>NC_084715.1:4283687-4615467 GCF_033807575.1 Cydia pomonella | reverse complement strand
TTGGTAGAAACGTCACGACATCATTACAAATTGAAAATAAATGATTTTAAATTAAATAAGGCGATTATTTAATAGCAAAATTACTTACTTATGAAAAGAAATGTCACCTTTCACACGACTGACTACTCTCGTCGTATTCGCACAGTTAATTATGCTACAATGACGCATTTTGTTGCGTGGCAATAAACGTCTGACACTTGGGATGTCATGAGCACCACTGAGCGAGAAGTAGTGTACTTTTTTTTTTTTTGTCCCACTGCTGGGCAAAGGCCTCCCCTCTAGCTTTCCAATCCTCCCTGTGCTGAGCAAGGACCCGCCAGTCCCGCTGAAATGCATCCAAGTCGTCCCGCCATCTCTTTCTCGGTCTGCCTTTATTACTTACTTAAAAACTCGCGCAAGTCTTGTACTGGCGGTATCTAATCCTAAATCTGTGTCCAGGTGTAACGTATTGGATATATACCATGATGTTTGTTTTACACGCTTTTTATAAGAAAAGTGATACAGTAGCCACGTCATACGTGGAATGAATTACCTCCTGAGTTATTTCCTTTTCGCTACGACAGGGGGATCTTCAAAAAGCGGGTATTTTGGTATGTTGTCAGGAATGTTAAAACGTGTTTTTGATTTTGTCTTATTACCATCTTTTTATTTTATTTTTTTAGATCTTAGTTATTGAATGTTTTACTATAATAATTTGTCTCGCAAACAGTTGACATTATTTGTATATCTGATGAGGCGGCAGCTATGGAGATGCGGGCACGTGTCTCGGATGTCAGAAGACAGAGTGGCGAAGCCATTTTCTTTTCAGAACTCCAGAATGGTAAGCGTAAAATCGGTGGCCAGTACTTACGATATAAGGACGTTCTGAATGACATGACGAGATCTAAACTAGGGCCCTCCAACTGGGAGCGGAAGGCAGCGCAGCGGCCAGAAGCCAGAATGGCGGTGTCTCGTGCATGATCGAGTCGGCGACTTTGAAACTGAACGTCGCAGCGAACTCAACGGAAAGCGAGATGAGTTTAAGGCTCGGTCGCCATACTCTATTTCCTACAATTATGTAGGTGGTGTGTTGACGTGCCCAAAATGCGCTCGGGAATTTAGTAGGAAGGTTGAGTACGAGAGTCATTTAAAAGCGCACCAGAGAGTAGAACAGCTACACTGTTAACAGTAATTAAAAATGTCCACTCCAGAACACAGTCGCATTGGCCGAAATCGGTCAGGAGTCATCATCATTTAAATAAAAATCGATTATATATGTAATTATAGACGATACATATCAAGCAAAATGACAATAAAATGAATTATGATGTGAATAAAACATTAGTCAATAAATGATACAAACATGCAAAAATCGGCTGTGAAATCGATTCGACTAATTCGTATATAATCGCTAGATTTGACATACGATAGGTCAAGACCTACAAGCCCCCCTACATACTACAAGAGCCCCTATATACTTACTCTACTCTTTGCTATGTAAGTCGGACTGAGCTGTCAACTCGTTGACGCTTGGCGAGCAAAGAGAATAATCGCTGGATCACCACAGATCTCCGATTCGACTCGCACGTCACGCGCCGACTGTCTCGTCACTTTTATGCTGTGTTTAGACGATAACAGCTACTACTTATATACTTACCTCTCGAGCCCCTCACCATACATGCCGCAAACGAGTATGTACATACTACTCCCTTCTCGTCTCGGTCTTCCTCGTCTCGTCTCGCGCTGCGCTGTTGCGCTTCGCTGAGATGAAGTGCGTACATCTGGCATGACAGTTCATTTTTACATGAAGCAGCTGTCACGAAAAATGTTTGTAAAAATTTTTAGACGGTTAGTACATTAATTGATTTAGATAAGTAACATAAATAATAAATGAAAGTTCGGTAAAAATATATTTCTTATTATTTTTTATTAAAGTAATTTAAACCCAACCAAAAAAGACTTGAAGGAACACAGGGACCATCAATCATTCGACGTGACATCCAGTGGGTCCTTAGATAGTGTCATTCACGAAGACACGTGTCTTGACTCGTCTTCTTTTCTTCCTCGCGTTGTCCCGGCATTTTGCCACGGCTCATGGGAGCCTGGGGTCCGCTTGACAACTAATCCCAAGATTTGGCGTAGGCACTAATTTTTACGAAAGCGACTGCCATCTGACCTTCCAACCCAGAAGGTAAACTAGGCCTTGTTAGGATTAGTCCGGTTTCCTCACGATGTTTTCCTTCACCGAAAAGCGACTGGTAAATATCAAATGATATTTCGTACTTAAGTTCCGAAAAACTCATTGGTACGAGCCGGGGTTTGAACCCGCGACCTCCGGATTGCAAGTCGCACGCTCTTACCGCTAGGCCATCAGCGCTTTTTTACGTGTCTTGACTCGTATTGTCATGTTATTAAAGGTTAGATTTGGCAAATCTGCGCGTCATCGCGGATGGCATGAACTAACTATACCTAATTGATGTACAATCCTCTGTTATACGAGTATTGTTATGTTCCTGCCGGTGAGTAAGGTTGCCAGAGCTCAACGAGGGTGCGATGTTAAGGTCAGCAACGCGCATGTAACTCCTCTAGATTTGCAGGCGTAAATAGGCTAAGAAGAAAAAAGTCATCTCAACTCAAATGTAATGACTTTTACCCCATTAGTGAGTTCAGTTCTGGGTCTTAAGGTCCTATTGAACTATTATTACCACGTATTGAACCAGCACCAACCACCACCAGCAGCAGCTGGATCAGTATTTTGCGCATAAGCATAGAAGTGGAGCGTGAATCTCGCGTTTTGGTCGCGTGGTACAAGTTACAATTGCGACAATTTCGTTGTTTGGTATGGCTTCTCTATAGTAGGTAATAATAACTTAATGCGCTTTCTTAACTGCATAGTTCAACGAAATCTTAAACGTTGTTCCCCTGGTTCGCTTCAGATTGACTCAATCAATAAGTAAGTATACAAATAAGAGTATACTAACGCAGCTGGCAAACCTTACTGGCGCTAACAACTGGCATCGTTTGAATCAGCCTTAAATGGATATATTTATTTGAATGCATTGATACGATTCAGGTAGGTATTACTGTGCTATGCGATTCACACCTACCTGATTCGTTAAGTAGAGTCACGTCTGAAAATATCGATGAGAAGAATGTTCCAAAAATATGTATACATTACCTTAATATATGGGCAATAAATTCGTGTACGTGGCGACGGGCCGCCGTCGACCGCGGGCGGCGGGTGAAATCGACCCCGGCCTTACGGTCATAATTCATAATTCCATCAAATCTGCCAAGAAATGTCACTGTCACAATGACATCTGTCTACGTCAGTATGACGGTCCAGATGTTACCAACCTTTTTTAAAATAATAAAAAAAATTATTATCTGACTGAGTTGACGAACATAATAAAATCCGTTTTTGTATGGAATACGGAAGAAGTCAAAATATGCGACCGAAACTGGCAAAACATCCCACTTTGTTGCTTGCCATAAGGACACATTGGCAGGTTATTCGTATAAACATACAAGCAAATCTCGAGCTTATGGCAAGCGACAAAGTGGGACGTTTCGCTGGTTTCGGTCACATAGACTCAATTTTATATACCTTTAATGAAACGCTGCCAACTACAACAACAGGGGGTCTTATCGCTAAAAAGCGATCTCTTCCAGACAACCTTTAGGTAGCGGAATTAAAAAAAAAAAATGTTATGTCAGTAGGTGTTCCAGATGCAATAAAAGAAGTTATTGATGCAATTAAAGATTTAATGTTTCGCCTATACTTCGACACTTAGATGTTTGTTATGTATATAAGTAATTATTTATTCATTATACGTACAAAATTTATTTCAAATGTATCGTCTTCAAGCACTTATAATTGATACAGTACAAGCTTTGCTCAGTTGGGGGACTAGAGTATTTTTAAAACATGCCGGGTACGGTGACAGGTGTCATCTCCATACAATTTATAATATTAAAATGCCAAATTTGGCAAAATTGTATTGAGATGATATCTGTTATTTTCTGATTACCCTTTCTGTTTGAAAACTACTATAAGTAACAGACGTCAAATGCCGAATGAAGTGACAACTTGACTTGACAAATGAGTGTCATGGCCGCCATAAATCCATCATGGTACCCATAAGGTATAGTAATAAATGAATAATACACACATGTTAAGACGATAATGTAATTGTATTAAAACGGAATACTGATTGTTGTTTAGACCTGAAGTATTACCATTTCAAAACGATAATTTCTAGCTCAAAATAGTTTTAATTCAATATTAATGAATGGGTCTGCTTTTTTTTATAAGTCTGATTATTTAAACTAAGCATTTAAATGTTGTATTTCAAATAAGTAGTTAATTATTTACTTACGTGCATTCTTTCGCCAATAATATATTTGCTATTTATGGAACGTTTCATTTTAATTGCAACACATGGGTAGATTTGATGGAATTTAATTATGAATTAGGGTATAAAACAAAGCATCCTTAATATTATAGTTCAAGTCCTTAATTTTAAGTATATTTTTATTACATACTCAATAAGTTTTTATTTATTTATTTACATAAACGGTACATGCTTACAAACAAAATTTATGATAAATATCATCAAACTGAATGAAGTTTGTAGGCAAATGAAGCGCTCAATTTACATTATCGGATCATGCACCTAAACAAAACAATTACCAGTACCCCTAGTGTAAATAAATTCGATTTCGAAACGTGACGTACGCGTTTGCGTTTAGTCTCATTTTGTATTGGATTTAGAAAGAGCGCGCCAAGCGGGACGTTTTGGAAACTCAAATTCCTATACAAAATGAGACTTAACGCAAACGCGTTCGTCACGTTATGATGTCGATCAAATTTACACTAGGGGTACAGATTAAGGGACTCCCTCTGGTCGCGTAAGAACTTTTGTCATATTTTTAATTGTCATAACACTTAATTCATAAAATTGTAAGTCATAGAAATCTTTATCCAGAATTATTCTTGAGCATAACTGGGTTTTTGTCATAAAGGAGTATTGTCATAATTTTTATAGTCTTTAATTTAATTCGCATAAAACTTCCGTTAGGTTTGCACAAGAAATATATGACAATTGTTATGTATGTCATTAAATATTATGGCTAAAAATATATGGAACAATATAATATGACTTTTCATTTGTATGCGCAATGATGATTATGACACCAATTGTTATTCGTATCAAAGATATGACTTAAACTTGCCCAACCCAATATGGAGCCACAGATTAGTAACTAACATGCACAACTTCCTAATAATATATTTCATTTCTTTTATTTTATTTCTAAAAGGTAGGTAGGTAGGATTGATCTCTTTTAAGAACTGGCTTACTTAACCTGGATTTGCCTCTTAACCACCCTATTTTATTAAACACTTAAACAGCCTAGGCACAAAATATTTATTTAATCTTTTACCATAATTACTTGACTGCTTAAGTAAGTAAGTAGATACATTTAGTTAAACCAAATTGATCAATTCTGCCTTTCACATCGCTTTATTGGGTCGGGTGTGTGTTTTTCTCAGGATTTAATTAAAAGTATGCATAATTCCGACTTGCTAACACTGTGTTCCGATTACCGAGGGAGCTCGGTAAATATTTTTCTTCAGTTTCCTCATTTTCTACGGGAGTGCTCACAAATTGTGGTCGGTCAGCGAAAACGAAAATTATGGGAGAATCAACGTTTAAGCTAGATTAAAATATTGTGTGAATATGAATTTATTACCGCTTTTCTAAAGTTAATTAACGATATAATTATGCACTTTGCGCAAACATAAAATACTTATTCTTAAAGATAATTTAAGGGTCAAGAATACAATAAACGTTAATATTTAAGTAATCACTAGGGGGCTGTTTGACCACAATGGGCAATGCTGTATTGGCAACTTCGAAAAACGATTATATCATCAATCATCGATATTTCCCCGCGATCAAAAGTATCTAACCCCAGTTTACCGGTTCATTTCACCCGGTACCTATCATCAATATTTACTTGTTGGACGTTACACTAACATTTTAGCGCGAATTGTTATTGTAGGTAATCGAGGATATCTTTTATCTTATCTTACCCAACTTTGCCTGCTCTTTTCGGAAAAACACCATTTAATAAGAATAATCAACATTGTTTCTTATATACTACCTACATCTAATGTGATCATATTCATGATTTTATTTGCAGAAAGAATTTTAAAATCATCATTTAGCCCCAAGCAAACCTGTTTTTAAGCAACTACTCCGCAAGCATCTTCTGTCAGAAGAATTTAAAAAATGTTCTCCATCTTGTATGTATAAGCATGTAGTAATATGTATAAATTTATCTTTTGTATATCATATAAGTAATAGTATTTGATCTTAGTTTTGTAGGTTTGTTTTTATTATGTTTTAAATGTATATACCTATAATATTACGTTTTTTGGTTAAATAATTTATGACTATCTTCTGCACCAACCTATATGTCCCAATGGTTGTCTGGTAGAGAATGCCTTTTGGCTTTAAGTCCGCCATTTGTACATTTTTCTTTGTTTGTGCAATAAAGTTTAAATAAATAAATAACCCCCTTTTTGGCAATTTTGACCGCGGGTAAAGTTATCTCAAATTTTTTTCAAAATTGCCCAAGTGGATTGCGTATGTAAATATATCTCGTAAGACGTTGATTGTAATAATTAAACAGTAACAAATAATACAACAAAGTATAAAAATGTATCTAGGTCAGTAGATAAGAATCCACCTCTTTTTTTATTATGCTTCAAATTATTTACGTAACGTTTCTGCTTAGAAAATAAAGCCCATATAAAACTTGCAATACTTTAAACGATTGCAATATCAAAAGACGACATTTATTCTAAAAATATTTTTCATTTTGAAGAGCTCGTACTGCTCAATATCTACTTACTTACTTAATTCGCAAAACGTTTTGTTACGACTATATATTCTCACTTTTATAAATTGACCTTGAAATTCCCAGGAACCATATGTAACCAGAGACCATTACAATTAAAGATACAATAAATAAAGTTTGTGAATTACATTTCTGCTTTGTTCTACAAAGCGAATTTGTTTCGTAAAGGCAAAGAACATTGCTTAATTCTCGAAACGCATTTGATGTATGAAATTTTATTGATTGCTCGTTATAGCTATAACTGACCGAGCGAAAGGTCTCAATATCAGCTTGAAAGAAAATTCTATTAGGTCACATTTCTCAAGCGATTCTCGTGAAATTTTGGGAGCAGATCCGATAATCATGTAGATTTCTCTTTTTTTTAAACCGTCACTATAATAGAAAAAGCCTTTTCAACAAAGTAATGCAATGTGCGGAATGTTTCCTTTTCCATCATCCAATATTTCTAGTAACTAAACTGTTGCTCTGATTCGCAAAGTTGTATATTTTTTTTATTTTCTATTAATTTTTCGTAAAAAGTAATTCTAAATATGAGTTTAAAATAAATCATTGATTATATCCAAAATGAAATTACTTAGAATACCGGTTTCTGTGAGAAAGTTACTTAATTTAAGCTCAGAAATGCACCCTTGATTTAAGGAATTTAAAAAAAAAACGCCTTTGATCGTCAACCTCGATTTTCTTAATTCATACCTTATTGATTCTAAAGTCGGACCAAGCTAACTGGACTGGAAGGTAGAAGTAAGGAACGCAATCTCCATAGGCAGAACTGATGCAAAAGTGTCCAGTTGTCAGCTGTAAATAATAGTTCCAAATCTCTCCAGAGTAGCGCTAGAGTAGCTAAAACCTAGGCGTTATTGATGGAGTGAAGTGCGCTGTCTATGATTTGTTTTTTTTTTCAAGTATGCTAGGTATTGTAGCGCCACCTATTTATGGTTTTTTGATGACACTTTTTGGTATATGGTGTTTCCATTCCTTACCTCCACCTTCCATAAACTGGACATTTACGATGACAAAGTGTGAAGATGTCATCGTAAATGTCAATTTATATGAAAAATTTGACGTTTGTAATGACACTCACACACACTTTGTTCTGTCAAAGTCGGTGCAGAGTAAGCTTAGGTGGATCTAGTATACAAACATCGAAAATAAATTGTGTTATTTAATTAGTATTTTTTTAAACATATCGCGCGAGTGACTAAAAATAAATAATAAATAAACACGTGAGTTAAACCGTAAAATTAGATTAGACAGTTTAATCTCGATTCATATGTTTTGTTTCTGAATTGTGTCTCAACGAATATTAATTTAACAATTATATTTATTAAAAAGTAATTAAATGTCGGGCACAATAAAAATAAACTAACTTATCTATTAAATAAAACTAAATTAAAACTAAAAACTAATACTAAATAAAATTAAAATATGTCTAAAAAATTTGGCCCCTTTGGCATGGTGCCGAGGATGCTGGCAGCATTTCCCCGCTGTATAGCGATGCTAATACGTAAATATACGCACGAATATTTATATAGAGGATGAAGCTGAAAATATTACAAGAGATCAACTGCGCTTTGAAAGTAATTGAAGTGCAGCGAACATAAAGGGAACATTTTAAAAGAGCCCTCAGTGGTTGCCTTTTGCATTTTCGAACACATTTTGAGTAGTAGATGACTGTAAAGGAAAGGACAGTCGGCAATAAAAACCTGTATCAAAAATTATTACTTATATGCACACAAGGTTGCAACTTTGCCCACGGGGCAGAAACTTTTGTTCTAAAATCTGTGTACTAAAAATAAATGGAGATTTAACAACTTTACATACGTTTTTTTCTTCTTTTTATAAAAAAAATACATTTGTTAATGTATGTCACAAATATATGTTGTGCATGTTGTTTTCTCGAGAGGCTACAGTATGGGGTTCTTCAAAAAGGAGTGTGTAGGTTATTCGAGGGTCGCGCATGTAACACCTCTGTACTTCCAGGCGTCTATAGGCTACAGTGATTGCTTACCATCAGGCGAACCGTATACCTGTTTTCCAACGACGTGGTATATAAAAAAAACAAAGATCAGCGGATGTATACATATCTTTATTTTAGCTAAAAACCGATTTCTTTGAACTTGACTTTGATTAACTTCCGACGCGCATAATGAATGTGTATACAATTATTTTCCAGCTTATTATCTCTCTTTTCGAGGTTAATTTGACGGAGTTATTAAGCCTTGATTTATAACGAACTCTAATTTGTTGATCATGTTAAATGTCGTCTTAATATAAATGATCGCAAATATATCACAAAATTATAAATAAAATACGTATGTAATAATGTAGGTAAGTACCTACATTGCAATTGGCATGTAAGTACATAGAACACTTTCTTCTTATTTCTTGGAGAAGCAAAATGTATCTACTTAAGCGGTGTCGGCAAGTAAATTTTATGTGGGATGAGGTAAAGCAATCTCGCCGAGTTTATTGCCCTTAATAAGTTGTTCGTACCTCGGATTTAAAAATTCATTTTCTTTATAGGTAGATATCTAAGCTAACTTTGCGACTTGCTTGTGACAGGATTCCTTCTAGGAATCTAGCTTGTTCGGCGGTTTTCACACCGTCGTATATGGTACGCTACATGTTCAATCTCAGCACATTTTTAAAGACTGTACTATTTTTCAGCAATATTTGTTCAACGCGATAACAAAAAATTGCCCAAGTAAGGACGTGCCGAAAAAGAAATAAATATCGAAGTTTTCAATACTTCCTAGAACGCACATGCAGTAAGGGCCAACACACATATCCACGATACGAGGTCGTAACGTGCTTGCCCCGCGATACAACGCCGTGTAGTGGACTGGAGGCAACCAGCGCGCGGCGCGGCGAGCAGCAAATCGAGGCAATTCATATATTGCGCTCGAGCAAATTTATAAAAGGCTATCGCTAACCGCCCTGCGCGCCGCTTGCGTCCATTTCGCGGCCGTAAGCTTGAAAAGCCGAATTCAATTGGTCGCACGGTTTCCTATCGGACTCTATTCGTCGTCACTACGAGTATATTCTGCTTAATACCGGCTCTCAATTCAACCTGATTGCCGACTACTAGTAGCTGTTTTGAAACGCGTGTGGCAAGGGTGTTTGAAGCTTTCAAATCGAGCAAAAGCAATTTCAATTGCGTTTTTTTACTGGATCTGAAATAAAGAGGGTATGTAAAGCTAGATGTTTCGAAAGCGTAATGTTTTGTATTCGCGCTTTATAGGAGTTATGAGAGACGTCTAGTTGGGTAACTATTATTACTAAATTACTTCTACTTAAAATTCAGTTGCGAGATTTTTTACAGACTAATAACTTTGTCGTGATAGCTTGAAAAGTCAAAATCAATTGGTCGTACTTTTTCCAATCTGCCTCTATTCAGGCGTAACTATTTTCCTCCCAATATCGACTCTCAATCCGCCTCGATTGCCGACTCGTAGTTTTGAAACGCCCGGCAATGTTAAGGATGTTTGCCGCTATCAAATTGACCGAAAGCTATTTCAATTGCGTTTTTTCACTGGAATTAGAATGAAAAGGGTATAAGCTATGAACTCGTAAATATTTCTATTAACACTTTATAGGAGTTATGATCCGAGAGACATTCTGTTGGGTACCTATATTAATATTAATAGGTACTATATTAGTGTTCCCTCAAATCATAGCTCTAGGTTTCCAATCCTTTGAAAATACAGTTGCGATAATTTTTATAGAGAAAAATAAATGACAAAAACAAAAAAGATGGGAAAATATGTCAATAAATAAATAGTTATCTAATGGGCTTTTGAAGTCAGAAACTTTAACAACAAAATTTTGTCACTATTATTATAAATAACCAGTTGACCCTTATTGAATTCCAATACGAATGTAAATAAATAAATAAATATTATAGGACATTAGTACACAAATTGACTAAGTCCCACATGTAATGTAGAAATTGAATGGGCTATTAAGCATATAGTATGAAGGAGTCGTAGTTTTTAATCCTTTCAGAACGTTTCACATGCAGCTTGAAAAGCTAAAATCAATTGGTCGTACTTTTTCCAACCTGCCTCTATTCAGGCCTAACTATATTCCTCCTAATGTCGCCTCTCAATCCCGCCTGATTACTACTGGCAGTTTTAAAACGCCTGGTAATTTCGAGATGTTGCCGCTTTGAAATCAAGCGAAAGCAATTTCAACTATGTGTTTTACTGGAACTGGAATTGAGAAGGTATTACGAGAAACGCTTAGTTGGGTACCTATTAATACTACCTATATTATTTCTCTCTCAAATCATCGCCCTAGGTTCAAAATCCTTTGAAAATACAGATGCGATAGTTTTTATTGAAAGATAAATAACTATGAAGGGGCCAATAGTAAAAAAAATCCATTAAAGAATGTTTCACATGCAACTTGAAAAGCCGAAATCAATCGGTCGTATTTTTCCATTCCGCGTCTATTCAGGCTTAACTACCTATATTCCTCCTAATATCGTCTCTCAATCCGACCTGATTGCGGACTAGCAGTTTTCAAACGCCCGGCAATGGCGAGGATGTTTGCCGCTTTCAAATCGAGCGAGAGCAATTTCAATTGCTTTTTTTTAGTGAAACTGGAATGAAAAGGGTATGAGTTATGAACGCGTAAAGGTTTGTATTCACGATTTACAGGAGTAAATAGACATGACGTTAGATATAGGGAGCTGTTTCTAAACAATTTATGTTATATTGCTCTAAATAGATTCAAAAATGTCGGAAAAAATATTCGAGAACTTTTTTATGGAAAAATTACCGTCCCAGTTCTTAAGACTGAAAAGAGTGTAAATGCTATTTTTAACCGACTTCAATTTAATAGGAGGAGGTTCTTTATTCGGTTGTGGCTATTTTATTTAATTTTTTTATGTATGTTCACCGATTACTCCCGACACCTGTAATCCGATTTGAGTAATTCTTTTTTTGTTTGAAAGGGTCTCATTTTAATTGGGTTCTAATCTGATGATGGAATTCATGAGGAATTGAGGGAACTTCTCATTTTTTAATGGCACGTGTATGGTGATTTGAGTATTTTCTTAAGCAACTCGAGCATTTTCTCGCAAAAAACATCAATTTGATGAAGTCGATCTGATGACGATGATTTTTTTAATGTAACATGACACCCGTGGTCCGATTTGAGTAATTATTTTTTGTTTGAAACACCTCCAATGTAGTCTCATAATATTTTTGGTTCTGATCTGATGATAGAATCCATGAGGAATTGAGGGAACTCCTCAATGTTTAAAGGCACATGTATTTTGATTTGACTCTATCTTAAGCAACTCAAGCATTTCCTCTCAAAATTACCAATTTGATGTAGTGCCACTATAGCCTTACTACGAGTTTTACTCTACATATTAGCTGACGTGTTCGTAACTTATTTTCTATACATCTCGCTCACACTAACAGGATGCCAGTACAAAAGAGATGGATAGAAAGTAAGTTACGCTAGCGAATATGTCAGTGTCAAACTCATGGTAAGGCTACTTACTGATTATGAAGACCACGGGCGATATGTGGAACTTACCGCTTATAATTGGGTGTATGTATTATGATTTTTGTAAAAAGATGTAGGTAGTGTTGGAAATAAGAGGTGAGGGGTACTTAGGTGTGAGAGGTGTGTGAGGTAGACGGTGGTGTTGAAGGTAGATGAGGGTCTGAGGTTGGGGGTTGAAGGGTTTGGGATTGACGAGTCAGGGTTTGAGACGTTAGGGGGTTAAGGGGGCGGTGAGTTGATGGGTCGAGGACTGAGGGATTGGGAACTGAGGAATCGGGAGGTAGGAGATGAGTGGTCGGTGGTTGTAAGTTGAGGAATTGGGGGTTAGGATTAGAAGTTAAATGGTCTGGGGTTGAGGGGTCAGGGAATGGCGGTTGAAGGTTTGGTGGTTCAGGGTCAAGGGTTTCAGTGATCAGGGGTTGATGTTCTGTGAGGTTTTGTGATCTGAGGGTTGAGGGATTGGGTCAGTGGCGGGGCGGAGGCTATATTTACTCGAGGAAAATCCTGTTGCAATTTTGAGATAATAAAGAAGGCAGAGCTTTAACAAATTGTTTATCTGAACATATAATTATCAAAGTCGCTCCGCCCCTTCTACCTGTCTATTTGCTAACAACTCTAAAACCTAGAAAAAATAAAAGAAATATAGACGAAATTTTCCATTAGAAACTTACAGAAACTTACTTGAAATTTAAGTGTAAGTTTCACTTAGGAAACTTACAAGCTGCCCATCACTATACATGATTGTATTATTCATTCATTCATCACGCGTCACTCAAGCTCTTAATAATGCCTTAAAACTAAAAATTGAAGAATAAATACTTTTTACCAAAAAAAGTAAACCGACTTCGAAAAGGATAAAATAAAATATTATCCTTTTTTAAGTATATGCATTACCAACTAATATGTTTGAAGTCGGTTCCAAGCCAAATAGTAACAATACCGGTCAAAAATAATCAGCTTTATGTCTATAAATCACATTACAATTGTAGTAATAGGAATTATAAACGTGGAAAAAAATCTGTCTCTTTGTTACCTTTTCACGGCTAAGCATTTGAATCGATTTAGGTGAAATTTGGCATGAAGAGAAAAAGTTTAGCCGTGCCCTTGAATTGTTTTATAATTTGAAATGAAGTTCTCTGGATAAGGGGCTGGAAATAACTCAGTCTCAATTCCACACTTGCGTGCTATGGACAGTTCGAAAATAGCTCTTTAAAAATTACGACAGCAAATAAACGATTATACTGTATTATACTAATACACCGACAAACATGGTACGGACGGCGCAAAAAGGTTCGACCGCATTCTTAGGTACCTACCTACAGAAAGTATGTTCATTGCTGTCGATGTAATAGGCAATCCAACGAATAGTACATACTTATTAATCTTATTATATAGCCGCCGCTTTATCCAATAGCACCAAGATCATGGTATGCTTCTAAATTTGGCGTGGCACCGACTTCAAACACATTAGTTGGTAACTAAAAAAAGGATAATATTTTATTTTATCCTTTTTGAAGTCGGTTCACTTTTTTTGTAAAAAGTTTTTATCTGACATATTTTTATGGAGAAATAATAACAGCAGAAGTGCATATTTCCGTGATGCGTAATATAATTTTGACAACCGGTCTGGCCTAGTGGGTAGTGACCCTGCATATGAAGCTAATGGTACCGGGTTCAAATCCTAGTAAGAGCATATATTTGTGTGATGAACACGGATATGTGTTTCTGAGTCATGGGCGTTTTCTATGTATTTAAGCATTTATAATTATATCGTTGTCTAGGTACCTACAACACAAGCCTTATTGAGCTTACTGCGGTCCTATAATATTTATTTATTATTTATTTATTTATTCATTATTATTTACAAAACTTTGTAGTTATAAATTACTTTCGTTGCAGAACACTTTGACTAATTTGTTTAACAACTTTTGTTAGCAACTGTTCAAATTTAATCTAAAACAAAATTTACTTCACGCAACAGAGATTTTGCAAGTTTGTCGACGCCCATAGCCAATAGCTCTAAAAAATAAGTAAAGAAGCCATCTCTAAGTTGGCAAGTTAGATTGACTTTGCAAGTTTGTGTTACTCACAAATTAATCCTGTGAAGCTTATAGAGTGGTATAAAATCTTCGAAAGAAAGCTCGTTGAAGGAAAAATTAGGATTTAAACTTTTGATCTTTTTTTTTAAATTCAACTTATAAGTTGTAACGTAAAGACATTTGCAAAGTTTTATCGAGAAATATAATAATAATAATTCAGCCTATATACGTCCCACTGCTGGGCACAGGCCTCCTCTCATGAGCGAGAGGGCTCGGGCTATAGTCCCCACGCTAGCCCAATGCGGATTGGGGACTTCACATACACCTTTGAATTTCTTCGCAAATGTATGCAGGTTTCCTCACGATGTTTTCTTCACCGAAAAGCAAGTGGTAAATATCAAATGACATTTCGTACATAAGTTCCGAAAAACTCATTGGTACGAGCCAGGATTTGAACCCGCGACCTCCAGATTGAAAATCGGACGTTATATCCACTCGACTACCATCGCTTTGTTATCGAGAAAATAGAAAAAAATTGAAACTGATTAAGAGGGAAGATTATTATTTTAGTATTTAGAGCTCAACGAGGGGGGGGGCGGGTTTAGGGTCGGCAACGCGCATGTAACTGCTCTGGAGTTGCAGGCGTACATAGGCTACGGAGACTGCTTACCATCAGGCGGGCCGTATTCTTGTTTGCCACCGACGTAGTATAAAAAAAATTCACCACCGCTATGCCCCATTGTTTGATATTCTTAGATTTTTTCAATAATGATTTTAGTTAGATTTTAAAATGATGTATGAAATTTATTTTTTAATATTCTTCATCTCAGATCTTTTTTATTTATTTTTTGAGAAGTTCAACAGCGTTCATAGTAAATAATATATAAAAAATATGAGTACTTATAAGTATAGCCAATAACAAAACTCCCTGGAATTTATACAAGAATAAAATATCATCTGAGGGAAGACTTGTGACCAAAGAGTAAGTAAGTATGTATGTATGTGTTGTACTTGTGACTTAACGACGAATGTTTATTTGACCTCTGTATTGTTCCTTTCACCGTCTTGCGATAAATTACCGAGGTTCAACTTTAACTTTGTGTTTTATTTCTCCCGAACTAGGGCCTCATTCTTAAATATAGATTTTCAGTCTCAAAATTATATCGAAAACGTATTTGTGTGTGGACCCGGGTATGTCCTTAAACTGCGTCCAAAAAAGAGGTATGGGCACTGTGAATGTCATCTCGCTTAGTGTGGTAGGGCACAGCACAGCGGATGTCATTCCAGATCTAGAGCAGTGCCCAACTGGGGAAGTACCTTCACCTTACAGAAAACCGCAGCCAAATAACACTAGACCCTACTCATAGTGTTGTGTTCCAGCCGGTGAGTAAGGTTGCCAGAGCACAACGAGGGTGCGGGGTAACGCGTATGCTGTAGCACCTCTGCGCGCCGTATGCTTGTTTGCCACCGAGGTAGTATTAAAGAAAGAATAGTGGAATGGAGGGTCGGTATTCCCTCTTTTATTCTTTAATACAAATTATGGATAAATCGTTTTTCAATTTATACATAAGTGACACACACACACACACGCACGCATGCACGCAAAATTTATTTACTAACCAAAAAATAGCATTCCATCAGATCCACACATTACAGAAAGCTTCGTCACATTACAGAAAGCTCATTCACCTCAGGTTTCGTCAATAATAATAATAATTAAATAATTAGTATTTTAAGGATAACTCACATTTGTATAATTCAAAAATTGCTTTCGATTTGATCGATATCCCTAACACTTAATTCGTTCTTTAATTAGCATGAGTACATTTTTGCCCCCGAAAAACCAGACTATGTTAGTAATAATTCAGCAGGTTGTCATTTATCAGGATTTCTGGCAATTAAAACTTTTACCAATGTCGGATGATGGTTGCCCTTTTAATGTAGATTTTTTACGTTTATTATTATTTTGTATAATAAAGCACGCGTGTTAAATATATAGGATTATGAGCCAAAAATCGGTGCAATAAAAATGCCGTTTTAAGCAAGTGTCTTGAAAAAAAAGTTAGTGATGTTTTTTTTTTTTAATTTCTGAATATGGCCCAAGCAATTAGTATCACGAAGCAATCAACGAAACTATACGTCTCAAGTCGAATTATTCTTCGGACTTGTTAATTAGAAACAATTAAGCTCGTTGGGAAATTCCATTACGACCTTAGTAAAGTTCATCTTGTCGAAAATTACGATTTTCCGTCAAATGACCGATTAGCATGCAAATTGCATATTAATTCTAGGAAAATGGTCGGCGGATTAAGTCGTCTTGAAGGATCAAAGCATATTCTTGGTGATTAATAAGGGATTTGCTTTAGAGTTATTAGGTACGTCTCCTGAGTTTTCAGTTTAGATGAAACAAAACTATGTAAACGGATTATATCGCGTGTAATTAATTTAAAATACATCCCAAATCCCGACGTTTCAAACCCTTCATAGCGTTTGCGGTCAGCGAGAGTCTTCCGTTATTTCGTGAGCATGTAACTACCGCAGTCTTAGACCGTGAGACAATATTACTGTTACCAGTAGTTCAAAGTTTTATAGACTGAGTTGAAATGTCTAATGCATAGCGTGTCATTAATTTAAAATACATCCCGACGTGTCAAACCCATTATAGCTTTTGTGGTCAGCAAGAGCCTTCCGTTATTTCATGAGTAGGTAACTACCGCGGTCTTAGACCGCGAGACAATATTATTGTTACGAGTACTTCAGACTTATACAGTCTGAAATGAAGTGTCTAATGCATAGCGTTTCATTAATTTAAAATACACGACGTTTCAAATCCTTTATTGTGTTTGTGATCGTAAGAGTCTTCCGTCATTTCATGAGCAGGTAACTACCTTGGTACAATGCCTCAAGGTCCTATTTTAGATATAAGCTAGTTATAGTAATCATCTATATATATCCATTATGTATATTGTTATTGTCAATAAATTATGGCACTCCGTGGTCTTAGACCGCGAGACAATATTATTGTTTTATATAGCTCAGACTTTTATAGACTGAGGTGGAGTGTCTAAAGCATATTTTGCGAGATTTCCTCGTAAATGCCTATTTTCCTGTGAAGAAACTTTCATAATACATAATCAAATTTTAATTGTTAAATCGGTTAGTAAAAGTTTTGCATCTGTCATAATGCCTGCCGCCCGTCGCCCCGCCGCGGCGGCCGGCGGGCCCCGGCAGGTCGGCGGGCCCCGGCAGGTCGCCGGGGCGCCGGCGCCCGTCAGTCCGCATTGTAAAATCTACTCGACCAATTTAAGAAGGCTCCGTTTCCATACATATTAGTAGCAATAAGTTACCTTCTTAACTCAGTCGGATAATATAATGAAAAAGCACGATTGTTATAATATACTGGAAAAGCACGCGTGTTTAATATCTAGGATTATGAGCCAAAGATCGGTGGAATAAAAACGCCGTTTTGAGCAAGTATGATGAAAAATAAAATAAAAAATAACGAAAAGGCAGCTATGGTTTATGTACCTTCAAATTGTGTAATATAAAAATACTTTTCATGTACAGTCAGCTGCAGAGAGAGGTGACCCCCCTGCATACAATCAGTCTATGCCGGGGGGGGGGGGGTCACCTCTCTCTCTCTCTTCATATGACTATACCCAGAGCCGAGAGAGGAGCCGTCCTTCTCTACCTATATATTACTATCCTCTTAAGCGTAACATGCCCATATCTCAAGATTGAGTCACTTAGATTACTGTAACTAGTGTTGGTGGGAACTCGAGTCTTTTGAGTCTAAATTGGAGAACTCGACTTGTCTTGAAGAGACTCAGAGCTTAAAAAACTTCCAAGTCTTTTAAGTCCCGAGTCGAGTCCCTTATTTAGTCTTTTTTAAGCGCAACTCAAAATAACTCGAGTCTCCGAATAAAGACCGTCAACAATTTTATAGGTTTTACCTAATCAACAGTAAAGGAAATAGGCGTTATTGTATTATTTATGTTATGTACATTCATGAATATTACATCAATACAAGTTATTTGTAATAAAATTAGAAGTAGAAATGTCTCTAATAAGTAGAAATGAACTCGAGTTTCGTCTTAATTATAAGAGTCTGAAAAACTGAGTCGAGTTTTAAAGCAGAGGACTCAAACGACTCGAGTCTTAACTAACACTAACTGTAACAAGGTTATAAAGCATAGTTCATATAGAATTGGTACGCACTAGAAGATTGTTATTTTTTTAAGTTAATAAAATAAGAAAGTTATGAATGGTGAATTTTAAATAGTAATGTATTTAGCTTTCAAATATGTATAAATAAATAAATAAACTCTGTTATGTAAATAATTACGAACTGTTTTCATAATGGACCCCCGTCATTTTCTGAACAACACTTTTGTCGACATTTTTGGCGTATTGATTTCTTGTAGATCGCAATGAATTGATACCCTGGACAATTTGACTAGTCTTATTTAATTTTTTTTCATGATTGCCCAGTAGTTTTTGATAGATTGAAATTGGGAACAATTCGAAGGATTCATCTCGCGGGGTATGTAATTGGCCTGATTATTAGCATACCATACCAAAACTTTTTTTGGGTAGTGGCAGCTGGCTAAATCTGGCCAACATTTCACATGACCGTTATGGGTTCTAATAAATACCAATACTCATTTCTGTAAGCACTCTTTAATATAAAGGTCCGACTTCATTGTTGACTATGTTATAAAACTTTTCTCTTACAGCCGAAATTATAAATTCCTTGCCATATCATATGTTTTTTTGCGAACTTGTCAAGTTTCACGAACTTATATTATTCGGGTAAATTACCTCTATTATTGGCCATATAAAACTTCGAACCGAGTAGTTGATTAAAATCGAGTTTTACATACGTCTTGTCGTCCAACAACAAGCAACCTTCGAATTTTGTCAATACTGGGTCGTACAATAGTCGAACTAGTGTTTTAGCTTGTCGGATCTGTTTAACAGTCCAATTTCGCTGTTTTATTGCTCGATAGCTCTTATAGCCACCTCTGAGGTGAATCATCTTTATCTCTCTAGAAGTTTCTTTGAATTTTTGGGATAAATCGTAATTAGATCGTCCTGAATTTTGTTTGAGTGACCTTGGGACTTTTTTCCCAAAATCTTGTTATTTGTCCCAGACCTCCGATTAGTTAGTGTTTTCCTGTCGGCTGATAGAGTCTCCTTGTAACGTTTTATGACCCTGCAAATACTAGCTTTTAGCATCTTAAGCGACTTAGCTGTCTTGGTCCGGGATCGATAAGAATTTTCGAAGTATTTGTGCACGATCAATCTCCTGTTCTCAATTTTCATGGCCGAAAACTTTAAAATGCATAAAGCTAGGAAAATAATATTTTCACCATTACTACTTTGAAGGTTGGTGATTGAACTGTAATTGTCAATTTTTTTCCTTTCATGGAATTATTATTTTTTAAACATTGCTAATTATGTGCCAATTCTATATGAACTATGCTTTACCTTGAGTTCTCGCATCTGCTTTGTGGCAGATTGCACTTAATCTCGCCGAAGTACCGTGTCAAAGTAACGTTATTCAGATTAATTTGCCGTGTAACGAGTTGAAGATAGTGTTGTCCTTTATTAGATGTTGAATTTACTATAGTTGTTATTGGACGGAGTATGTGTGGATTTTGAATTTGATCTTTTAATTATAATAAAGTTTAATCATCTATTATAATAAAGTTACTTACATCTGTTTGCATTTGATTATAGTACATTGTGCAACGAGAGAGTAATTGAAATATTTAAAAAATAAGGGTGTTAATTCGCGACAGACGAAGGCGTATTGGCGCGCCGCTAATAATGGTGGAAGCACCAACCGCCATAAGGTCCCTTTTGGACTGTCACATATTTTTGATTTATTTGTGAACTTTATATGCCATACGATTAAACAAATCCAAAGAAAACTAACTCCGTCTAAAATTGCATTATTCATGAGAATAACGATATTTCTTCTTCTTTTCGTCCTGTTACCCCCTGCTGGGGTGTAGGGCTCGAACCATTTTCTTCCACTGACTCCGGTCCTGGGCAGCTTGGGTAACCTCCTCCCACCCCATCCCCAATACACCCAACTCTTGAAAATATAACAATAACGATAACGATATTTAATACTATTAAAACAGTAATCTAAAAACATTACTTATTTCTTATACCATTTAAAAGAAAACGTTCCACATACGCACACAGAAGTTTTAGCAAACATCAAAGATATATTTACAAGTAAATAAATTGAACGCAAGAGACATACTTAAGAGGGAAGAATAGCTTTGCATTCCTAGCGAAATAACGGTATTTTTTTCTATGGAATTCCATTTTGGGAGAAAACGTTTTTCACTAAGTACATCTTAACAAATCACTTGGTTTCGATCGCTTCAGCATAATATATTCTAGATTTATGTTTCGCTTTAAAAAAAAAAGTTTTTTCGATCGATCGATTTGAGGGTTGGTCCCATAGTAAATGTTGTTCAGTATGACCGGTCTATATTAATCCCGTTTACAGGTTTTTTTTTTGAGAAAAAAAATATTCATAAGTTTTGCAAATTTGTAAAAAAAGGAAAACCTATAAACTTTTCATTGTGTCAATAACGTACTAAAAATCATGGAGAATGTACAATATTTAGAAGTGGAATAACGTTTTCTCTTCTTTTATGGACGATCTAGTGGTATACTTCCCTCTTAAACACATGAATACATTATTCATTTAGTACTTATTGCTCTAAACGATACCTGTGTGGCAAGCGGCATGCGATATCTTAGAAATGGAGAAAAATGTGTGTATTAGCATTAATTTTGCAAATGAAGAGTTATGCCCTTATGCCCGACTTAAGCCACATACTGGATTATAGCGGAGCCGTGGGATAGGGTTGTCACTTATATGTGAAGCGTATAATTTTTGGTAATCTAATTTTGGTATACACTTGTATACTTACAACATATATTTTCAAGAAAAATTAAAAACTAAATGTATTTGTTTTAGTTAAAATTAACCGATTTGAAAGACCAAAGTGATCCCATAAGTGTTCCGTAAACAAAAATTTTTCGGAACACTAAAAATGGAAAAAAAAATCATAATAATTATTAGGTATACCTAATAATTATTGTGAACGTTAACAGTATTCTACCTATTATTCAATTATAAAACGGGACTTAATCGCGTATTAAGTTCTACCTACCGTTAATCTATAAAACGTCCCATACGTACAATACAATTCTGCTTATTTTTAACACGATAGTGTATAGGAGTGCTTCACAAAAGTATTCCCCATTTTTATCCTGGATTTATCGTCGTCCCCTTTCCTCTTACTGGTGACAGACAAGACCTTAACATTTGCATTAGTTACAAATCAGACACCAACAAGAATTTCACAAAATATATCCAATTACCTTCACATATTATTCGTTTCCAGAGCATGCCATATGATTGTTCGACACAGTGGCAACAAAAAACTTTGAGGGCGTCCGCTAGCTGGAGCGGGTGCACGTAAAATCCGAGCGTAAAAAAAGCGTTGCTTATACAATTTTTAACCCGCGCATCTGCTCCATGCAAACCGCGTCAGACAGCGGAAGCCCTTTAACAAGTACGCCTACCACTAGTTTTGACATTGACATATTCGCTCACGTCTATGTAACTTATTTTCTATGCATCTCGCTCGTATTGTCACATTAGTGCAAGCGAGATGAATAGAAAGTAAGTAGACGTGAGCGAATACGAGTATCAATGTCTAAAATGGTGGTAGCCGCATTAGTTTAACAAAAATGTCTGTGACGTTTGCAGAATAAAAGTGTAAGGCGAACTACCTGCAAGTCGACACTCCGTTATCAACCGTCACGGCGAGTGGTGAGCTGGTGAGCAGATAGCTCGCAAAGCACACGATCACAATCTGTATTTTATTTACCACCTTGTCATACAACGGAGCCTAGACGTCACAGTGACAACCCTGGTCTAGTCGTTTTCTCATTGTTACATCGTCACATTAGTCACGACGGTTACGTGACGCCCCGTCATAGAAGACACCTGGATTAAACTGTCGCCACTGGATTAAAGTGTTACTAATTATGACATAGAACGTAGGCACGTAGTTTCCAATTTAAAATTATTATTATTAAGCTAGTTATTAATTTAGCTTAGTGTCTGTACAGTTACTGTACTCTGTATATATGTACTATGTAAATAAACACTGCGTCAAACCTTAACCTCCCGAAAAAACGATGGTTTCAGCTTAATAGAATCACGGCCGATTAAATGTATTATTATTAAGCTAGTTATTAATTTAGCTTAGTGTCTGTATAGTTACTGTACTATGTATATATCGACTATGTAAATAAACACTGGGTCAAACCTTAACCTCCCGAGAAAACGATGGTTTCAGCTTAATAGAGTCACGGCCGATGCAACTACTTTTTGCACAGGGGGTGAAGGGACACAGCTCTGTGTGATTGTGGCAAAGAGGACCACATGGAACAAATTATCCAGAGCTGCCCCCTGTATTCATACCAAGGGCCACCAGAAGATTTGCTGACTCAAACCTGACGCAGCTGCTTAGATCAGCACCCCAAAATGTTGATGTTTAAAATACTAACGAATAACAAATAAAAAATAACATAATTTATTGCCTATTTTAGTATTTATACTATACGATTAGATAAATAAAAATAAACACCTGGGTCGTAAATTTATTACCTGTTAACTATATATGCTACAATTTACTGCGCAGCCATTTTAGAAAGACCCTGTTCGAGAAGTAAGCACAATTTAAAACGGTTATTGAGAATTCCATCGCCATTTTGTTCACACAAATGCCCCAAAGGTAAATTTACTTTCATTTTATATTCCGTTCCAAATGTTGCAATATTCCTTGCACCAACAAATCTTCTAGCAAAGGCTACACCTGAGACTTCGAAACATAATTTCCTAACGTCGTATCAGTCTCGTCTGCATTATATAAATTTAGTCTTAAAACTAATGGAATATGGTCGTGATTGCATTGAGGTGATTGTTGAAAATACTTATGAGTTTTAGAATATTTTGTATAGGATGGTCTTATTGATGTTATACCTAAGTAGATTTTTATAAAGTACCATAACTTTGATTGATATGATACATTTAGAAATCAGCTCTAGTAGGGAGAAAAAAACCGGCCTAGTGCGAGTCCGACTCACGCACGAAGGGTTCCGTACTATTATCTATAAAAACAGCAAAAAAAAATACGTTTGTTGTATGGGAGGCCCCTTAAATATTTATTTTATTCTGTGTTTTAGTATTTGTTGTTATAGTGGCAACAGAAATACATCATCTGTGAAAATTTCAACTGTCTAACTATCACGGTTCATGAGATATAGCCTGGTGACGGACAGACGGACGGACGGACGGACGGACCGCGGAGTCTCAGTAATAGGGTCCTGTTTGACCCTTTGAGTACGGAACCCTAAAAATGACATAATTTAGATATCAAAGTGTCCTTCGAATTATCCTATAAATTCCCTAGATCCCACTACAACAGTTTTCGATGTTTCAGTGAAAATAACTATATAAAGCTTACTGAGTTACGTTTAAAAGTAAAGTAGAATACAGTTCCCGCAGTGTGAGCTCGTTCCGTGGCGTATTTATTTGCAGTGTTCAGTTTGTTTGGCTTTGGAGAGACCAGTAAATAAAGAGACTGGTGGTTTCAATTAAATTTGCGTTTATTACTATTGTTGTACATTATTTTCTTAAGCTTTTTGATTCTAAATACTCGAAGTTACTTACTCCTATTTAAATCAATATTTTTAACCGAACATTAAATTTTAACATAAATGTTTCTTAGTTGTGAGGATTTTTTCATGTTTAATCTCCGATTTATTAAGAAGGAAAGATTTTTTTCTACCCTGGCAATTTTTTACTAGTTTCTCTCATTACCATCGGTACTTATGAAGGAATTCTGCAGAAATTAAGAGAGTACCCTTAAAATATTATAAGCACTATATTAGGGTACGCGTGATTATGATATTATCGCACGCGTGATGCGAACTCATCAACCAATTGGCTCGAATTCGTATGCGTGACACCGCTGTACTGGCTCCATTCTTTTTGGCCGTAAGGCCCGTCCTTAAATATATGTCAATGGGCGATACATAAGTGGAGATCAAAGCGCTATTAAGTTATACGAGTATGTGGCGGAAACCTCACTAAGCGACGAGTACAGTCACGTCTGAAAACATTGACATGATCGAAGCGCCAAAAATATGTATACACGATCTTATGGCCCATATATTAGGGTAGTGTATACATATTTTTTGGCACTTTGTCCGTCTCGATATTTTCAGACGTGACCGTACCATCAGCATCAATAGTACCGGATTATTATTTAAAAAAGTATGCAATGCGGCGAAAGCATTTTTATTTGTTTTAATTGAGATATATAATTTCACGTTCAAAGTATCTGTCACAATCTGATTACTATACACATTGATATATTTATTTCTGTTAAACTATTAGAGAATGATATATACTTTTGACGCGTAGTCTGATCAATTACTTTTGACGCAGACTACATAGCGCTGCTGCCAGAATGACAATGAGATTGACAGTCTTCATTTTTCAATTGTCTTTGGTTTCGGGACAAACAAAGCCTTTGCGCGGTATATCTGTTAGTTTCGGTAGGAAACCTGCAGGTGTGTTGCATCTTGTATTTGATTCAAAGTTCTGTCTCTGCAGCGGTTGTTAGGCGGAATTCGGTTATACTAACCATACTGACTTAAGTCAGTTAAAATAAACATAAATACAAATCAACAGATAGCATTATTATGATAACGCAAGCATCGGAATTTTGAGGACAAATTTTATGATTAAGTGTTGCGTTTAATGCCAGAGGGCGCTATTGCCAACCCTAAGGTAGAACTGCTTAGATATATACTCGTATTTAAAAAGTTTCAGTCAAAATATTTTTTCAGTCAAAATATTCACGGAGTGAAGTGCGCTGTCTATGATTTGATTTTTTTGTTCAAGTATTCTAGGTATTGTAGCGCCACCTATTTGAGGTTTTTTGATGACACTTTTTGGTACATGGAGATTTATTTCCTTACCTCCACCTTCCGTAACATAAACTATACATTGAAATTTCACGCCAAAGAAAGTGTTGGCCTCTACAGTTCACGTACGTTTTATAATGCATTGTAGCTTCTAATTGAATTTTGTATGAGTTCTAAATTTCCTGCTACCTAAAGGTTGTCTGGAAGAGATCGCTTTTTAGCGATAAGACCGCCTGTTGTTACCTGGTTCTATTTTCCTTTAAAATTCACTTGTAGTTTTACATGTATGTAAAATATATAATTGTTGGTGCAATAAAGAATATTTACTTACTTAGCTTCTGCCATCTTGTGAGCTACATTCGAAGCTTAAACTTGACATTTACACTTCGCGTCAATAATTAGGGGGCTCCCCCCCCCCCCATGTTTCCTGTGACAAGTGACAACTTACCGATTCACACATTTGATAATTTCAAACATCGATGACGTCTTAGAAACCAATAATTTCCGTTGAACAAAGAGGTCAAATCAAGAGGTCAAGGAGGAACAAATCAAGAACTCCTAAGGTCCTTTGGCTTCGTTTTAACGTTTGCGACACCGAATATTTAAATTCTGTATCCAGACTTTAAAATCAATCAGCCCATATTCAAAAGACCCAAGAAGTAGGCGTCGCAGTGGTTACTCCGTTAATTATGCCATTGAGGTGCGTTACGCAATTATCGAGGAGTCTCTGGCCAGCGGCCACGGCGTGACTAAGTGCGGGGGAGGAAAAGGCTCAGTTAACCTATGGCCCGATTCGAAGAATGATTAAGACACGTTTAAGATCTTGGAAAGATCTTTAAAAGATCGATAACTAAACGACATGTCAAAATTGACGTTTATTTCGATTCCGCTGCGATCCCGATAAGATCTATTTACGATATTTCTAACGTCAAAGTGACATTGGTTGTCCTAATCGAGCTGCTTCTTTCAATTATACGACATACAAACGAGAACTGATCTAACCCAGAACTTATCGTTATCGTATCTCATTCTTCGAAACGGGCTAATAAACATGACAATCGTATAGACTGAATTTAGCTGTATTGACCTTGTCGACGATTTCTCCCAAACCAAAAATTTTCTTTGAACACACAAGTCAAATCAGTAGCTCTTAAAGTCCTCAAATGCCCTTTGGCGTTCTGAAAGCGACACGGAATATTTAGATTCTGCATTCAAACTTTAAACTCAATCAGCGCATATTCAAAAGTTCCAAGAAGCAGGCGCCGTAGTGATTACTCCGTTAATTATGGGCATTGAGGGCCGTCGCAATTACCGACGAGTCCCTGACCAGTGGCTGCGTTACTGAGTGCGGGCGAGGAAAAGGCTCACTTAACCAGTATTGATTTAGAAACATACAGATTGCCTCGGCATTTAAATCAGTTTACAAATGGGGTGTCCTTGGTTCCTTGGAGCTTGGGACGGATGTTAGTGTGGGATACTACCTGCGTAGACACACTGGCACCGTCCCACTTCCAACGGACTAAGGTAAAAGCGGGCGCAGGGGCGGAAAGCGCCGAAATTTTGAAACGTAATAAATATAAGAGCCTCGGTATAGAGTACTATTTTGTAATACCATTTGGCGTTGAAACTCTAGGTCTATAGGATCCCAGCGCTCACAAGTTTTTTGGAGAAATCGCGAAACGTCTGGTTGACGTAACTGGTGACCGAAGAGCTGATGGCGGCTTCCTCGCACAACGTATCAGTATTGCGATACAACGAGGAAATGCCGCCAGCATCCTTGGTACAATGCCTCAAGGGCCTATTTTAGATATAAGCTAGTTTTAGTAATCATCTGTATATATCCATTATGTATATTTTTATTGTAAATAAATACTTTTGAAAAAGTTTACAAATACAAAATACAAATGCATTTATTTCATTATTTTATCACAACTGTTCTTAGGTTAGTGGAGCCCATCTTATTTAAACTCTTTTCAGATTTAATAATTGAGTCCTACAGTTTTTATTGCAAACTCGTTCGCGTCTTTCCTGTAGACGTCGGAATTAAGGGTACGTAAGCTAATTTTTTACGCGGCACCTTTACAGACATTTTTCAGTACTTGAGACTCAAATAAGAAAAACGGAATGTGTATGAACCAGAGTCATTAACTTTGATTATTTTGTCCACAGAAGTGACCTTTTTCTAAAATGTGTTTGACCTTTAGAGTGCCCAAAGATTCCATACATTTTCCGATCCTTGCATGCCATATAGTAAACAAAGACTACTAAAAATGGTAACGAAATGGATATAAAAATCTTCGGACATTATTTTTCGCCTATTAGCATCGAAAGAGTACGAGATCTTGTGTAGAAATAACATAAAACATTCCAAAGAAAAGAAGTGTTGTGCTACTTCAAAAAAATAGCCCATATTTAGATTCGCATTCATGCGTCTCACTCGCACTAATACTTGTGCGGACAAGTATGAACGCGTGGATGACAGAGAACTGATATAGTTCCAATTTCATTCTAATATCGGTTTAATGTCAATGCACGTTCGAATTGGCCTGTTATCTAGGCCTATCCAAAGAATAAATGATTAAATTGAATTATCATTACGTATAGTCGTGAAGGATTACAAAACCTAGAAATAAAGGAAAAGTGGAAAAACTTGAACCAGACTGAAACTCGCTACGCCGAGATACCAGCCCGCCGCTCTACCAACTGAGCTACCAAGCCTTACCCGTTGACTGTGAATGTTTCCACCATATCAATCACACGCCGATGCCGTAAGAGTTACCGTGAGAGTTTTGCACTTCTTAATAAACAATCATTAATTGAGTCCTAACGAAATAACAGCACTTTTTCTCCTCGTCCTATAATCCTAACGAAAAAACGCTATCGAGAACATACTTTACTTTCCATACATCTCGCTCGCACATGAGATGCATAGAAAGTAAGTTACGTTCTCTATAGTGCCGAACTGGTGGTACCTAGCCACACTTTTGTTGTGAAGGATTTAAAACTGGTTGTCTTGTAACCAACAGGAATAGGTTGACTGCAGCATTTGGATCAGTATTATCGATTAATCGGCAGCGAATTGATATTGTGCTGGACCCCCGCTGGGCCAACGATTCAACGAAGACTTGCATTTGACGTATCAGAAGGGATGATAATTATGCTTTATTTACATAATAAATATATACAGAGGTGTTATAGTAAATGTACACATACTAAACTAAATTCATAACTAACTTAAATCTAAAATAGGCCCTTGAGGCATTGTACCAAGGATGCTGGTGGCATTTCCTCGTTGTATCGCAATGCTGATACGTTATACGAGGAAGCCACCTAAGCTCTTCGGTCACCAGGCCGCGTAGCCAACGTAAAAATCGCTTACGCTTTGTAGCGAACAAACCCACAACTGTCGCACTAATATAGAAGAGTGAAGTGACATAAAGCATTTCGTTGTCAGCCGTTACGTCAACCAGACGCATTGCGATTTCTACAAAAAACTTGTGCGCGCTGGGATGGTACCGTATCGGAATAATATTAAAAATGTACTGTTAGAATGTCTGTACGCACCCTGGCCATATAAAATCAGCCTCAAAAGTAGCGGTTGAAACAATTCACCAAAAGTCGGTTAAAGATAACTCCGCATAGCATTAGCAGTGACAAAGTGCGTCAATGTCATTATCAATGGCAAATATTTACGAAACTTATTTCATGTTTAAGGTTCGATTCCAGCCCGGTCATGATTTCCTTTGTATATGACATTTATTACGTTTATAGTTTAAATCGGTGATGGGCAAACTCCGGCCCGCGAAAGGATTTTATTCGGCCCGCCGCCGCTACTATGAAATAATTAGTATATTATGGTGTTGGTTCGCGATACCCGCACATCAAAATACATTTTTTCTGGCCCAACTCTTAAATTTCCTAAGCTTTCTGGCCCCCATGTAGAAAGATGCCCACACCGGTTTAAATAATAGTGTGTCTTGTCTACTTGTTAAAAACACAAATTACAATATTTTCACAGAAAATACTTATTTGTTCTTAGAAAATTATGACGTTAATGTCACGACTTAACTTTTTTCTATTCAAATCGGTGGAAAAATAGCTTAGATGGATGGTATAGGTAAAGAGCGCAATGCACTTTCAACGTATTGAATTGCTAAAATGTATGAACTCATACTAAACACGAATCAATGTGTAAACAGGCCCTAAGGCAAGTGTACACCTTCGTAACATTGAGATTCTACGTTTGTGTTTCAATACGGCAACAAGTCAAACAAATGGAAAAACTCATTAGCTGATTTTTTGTTGTGCATGAAAATCAGAACTTAAGTTAAAAAATGTTCGTTGTATTATAAACAAATATTCGTGCGGGAGGAAAAACTCTGCATCTGTCTAATAAAGTATTTCCCCCATTGAAAATGTCAACCAATCTAATATGCTAAAGAATTCACGTACCTAAATTACGTCTTTCTATTTCGTCTTACTCTTTGATGGTTTTTCGTTGTTTGATGTCCTTCATGTTTTTTTTTCCTGAATGCGTAAGTAAGGTTTAAACTGATTATATTGTCACTCATATCTTAGGTTAGAATATTATACGGTTTTTTATTATTATATGTATCACTTTTACCTAAATAAACTGATAAACTTACTATTTAAGATTAGAATTTTCTAATCCCAATGGTAGTGGTAATTAACGTTTTCTTTCGAAATGCTAGGGTTTCTATGATATCGAATATTGCGGTACAATAATGTGTAAACGACACTATAATTCTTTTTTTTTATACCACGACGCTGGCAAACAAGCATACGGCCCGCCTGGTGGTAAGCAGTCACCGCAGCCTATGGACGCCTGCAACTCCAAAGGTGTTACACGCGCGTTGCCGACCTTTTTAAAATCTGTACACTTCTTTTTTGAAGAACCCCATACTGTAGACCGTCGGGAAAAACCTCGTGAAAACTTAATTCAGTGCATTGCATAGTTACTCAAATTTCATTACGGAGGAAAAAACCCACAATTTTTGGGTTCATACAATTTGTAATCTAAAAACGAGTTATAGTGTAAATCAATTTTTTTATAAATATTAGACCTACCTCCGGATAAACTGGATTTTTTAAATTTGACTTGTTCGAAAAAGGAATAAATCAACGACATGCAATCTTTGTTTTCCACCAATCAGGCCTATGTAAATACAAAAGGCTTTGCAGTGAATTCTCGTAAACCGCAGTTTTAACGCATTCACTGCCAGGGGGCGTGGCCTAGGAACAAACTTGTATGACGGTGAACGCATATATGCGTCGGTGGCAGTGAATACGTCCATTTTAAGAATTGTAGCACTCCTTCACATCATAATACGATTGCCCAAAAATATGGATAGCAATATTGAGGCCTTCCTCTAGGTACTTTATCGGTTCGAAACCTGATTAAACAACTTTCGGTCGATGGAAACTATGGAAAGAATCAAGGCCATAAGTCGAAAAAGCACGATTAAATATTTGTAACAATTTTTTGCACCTTGTACTTCTAAAAGTGCATAATTTAATTTTTAATCGATCTAATCGATTTCTTTTGGAGTTCATATAATATTTATTGAAGTAAAATCAAACACTACGTTACGTTACTCTATATTTCGTACGCAACTTATCCCCTATATTTATATCGCATCCCCTAGCAACGGTTGCATGGAAAGTATGGAAACACTTTATTTATTCAATGTCCACAAATGACAACTGTCAATTTGCGGAGTTTTGATCTTAAATTTTATAATGTATTTTATAATCGCTCGTGAGGAGTAGGTAAATTCACTAAAAATAACAATTCAATAACAGTGATATCCTCGATTCCGGACACGCACGGCCGTCCGCTCAGTGCTCAGCGAGCTGCGTTTGGAGAAGGACCTGAACTCACTGAAGCTTTATGCACTGTAAACTTAGTGTACCCATTTTATTACCATATAGTCAGCTTACGTTAATAATAATGTAGGCACATCACATTTTAATACGTTACGTCGCTGTTTTTGTGCGCAAAAGGATTGGTTTTGTTTAATCTCTTCTCAAGAAGCCCACGTTTAGATTGTCCCAACTTTTCCGTCCGTGCTATAGTCTCTTCCCAATCAATGCGCATAATCGAGGTTATCCTGTATTTTATACTAATTGGCATATCCCCAAAATCTGTCAATGGTAGACAGCACTGCCTGTTAATGCAGGCTTCCAATAATAAGGAAGTAAAACGTGAGATATTCAAAAATTGGTAAATCAAGCCTATCACAAATTGTCAAAAAATCGCAACGCGCGCGCTTTTCTGCTGATTGCTCTTATTACTTTAATGGGGGTTTCAAACCGGTACCTTTTTTTCGATAAACTACATTCCTATAATAAAATAGGAATGTAGTTTATCGAAGAACAGGTACCGGTAGCCTCTTTTTGTTGAGTTGCATACGCTATACTGAAGACTATATGAAGCCCTGGATGAAGTTTTAGTTCATAATACGGGAAGTACTGAAACTTATGTTCTTAACATTCTTAACTGTAAGAAACAGAAACGACCAATTAGAACCTAAATGCGTATGACCCTTTAATCAAAATCTTCATCAACCATTATTACAAAGTGCGGTCAGTCGAGTAATGTTAAGTAGAAAAGTGCTAAAGCAAGGTTTTCGGGCGGGTCAAGTTTGAGGGGCCAGTTCAATTAAACTTCGGCCAGAACGGCGGCCCGCAAAGTCCGTACCTATCCGTATTGTGGTCCGGTTTCATTACGATTTGCGGGAAATCCCCATTTGACATTGTCTACCTTTTAGAGATGTGATGAGAGAGTATAGGTGAAAAAATAAGTAATTTAATAAAAGTGCGTGTGTGCGCCGACACACTATCGGAGGTTACTGCTTAGGAATTATAAAATTTAATATCAATACCCCGCAACTTGACAGTTGTTATTTGTTGACATTGAATAAATAAAGTGTTTCCATGCAGCCGTTGCTAGGGAATGCGCGAGATAAGTTGTGCACGATAACAAAACATAACGTAACGTTTGATTTTACTTCCTATAAATTTTTATACATCGGGCTTTTATACAAGGTGCCCGTGAGAATTTTTTTTGTTGTTTTTTTTTCCTTTTTTTGAACATAAGATGTAATTTTTATTGATAAACACATAACATAAAATTAACTAAAAAGTTTTTTTTTTATTTGAAAGTAGCGTCTCGAATACATTTTTTTAATTTTTCGATGTTAATCAATAGGTATGTCTAGACTAGACCTCAAAGTGGCAATACCGCAGTCAAAAATGTGTTTTGTACCGACTTATGGCGATAGAATGATTTCGAAAAACATTTAATTATCTCTGAAACTAGGCCTAATCCAGAAAATTTTATATGACATTTTAGTTTCTAAATATTACTGCTTAGTTAAAATGTCTCGCAATGCTCACGGGCACCTTGTATGAAAATCGATTCTTGAGGAGTAAAGAGCAACAAACTCCAAAAAACTTTAAGATTTTTTAAAGACATTACGAATGGTAACGAAAAGGTATGCAAACATTTATCTATAAGAGTTGACATTGACTTAATTTTCTTTGATCCTCAAACATAACAAATGTTTGAAGACGTTGAGGTATATTATTTTAGGAGTAAAATTCCAGATACATACATGCGCACAAATAAACCTAAGGTTAGGTTTTTCCCTAAAAAGTATCAAAACAATGAATGTTTACACTGCTGCGTGAGTCAGTTTCGATACTCATCACGGTTTGGTGCATGCTCCCGCCATCGCCATTCGCTGTAAAATTTGTCGAGGTCGTCTCGCTCCCACTCCCACCAGATTCTTTTTAGGGTTCTGTATCCAAAGGGTAAAACGGTATCCTCTTAGTAAGACTCCGCTGTCCCTCCGTCCATCCGTCTGTCACTAGGCCCCTGTTTCACCAACCTGACAAGTGTGACATATGTCAAGAAAAAATTACACTGACTTTATTCTTTCTGTTTCACCAAAGTCTACAATTGTCACACTATAAATTTAGCCGAAGTTGAGAGGCATAGATCGGTCAACTAGGAGCGCGATGCATCTGTCTCGCTCTAATATTATACAACAGGCGCAAAATTATTATTAGAGCGAGACGCAAGTATGTAGTAAGGATGCATCCCTCTCTTATTGCTGTACTATGCGCTAATACAAATAAAACGAAATATTAAACGTTTATACTGAGCGTAGCCGTCGGGCGTTGAGCATATCGAGGCTCTAGACTAGAAATATTTAGTATCTATATTAAAGAAAAATAAAACAAAATTCATTTCTCACATTTCCTTCTTACTCTCTGTGGGTAGGGTTAGATTTTCCGCGAGGCCAACATACCTACATATTGATATCAAAATGATATCATTTTGTTACCCACGGGTCTCACACATGCCACTACATGTACGAGCGAAATGCACGCGCGAGTGATAACAAATCGGCATCATTGTGATACCAAAACTTACAAGATCGAATTGGCCTCCGAGTCCGTTACGAGGTTGATCTCCACACTAATTCCTGTCCAAAAACTTTACAGTACGATTAAATAAATAAAATGTTTTATTGCATTCATAAGTCTTCGAAAGTAGCTTAATTGAAATTAATAAAAGCGTAAATTATATATTAATTTACACTTTTAACTTAGTGTAAAATATACTTAGTTAAGTTTATCGTCTATATTTTAGTTAAGTTTATAAAATATACACGATGTTTCCAATCGAAAATATGCTCAGCCAAATATTATAAGAAATATTAGCATTAAGTACTTATATATTCTACTCCATGGCTAAGAATAAAATAATATTATCTCCGGTACGTATATGAGCGGGACATTGCTTAATGTACGTGCATAGCATATTAGCTCTGCAACCAAAATGAGGACCGCAAACCCGACAGTGCTCTTATCTCATGGCAAGAATTACCAACATTTCTACAAATATGTCAACATAGAAAAATGTACCCCTGTTTCACCAAACATTTGTCCGCGACATATTTTTATTTATTTATTTTATACACACATAGAAAAGTTGTGAGATATGTCACAACTTTTCTATGAACTTGTCACCTGTCACTTGACATATGTCGAATTATCGGCCGACATATGTCGCTGACACTCGTCAGTTTGGTGAAATAGGGGCCAGGCTGTATCTCATGAACCGAAATAGTTAGACAGTTTAAATTTTCACAGAGGATGTATTTCTGTTGGCGCTATAACAACAAATACTAAAAAGATCCCTTGGTGGGCGAGTCCGACTCGCACTTGTCCGGTTTTTCGACTTCTGCCTCTGCCCCAGCTAACCTGCGGTGTCCATTCGTCATATAAGTATAGTAAAAACTATTAATTTTACTACTCTCGCGCGCTCTCTGCGTAACCGCTGGCTCGGGATTTTGCACAGTCTTTATAGGTCACTTTTATTGCTTCATATTGGACCGCTGTTATCTGAATATCAGTTTTACTGCTTTTACTGTACGCCGTAAGCAGTCCCAACTCTATAAATAGAATTGTGTACAAAGTATTACTCCAAGAGGTGTACAATGGACAAACTTGTATTTTTTAGGGTTTCGTAGTCACCTAGCCCTTATAGTTTTGCCATGTCCGTCTGTCCGTCCGTCCGCGGCTTTTCTTCGTGACTCTTCTTCTTCTTCAGGAACCATATCCTCTACGGATGTCGGCTACCACAGTCTGGAACTCTTCTCTATTTGCAGTCTTTCTGCCCAGCGTGGCAGCGTCCATTCCCGTCCAACTGCTAAGGTTATCCATCCATGTAGTTTTTCTTATAAATTTACAATAATATTCTTCGTGATTATTAGTGCTAGAAAGCTGAAATTTGGTATGGATACCTAAATCATACATGGCAACAGAACGGTAAAATAAAAACTACAAATAAATATATTTTTAGGGTATCTCCTTATATGACTTTTTTTTTGCATTGACCTAATATAAAATTTTGATAAAATTAATATTTTCGGAAATAATCGATCCGAAAGAAAAAAATATGTGTCCCCTGGTCTCTAACTTTTGAACCATGGGTCCAAGATATATGAAAAAAATTGTGGAACAAAAGCTTAGTAAATATTTTCAACGAAAACTAGAGCCAAAATGATCGGTCCAGTCGTTTTTGTGTTATTGCAAAAAATCTTTTCTTCTTAGTAAAAAGATAAATATTTCTTATAAGTAACTTTAAATCACTAGCTTTTAGCTTATTTGTAATAATAACTCGAAATAATACATACGTTTTGAACTTTATTAACAGTCAACTAAAACAACGAAATTTCCCTAAGGCACCGTTACATCAAATACAAATGAATAAAGGATTAAACCATAAAATGATAAACGGTACCGCAGCTTCAGACAAATTCATTCCAGAACATAAATTACGTAAAACCTCTCAAGGAAATTGGCCTAACAAAGGCCCTTATCCATTTTGTTGTAAAAACTAGAGCTAAGCTTAGCTTACCTTGCATAAATATTTCCTCGCGATCCTTTATATAGTAGAAGTGGAAACTCGGTAAGTTGAACCCCGTATTGAAATGTAAATACAAAATAAATAATTAAATATTAAGGGACATCTTACACAGATCAACCTAGCCCCAAACCGAACAGAATTTGATATAGAGGTGTATTGTCAAAGAAAACTTTGTATCCATGTAAATTTATTGCCATCTTTTGACACACAATTAAAACTTTAAGAACGCCATTTGACTTTTATCCTTATTATTTCACTGATATGTGTTAAATTTGTTAAATATAAAAAAGTGGCTCCATCTTACCGAGCACAACCTAAAGGTTATAGCGCCATCGCTCGAACGTCACCATACCTTTGGCCATTGATCTATTAGATGGCGCCACTTTTTAATATATAACCAATTTAACACATATCAGTGAAAGAATAAGGATAAAACTCCCTTAATATTTCCCTTAATATTTAATTATTTATTTTGTATTTACATTTATATTAAGCGGTATGCTTTTTTAATTTAAAAAAAATGCAAAATAAATGACAGCCTATATACATGAGTGTACATTACCGAGGTTCTACCTATGCTTGGCAATTCCATAACTCAGAAGCAATCAGGCATGAGAGATCGAGCTATTTCCTCAAGAGCACCCATTCAGCCTTATTCGCCTTATTCGCTCCCCATGAGGCCGATGCAGTTTTCACAATTCGATATGGAGGCCAATTCGAACGTACAATTGACATCAAAATGATTTTATTTAGGCCGCGGACTGGATGAAAACAGTTTATCATTTTGATGTGGTGCGGCGAGCGGCAAATAGGAAGTATTACTGCAATGTTATGCCGCTAGAGAACAGCCCTGTCACATATTGTAAACCACAGAGTCACTACACGGTGCTACATGAGGAAACTGAAAGATTTTGCCAGTGTATTACTGATCACATTTAGAGACTAAAATGTCATATAAACTTTTCTGGATTTCGCCTAGTTTCAGAGTTAATACCAATGTAAAAAAAAACATCTTCTTGTCGTAAGTCGTAACTTTGTAACGTGCAAAACGCCTTTTTGATCACGATGATGCCATTATGGGGCATAGTCTAAATATCCTTATTGATAGATGTCAAAAAGTGACAAGTAACCTTTGCAAGAACTAGTTTTTACAACAAAAAAATCGTAAAAAAATATTTTCAGTGCCAGTTTTACCATGACATTAACTTTTTATGTACAAATACGTTCAAAATTTGAAAAAAAAAAGAAAACAACAAAAAAAAATTTTTTTGGCGAAATTTACTAAAACTCATATATCATTTTTTCCTTCTTTTGGCCTCAGAAGTGCGTGGTTAAAATCTTTCGGGTTCCTCATGAGCACCCTGTATACATACTATGCCTTAAACAGTTTTTTGAGAAGTTTTCACTGTGACATTGATTCATCAAGGCGGTTTGTTTACAGAGGCCTACCGCGAAGCGCGAAAATCGTGGTGTCTTTATCTGCCTCTATATCGCTCGAATATTAATCGATCGAATATAATTCATTGTGTTTCGCGTAAGTCCTTTAATATGGGCTAGCGGCGCCCCCTACACAGAGTTTTTTAAACTAAGCGTTGACGATTGGCAAGTTGGCTACGCGGGTAGGTCTCATTAAGGCATTTCGCTCGCACTAATTAATGCGTGTCAGATGTTTGATGACAAGACTCAGGGAAGCCAACTCAAACTAAAGGAGCCCACTGATTACTAGTTCGCCGGACGATATCCAGTGAACTGACAGGCCGATATCGTCCGGCGAACTGGTAATCAGTGAACCCCTTTACATTGCTTTATATTATATTGTCACAATACATCTAAATGGTGTCGGTGCGTCTCACTCGCACCACGCATGTACAATGCACGCGCGACTGACTTCACTAGATATCATTTTGTTGTTACAATATAAGTTTGAATTGGCCTCAGAGTCGTATCAAAAAATATCAAAACCTTATAAATTGTCAATACGGAATCGGCATCCATGGCATAACGGCTCCTAACTGATTTGACGAAAATTTTTCTATAGTGAGGTTTTATGGGTCGTATGATATACTGAGATGATAGGAAGATTCTATAGATTCTATAGATATGATAGAATCTAGTTTGGATAAAACGTTTTTGACAAGATGCTGTAGATGTGGATTCACATTATAATTATACCGTTTAACGGAGACGGCTGGTATAAATTATTAGGTACACATAGAAATCTTACTATTCATTTTCAACACATAATATGCGCCCGACGCGACGTGTTGTGGTGTAGTTTAGTTGTCGTGTGGTTACGGGCTGGTTGAAAGCTTGGCTATATGTAGTTGGTTTGTATTGAGTTAAGTAAGTAAAAAACCGGACAAGGGCGAGTCGGACTCGCCCATCGAGGATTCCGTACAAATTTAACTATGTTTTATGTATTTTTTATTTTTTTTAATATAAATTTATAGTTTTGAGATTTTTCCTTGTACTTGTAGTGTAATAAGATATTTCTTGCCAAATTGCATAGTTCTAGGTCCTTGATAGTGTCGAAATTTACGTTTTTTGCTGCATAAACGGCCGTATCTTTTTTTTCTTACGTTAACTTAGAAGTTGATTTTTTCACAGTTTCAAGGGACTGTAGATCTGAATTGTTTTAATTTCAACTCGATAACTACAATCGTTCCCGATATAAAGGGTTTTGACAGACGGACAGACTGACGGACGGATTGAAAACAAAGTGATCCTATAAGGGTTCCGCTTTTTCCTCTTGAGATACGGAGCCCTAAAAAGGTAATATATAAAGTAGATTTGTAGAAAAACTGAGCTACCTTCTACTAAAATCACTGCGCAACTCAATTACATTTATCTAAAGACGGGTCTTACGGGCAATAAGAATGGGGCTAGTACAGCGGTGTCACGCACACGAATTCGAGCCCATTGTGCAGTCTAACGCAACTAGTTGCGATTGCGATTTGCGACCAATCGCGCACGTGATGCGAACTCATCCAATGGTACTAGGTGTCAATTTTTAGGTGATACAAGGTGTATGTACGCGATTGAACCTCATTTCTATGGTCAACTCACAAAAAAAACTTGATCTCCATACAATTTTCGAATGGAACACCTGATTTTTTTGTGAATTCAGGGTCGCTTTTATAACAATAGTTACTTACAGTAAGAAGTACAGTGAAGTCGCATTCATAATTATATATCTTGTATCACCTAAGGCAATAACTTGAAAGGTCAAGCTCTTGCTACCATTTAATTTAAAACAATTTATTAATTTAAATACCACGTTCATAATTTTACCGAGCCCTCAATTATCAGTAACAGGTGTTCAATGTTGGTTTTAATTTCGAGTACCTTCGAATATTAAAGAATTCGATAGTATACACAATTTATTGATGAATAAAATTAGTTCAAAGGCGTAGTAATGAAGGAGGAATAGGGACCGTGCGCGTTGGAGGGTCTGCCATCTTGTGTCCTGAATCGGAATCATAAACGTGTACATTTACACGTCACGTGTTTTCTTGTGCATAGTAGGTTCTGCCATCTTGTAGGCTACATCGGAACAATAAACATCACATTTACGCCTCGCGCCAAAAATCTGACGGCTCCAGTGCTGCCTCCTATAGTTCATGCACGCTCCCTATAGGAATGTGTCCCCAGTATAAACAGACGACGCAAGCTAGCTTGTGGCGAGTTATTGGAGAGCAGCAACAGCGACCTCACGTGCTCCTGAGACAAAAATCTACTAAGTGACAGAACTTTTTTTAACTCTCATAATTCATAATAGTAAAAAATCTTAAAAGTCAAACTTGGTCTAAAAAAAGTCCAATGGCATCACTTTTAATCAGTATGTGTACATGATTCGGTCAAGTTATGTTTTTTATCTACACACATATCATAAACCCTCTATGATGCCTTCAAAATCCGTTAATAATGGCCAACATTACGATAAATTGTTTTGTTACAACAAATTTCTTATCTGTGATAATGTAGTTAGAATATTGCTTCATAACTACATCAAAATCGATTTGGTTATGCATTCAAATTTGGAACATCTCTGAAAAAAGGCAATTCGATTTGACCTCTATTCTAATATCAGTCGAGATACCTTTTTGTTCGAAATGAAATGTCAATTGCATACAATTAAACAAAGTTTTCGTTTACCGCCATTTGAGGAACAGTTTGTCTTTTAATTAGTTTTAAGTATAAAATGAACATGTTTTGTTGTTTTAAAGATAATTATAGCAAAAGTTTCCTGTAAAATAAGCGATAAAAAATATTTCAGTGACGCCACCACATATCTGCGAGGTCCGCCAAGAGAGCAACGATTTGTACGAACGAGTAATTTGGGTTAGTGAATATTTCATAGAAAGTTTATAATATGTCTGTAGATAAAATAGTGTATGTACCTAACTGTACATAATTAGGCATTAAAACACTCGTGTGATCTTCTTAAACCCACACTCGTGTATTTTAATGTATTTTATTATGTAGCAGTCACATAAAGTACTATTAAAAATCAAATTATATCCATATTGAAACTAATGCACCTTTAGGTATGGTGCAACTCTCCATTTCCGCATAAAATATGTCCCGGTTGACAGTTGTTTTTCTTTTCTGGGAAAAGTATAAATTTTAGGAATAAAATGTCAATGAAAGAAATAAATCTTATTAAATTCTTAACAAAAAAGATTATATTTTTTTAATATGATGCACCATTTTGCATGTTACACCTAGACGAACTAGAATATAACATAGTATTTACTGAAAGAAATTGTATAGGGAGAACCAGCTTGGTTAACGGCAAAATTTTGTCGAAGTTCATCTAGCATTTCACATTGTAACATGAAAATGGTGTACCATATCAAAAAATGAATATAACCTTATTTGTTAAGAATTTATTAAGGATGATTTCTTACATTGTCACTTTTTTCCTAACTCTAATACTTTTCTCAATAATGAAAATAAACCGTTAACCGGGGCATATTTCATGCGAAAAGGGCGGGTTGCGTCAAGGGGAGGGGAGGGGACGCTAGTGCGCGTAAAGCACCATACCCAAAGGTATCATACTACATTCGTTTCAAGCTGGATATCATTTGTCACCCCCATAAGAACATAACTTGACCGAATCAACATCAGATAGAGTAAAAATGTTTGCCGTAATGTCAATCACCAGCGAATAAAACGGGGACTAATTTTTTGTTGAGAAGCGGTCGTTCACTTTCCTCAAAAGGTAAAGTTCAATGAAATTAAAAGATCTTGAATTGAAAAACGAAACGCACGCTTAAAGCGGATATTGGTTCTGTAACGGGATATGTTTTGAGTGGAACACACACAAGGACGTGGGGAAGGGATAAGGATGTGCAAATATTTACCTGTGTTAGGGTTCCGTATAGAATATTTAAGTCGGTTTCGATTTAAAGATTTTTTATTCTCATAAGAGTCTGTATAATTCACTTAAAATGAGAACTTAAATATCCTCGTGGCGCCCACGCGCCTTTTGATAAACCAAAATAAACATGGCGACTCCAGCCCAGAACTTTTTTCAGGTAACTTTCAATTACCGCTCATGCGCCTTTCAGAAGGTCATATTAATAAACTCTGTCTAGATTTTTTAAATTTCGCGGGTCAAAGAAATAATTTATTCCGATTTCTGAACGAAATATTAGGGAACAGTTTCCGGTATGCTACCATTAGCTATCACAATTGACAGATGTCATTTTTTTGATAAATGGACGGCGGTATGGCTGGCTCACGAACACGTGGTAAGTAAATCGCATTTTATTATGATAATCCGTGACTGTCGAGTGTGTTTTTATGCAAAAAGTTGCTAATGAATGGGTAATTCTTAAATGGAGATAATTATTTCGCATTTTTATAGCTTAAATTTTTCGAAATCTTGGTTTGAAATAATATGTACTTTGTGAAGTCGGTTGGGTCGAAGCTAGTACTAAAAATATCTTAAGATTTTTAGTTTGTGGCTTTATGTTACGCTGGTTTATGAAATATTACTAAAATGAAAATGCTACTTTTTCAGTAATAATTTAATACTCTTTACACTACTAAGTTTTCGTGTCTAGTCTGTGTAGATACACTTATCTAGCACTATTCTAACCCAGTATTGTTAGCCAGAGGTTCAGGATTGCATTGATCACCTATACGTAAGGTGTTTTAATCACAGGTTTGCGGGATGAAGAAATCCAAGCCTTTATGGGCGATGGTAACCTGGACAATTCGGAGTTTGAAGATGACGGAGAAGCGGATGCAGATTGCATCATGCAGAGATAAGAATTTAATGAGTAAACCAAACCTAAGCCTTGTAATATGAGACTGATTAAAGAATAACTGTAATAGAAGTAAGTCATTTAATTGAAAAATAACTGAAATAAACATATTAATCCTAAAAAAGTTATTAATTTTACATCACTTAATAATTCCTTCTAATCTAGCAATTGTGGCCCAGTGGCCTTTGTAAAGAACAAAAGGTAGACAAATAATTGAATTGAAAAACATATGCTAATATAATCATAATTATACCCCGAAAGTTTCACTTCAAACCGGTAACTCTAACACATAAAAATTTCAACTCGAAATCTTGGGCGGATAGGACTATAACTATTATGTCCTATAAGAAGGACGGTCGGGTCATAGTTAAAGAAGAGCCAAAAAAGCCTTGGGCGCCACGAGGTTAAATACATTTTATTTACATATTCCATGTCATAAAAGGAGAAACAGCCACTGATTACAATACAAAAAGCATTTGTTATTATTTTGCCGGTAAGTATATTAGTATTTGTATTCCCGGGTAGGTTAGTGGACAACAGTATGCGCAATACTCTTACCTAGATCGCTGTTGAGCAACATAGAAGGGGCGCGACTATAGTCTGTATCTTTAGGTATTTAAAAAAAGGTAAACAAAATCTACCCTCAAATGGCTCCTTAAGGCATTTGAGGGTAGATGAAAACATTACATGATCAAATAATGTAGGTTTAAGGTCAGGTCGTTCAGTGACAGATCCAGGCGGTTTTGTATTTGGTTGGTTAATCAATAAATATTAAAACTACCCGAAAATGTACAAATTGTTTGCTTACCTTTTTTAAATACCTAAAGATACAGACTATGTGGCCTCGATGTGTGTTAAGATTTGTTATTTCAAACATTTAAATTTTTTAACATAAGATAATGTAAAATTTTATTTATTATTTAAAATAATAAATTGGTTCATTGTTATTTAATTACTCTCATGACTAGTTTTATGAATCACAAATTTATATAACATTATGTTATCACATGACATGCCTGCATTTCATGATCTGGCTGTTTTTACTAGCGGCCACCGACAGATGTCGCTAAGGTCCCCATGTGGTGGAAAAATTCGCTGGCAATGGGTGAGGTCGTGGTGGCTCAGTTGGCAGAGCGCTGGAGTATTGATCCAGAGAGTTCAAGTGTCACGCAAGGCAGTAATTTTTCCACTTTTAAATTTATTCTAAGCTTAATACACAAAAAAAATCGAAAATCTAATGTAAAGTAAACACTAAATGGCTCATTAAGGTCCGAGACCGTACAAGCCACACCACGCACTCCATCCGATTTTAGTTGCTGCATATAACATAGTTTTATTACTAAGGGTAATCAAAACCAAAGTGGTATATTCATTGTACGAACTGAATACGCGTGTGATGAATATATCAATTTGAGCGCCAGCCGCGCGATTTGCGTTCAAACCGGCCATTGTGACGCACAATGTAAACCAATTTTGACGTCGACGTTAAAACGTTTTTTGAGTTTTCATTTTTGAAGTGGCTGTTTAATTTACCCAAATGTCAGATTGAATTATATATTTGATGGGAGCTCTGATTGATTGACAAAGACAGACATTTATCAAAGAGAATTAATTGTAAAGAGAGGTAAAGACTAAGAAAAAAACGTACCCCTTAGTTTGTACATAAACATACATATTTATTATATAAATAAATATATTAATACATATGTATATGAGATGATGGATACAAGACGAGTTCTTCATTTAGCAGATGACTAGGGAGCATCTGCTTGAAAACTAGTTTGTTGTTATTTGAAAAAAAAAAGAAAAAGTAATCGCTTAGCTCCCTCAAAAATATAATTGAGCATTTTAAGAAGAAAAGTTCATATTTTTTGCTTTCGTGGATACATTTTTAGTTTTTTAATGTGCATTTTGGACCTATCTTCGTGATTATGTTGGCTGCTAGCAGCCACTGTGCCAACTCGCGTCTTATGCATGTTTTACTTCCACCCAGCGGGATTCCGATACATGGACCCGACCCCGACCCTCATAAGGCTCAAGGTCGGCTCGGAGTTTACCTGCGTGATCGAATCAGAAATGAGGAGATCCACAGGAGAACCAAAGTCGTCGACATAGCTCAGAGAATTGCCAGACTTAAGTGGCAGTGGGCGGGCCATATTGCTCGCAATTTGCCAATGGGGCAGAAATAATCTTAAGTGGCGACCACGTACCTGAAGACGCAGCGTGGGAAGGCCCCAGACTAGCTGGGCGGATGGAAGATCTGTGGGCGGCTGAAATGATGATGAGCCTGTGTCAGCTGTGTGTTATAAACGATCGTCACTCTTAAATTGCATTCGCCGGGCGAGTGAAGAGTAGCGTCTCGCCGTCAGATTAGCGGAATCCTACAGGGAGCAGGAGCATATAACTTTACCGACTCCACTCTGGCCGGCTGGCCAAGGCAAGGCAATATATATTATTATTATATTTGTATTAATACCATTATTTACGAAAATGGGACTTAATAGCGTACACTTATGTTTTAATATTACTTCCGACGTTTCGAGGATGGCATTGTCCCCATGGTCTCGGAGAAGTCTCGATTAAGCCCCATTTCAGTACAAAATAATGTATAAAATCCTGAAAGTTTATTATTCTGTGCCTAGTCAATCACAAAATACGTAGCTTTTATCTGAACCAATAAGTCCATAAATATCGGAAAAATGAAATGGTTTCCCAAATACCGACCAGTACACATTTTATGACTTATTGCATGCACCGCTTTATGTCCATAATAGGATATTGGTACAATTTATTGCATCATAATAGAGGAAAGATTTTATTTCCCCGGTTTATTATTATTGTTAGGGAAACAAAAATACAAGCAATAGCAACAGGGTTTGTTGAAGCAGAGGCTAGTCAATAAAGAAGACTGACAACCTCAGTACAAACCGCGTGAAATTGTTGTAAAGAAGAGACGCTTTCCACATAGATTTTCGTACATCGACCCGCCTGAAGCTATCTCTTTTGTACGTGCATAATTATATTGCTGTCAAGCTCGCACAGTGATATTGACAACCATGGGCGGGACATTCCATTCATAAGGAGGTTATCAATTCGGGCGTTTTTTTTCTAAGTTTTCTTTTGCTCAGAACTCATGTGTGAACCGGTTAGAAAACATTATTTTTTATTTAAAAGGATATAGTACCAAGTTGGTCCCATTTTCGTTAAGTCCAGTTCTAATGATGGGATCCATGAACGAATCCTGCAGAATGTTCCGTCACTGATAAGAAAAATATAAAATAAAAATAGAAAAATAAAATTAACCTTTTTCCCTCCACCGACTTCAAACGGTTCCCGATTCGCCGGATCCTTGTTTCGCCGGATTCTTGTTTCGTCGGATTCTCGTATACTCGGATTGTGACGTCCTTAAGTAAATCCGGTGCAACCAGAATCCGGCTAATCGGAAACTAACCAACATATCAGCTGGCTGGTTGGAGTTATGCTTTTTGAAGTCAGTTTAACTTTTTTTAAAGGTTAACTGTAGAAAAAAAACCGGAGTATTGTCAGTCTTTTCTAGTTTAGCCTAGCCTCTGGTTGAAGTTAATCTTTGGTTGAACATCCCTAGTGCCGTTTGTCACGCAAGAATACAATTTGTAGTGCTGGGATTGCTCAGCTATTATTGTTAACGCATGTTCTCGCGCATGAAAGGAACTGCCGTATCGTCTCTGAACTCTATTTTTTATTTAATAATGTGCGTTGTGTTTATGCGTTCCTGGTGCTGCTGGGGTTGCCACGCTGGTGCAGTGCATCCGGCACGGCATGTTCGCGGAGGCGCGCACGGACGGCTTCGCGGCCGTCATGAGGAAGAGGTACGCGTCACTCCTTGCGCGTATGCTCGACAGCCCTAACGGGATTCTGAGCGCGTTGGTGCGTAGCTGGGACAGCCCTATACTGGCCCGCTGGATAGCGCTGAATGCGCATTAAGCACTTGGTGCGTACATGCAGAGCTATTTATTTCGTTAGATTTAATTTATTGTAATTTACTAACATTTAGTTTCATAAGTAGGCACATTGTATTACTATCATAATATGGGCTTCAAGGTTCAAGCCTGAAATAAAGTATTGAATTTAATTGAATAATATCTAGTATTAGACTAAACTGACATGAAATTCATAAGCGTCCCAATTAATTATGATAACTCTATATTACTCTAAAATTTACCACCGTAGATAAATATTTCTTCTTAAGCAGCGAACAATTTGTTTATGACTTTGCGTTTCACTGATTTAGTTGTATTGAAACTTAGAAGCTTGAGAAAATATATTATGTTTAAATTTTTAACTGATCATTTTTGGAATGTAATGAAATAATTTTAAAAAATACATACAAAGGTAAAAAAAAACCGATTTCATAATTCTTAAGAATCTTTACAATCAAGAACTAGAATTCAGAAGTTTTAAAGTGGTATAAATGATTTTAATTACATAACAACACCCTGGTTACAAACACAACATCGTCTCAATGTCATTTTACGACTCGGATCTCGTAAACCATTTTATCTTTCGGTATAACTTTAAAATCAAAAGTACGTTCAATCGTAAAGAACTCGAACAGTTTTAAAGTGTTGTTCTAATAGCGAACCGAGCATTTATTTACCAATGAGCAAGACCTTTACTTTAAAAAGTCTGAGGACTTCATAAAATAGTTAGGTTTTTTTTTCATGACGCGTCCATATCAATAAGTTCAACAACAAATTGGTTTGCTTGGTTCAGTTTTAGTTACACAAGTTGCTGCTGGCGCTAGCTGCAACAGGCAAACTATGGAAGGTAGAGTGCGTGCTGTCCAGCTGTCAGCTATAAATAATAGTTCCAAAACTCTCCAGAGTAGCGCTAGAGTAGCTGAGAACCTAGACGTTATCTAGGTATTGTAGCGTCACCTATTTAAGGTTTTCTGACGGACACTTTTTGGTATACGGAGATTTCATTCCTTACCTCTACCTTCCATAAGGCAAACTACAGGCAAACGGTGACAGATGATAAATGGTCGCGTTCATTGTAAATCAATTTTGTTATATTTAAAAAGTGAAGTTTTTTTATATATTTTTTTGTGTTTGTTGTCTTCATGTGTTTTTGTGTAACAGTAATTCTTTTTCTTGTATTTTTTTTTCTGTATTACTGTATGTGTTGTCTGTCGTGGCATCACCGAATGGGTCCTACGGAAGACAAGCGCTGGCTTCATAGCTAGCATTATGCTGAGTTGGGTCCATTTTGTGATGCGCACCTAATGCTCTGTTCTTCTGTTTTTGTTGCCTGTACATGTTCGTACATGTTTGTGACTGTCAGGAATAAATGTCTTATCTAATTGTAAGTGTGTATACTGGTGAACGCGATATACGCGGTGCACTATGCCGTCTAAGTGCGCCTACCTTGAAATAAATCGAAACAGGTTATAGAATATTACTAGTAGCTTACAGTTTTATTAGTAGTAGTAGTATTACTAGTATTGTATAAACAGTTTTCGATATATTCGAGGTCGGCGCGCTTAGACGACATGCCACACTTCGTCCACTCACCTTACTGAGGGTGTGGTAGGTAATTTTCTGGAGTCGTTCCTTCAATGCTGAGTATTGTGACATAATATCCTTCTGTTGAAAACCAGATTCCTCCACAGCCTTCTGTTCCTCACCAAGTGCATGGCCTCGTGCAGTTATAATTGCATAGGTGCCGAAATTTGGGCACTACATCTAGCAGGGGAAGGGCCCTGAGTTCTAGTGCCTATGCCCGTTTTTATCATTCTCTCGAAGCTAACCGGGAAGTGACGTGAGAGGTGTCCGAAGTCGTGCGGTAGGTATCATACCACTAACTCGAGCGATCAAAGAAGAAGTTTAGGTCAAGTTCTGACGGTTCCTCAATTTAGACCAGATTTATATCCGAGGGAGCAAAATGAACCCCCACTTCCCCATTTGCATGACCAGACTATGCCTTGATCATAGACAGTGGTCTAGCGTTAAACTTTAACAAGACCCACTACCTAGTCTTCAACCTATCAGGCCGCAGCACAAGACTGCTTGCTGTGTCTGTAACTGACCACTCTAAACCAATTTAGTACCACCGGATTAATACCAGCGGAAGAATCGACAGCGCGTATTTTACTTTATGGCGAGTAATCTCTGTCAGATGACGTCGCGCGCTCGTGCTATTTTGCTACGGTACATTCGCTGATCCAGTACGGTGCGGTGTTATGGGGACACTTAGTGTGAAACTGAGTCTACAATATAGCAGTCGTGAGCCGAGTGCCCGAATAATTGAGTGAAATACCACGAGCAATGAGAATACTTCGACTGGTTTACGATATCGATGATTGTTACGACATCCTACTTTACAATAGAGACATTGTAAAAGCTCTTTGAATATCGTAGGAAACCATTTTACAAACAATGCAAGAAGCACCGGACATACATAAAAGTTGATGTGAAAAGCTTTTGCTGTTGAATGTAAAGTTACTATTGAAATGAGTTTTTCGGCACTTATTTATTATTTATTTTTACTTTATTGCACATCAAATAATAAGTACAAATGGTGGACTTATTGCCGTAAGACGTTCTCTACCAGTCAACCACTGGGTCAAAAAGAAACTTATGCACGGAATATCATTGGATATTTACAACTAAAAAGAAAGAATAAAGAATAATATTTATTTATTTATTTATAAGCCTAAGTCGCTCGGGCCAAATTAGCAAATAAGCCGACACTTCATTAACTAATTAAATTAGGTTTGTAATTTTGACGCTTCAATTTAACACGCATATTAAACAACAGCTAAAAATAGAGTTGTTCGGGACTCAAGTCTTTTGAGTCTACATATAATTTTGTAGGTTTTATAAAAAAATGATTTTATTAGTATCTAAAGCAAATAATTTGCTATTCATTATTGAGTCATGTACTTAACACATGAATTTAGCATGAATACATTTGAATTTTAGAAGCGCTGGTGGCCTAGCGGTAAGAGCGTGCGACTTGCAATCCGGAGGTCGCGGGTTCAATTCAAACCCCGGCTCGTACCAAAGAGTTTTTCGGAATTTATGTACGAAATATCATTTGATATTTACTAGTCGCTTTTCGGTAAAGGAAAACATCGTGAGGAAACTGGACTAATCCCAACAAGGCCTAGTTTACCCTCTGGGTTAGAAGGTCAAATGGCAGTCGCTTTCGTAAAAACTAGTTCCTACGCCAAATCTTGGGATTAGTTGTCAAGTGGACCCGAGGCTCCCATGAGCCGTGGAAAATTTCCGGTACAACTCGAGTTAGATGAAGAAGACATTTGTTTTTTTTAAGTTCTCTGGAATTAACTCAGGCAACAAACAGGCTCGGGTCCCTAAGAACTTGAAAAGAACCCGAGTTTCCACTTAATTATAAGAGTCTGAAAAACTGAGTTGAGTCTTACAGGATAAGACTCATAGGACTCGAAACTTCACCAACACTAGCTAAAACCATACCTTCGTTTGGGCTTTGCCCTAACCAAATAAAAAGCCCACAATCACACACACTAAGTAATTAACCATGGTGCTAATGAATAGTGATTTGGCACGCATATCAATGGTGAAAAGAAACCTTTCCCTTTGCAGAGCCAAAAGCCTTGGGAATCCATTATCTTAATTAAATGGTTACATTAGTGTTTGTGTCTTGATGTGTTCTAAGCATTTGCGAACCACCCTAGTTATCGTACAGCGAATATGATGCAGTCATGTGTACTGTGAAAATCTTGTATGAATAAGATTTTATTCTTACAAACATAATCTTCTAATAAAAACACAATGATTTAATTAAAATGTTTAAATACCTCCTGAGAATATTCTAAGCGAATCTGTAATATGAAATATGCGGAACGTATGTTTGCCCAAAGAATAAGCATCGCGATTCAACGGGGAAATGCGGCCAGCCTGCTGGGCACACTGCCTGCTGGCGTCGAGTTAGAGAATGTTTTTATTTGTAGGGTAGGTATTTTAATGGATACTTTTAGAGTAAGTTGACGAAGCCTGTTACTTATGTATATGCAAGAAGATCAAATGTAATTCGCAAGTTAGAGTGGCGGGAGACAATATTCTCCATAAATATTCCCTTCATCTCCGATGCGTTATCCTGTCATTTTTTGCATAGGCATAAAGTGCAACCCACAGGGAAAATTAGTCCTTATTGGGATTTAGTCCTGTCACCTAAAGGTCTTTCCATTTTTTTAAAAAAAACCTATTAAAATGGATTGTGAACGGGCCAGCTGAGTGATCAACGCTAGTCAGCAGTGAAATTATGAAAAATTCCATACAATATAATTTAATTAACAGTTTAACGATGATACACTTTTTGGTTCAATCTGCCCTTAGTTTTATTTTATGTACAGAGACGCTTATTTCTCGAACAGGGGCCACTTCTCGAACGGTATTAGCCTATTATTAGTCTGTTGCCATGGTCACCCATACGACTTGACTGTTCGTGGACTAATAATATTAGTCTAATATCCAAGAAACAGGCCCCAGGTGTTAGAAAGCGCATTAGCGTCACAATCACAACTGTCTGCATTTTCAGGCTTAACATTATGTCTCCTCAGCTTGTTTGTGGAGTACAAATTAAACATTGTGCAGTGTTTGCACGAGAGTAATCTTGTTAGCACGGATATGTGGGGTTTTATGCGACTTAGTTTTAACTGTGTAACAGATTTCTAAGCAAACTGACATCTAAAAAAATGATGCTGTTTCTGGTTAGAGAGAAGTGAAGTGTATCCTGATAATCACAATAATGTGGGTAGGCTGGACATGAATAAAGTAGTATATGCGATATGCGATAATGGTCGTTTATAATAATAATACCTGGGCGACCGAGCTTTGCTCGGTTATAACTATTTATTGTAATATGGTGGTGTATAGGTGATAATCTTAACTACATTTTTTTACTAAATTAAACTTGTCTAAAACAATAAAAATTAAAAAATTATATATAAACTTGAACATATAAAAAAAAACAAAAGTTAGTCACCGGGCGAGATTCGAACCCGTAACACTCGTTTAGCAGTCCGCGTCTTAACTTAACCCGCTGGACCAGACGGACAGTGGCCGGCAACACGAAATTAGCGACCATATTCTGCGTCGAAAGAAAAACGCATGAAAACTCGAAAACACGCGTTTTCAAACATAAGACTAATCTAGATCGATTGTATACCCCCAAAAACCCCCATATACCAAATTTCAGCGAAATCGTTAGAGCCGTTTCCGAGATCACAGAAATATATATACATATATATATACAATAATTGCTCGTTTAAGAGCAATTCCTAGCTGAGCAACTTTTCAAATCTCGAATTTTTGAAGCTATGTTTCTGTCGCGCTGCGGTGGGCGGGAGCCGGAGCTATCTAAGTGTGAGTGCGCGCACACAGACGCGAGACTCGTGCGCTCGCTCATTGCGCGCCGTTCCGTCGACATCGCCCGCGAGCCAGACGGAATTTATTCTGCGCTGCCCGACGCAAGTTGTTTTTGTTGTTACCACGTAATATTGTTTTTCATTTTTAGGGTTCCGTAGCCAAATGGCAAAAAACGGAACCCTTATAGATTCGTCATGTCCGTGTCTGTCCGATTATGTCACAGCCACTTTTTTCCGAAACTATAAGAGCTATACCGTTCAAACTTGGTGAGTAGATGTATTCTATGAACCGCATTAATATTTTTACACAAAAATAGAAAAAAAAAACAATAAATTTTGGGGGCTCCCCATACTTAGAACTGAAACTCAAAAAATCTTTTTTCATCAAACCCATACGTGTGGGGTATCTATGGATAGGTCTTTAAAAATGATATTGAGGTTTCTAATATCATTTTTTTCTAAGCTGAATAGTTTGCGCGAGAGACACTTCCAAAATGGTAAAATGTGTGTCCCCCCCCCCCGTAACTTCTAAAATATCAGAATGAAAAATCAAAAAAAAATATATGATATACATTGCTATGCAAACTTCCACCGAAAATTGGTTTGAACGAGATCTAGTAAGTAGTTTTTTTTTTAATACATCATAAAATTAAAAAAAAAAATTCATCAAACCCATACGTGTGGGGTATCTATGGATAGGTCTTCAAAAATGATATTTAGGTTTCTAATATCATTTTTTTCTAAACTGAATAGTTTGCGCGAGAGACACTTCCAAAGTGAAAAAATGTGTCCCCCCCCCCCCCCCTAACTTCTAAAATAACAAAATGAAAAATCTAAAAAAAATATATGATATACATTACCATGCAAACTTCCACCGAAAATTGGTTTGAACGAGATCTAGTAAGTAGTTTTTTAATAAGTCATAAAATAAAAAATATTTTTTTTTTCATCGAACCCATACGTGTGGGATATCTACGGATAGGTCTTCAAAAATTAAATTTAGGTTTCTAATATCATTTTTTTCTAAACTGAATAGTTTGCGCGAGAGACACTACCAAATTGGTAAAATGCGTGTCCTAAGTGGTAAAATGTTGAACGAGATCTAGTAAGTAGATTTTTTTTAATACGTCATAAATGGTACGGAACCCTTCATGCGCGAGTCCGACTCGCACTTGGCCGCTTTTTATATTATACTGTATCTATTACACCCTAATACCAAACACCCTATCACCTGTACTAAATGTATTTTACACCTATGATGACAAAATAATAAATGATTGATTGATTGATTGATATTAATTACCATATAGGTAAAAACTGCAAAAAAGAATGATGTCTCAGCTTCGGCTGTCGTCGTACAGTCAAGTGCAAAAATATGTATCGAAAGAATTGTCTCATAAATATGGTACTACGCTCTTATTACACTGGAATAAGATGCTATGGGACATATTTTTGAGTAAGTTGTGTACACCCATATTTTTACACTTGACTGTACCTATCCGTATCAGTAAGTTGGGAGTGATCATGGTGTGTTGTGAAATTTTGTAAGTAGGTATAAATATACCTATGGTTAAACTACAATCTATTTAACTTGTAGTACGATGGGGCTAAACTTGGGCCGCCTTATTGAAGAACGTATCGCAATGACAATCTGGGTAAAGTATGTTGGGATAATGCCGGACAATTTTGGGACTAATTGAGAGAACTCGTGAAAAAATGTTTCTTCGAGATCTCAACACGTGACAGATTCTTGAAGTACGTAGCGAATCGTTAAATAATAAAATAACCGTAGATTCGGCCTGAATTTTGGTAATCTTCAATATAGAACGGTTTTAGTTTTGTACCTGTGTAAAGATGAGACATACTTTTTTTTAGGGTAACGAGTGTTTTGCCATCAAGGGAGAACATTGGATGGTGAAAAAAAGTTGCTTCTAATTGAAAGAGAATAAGGTATCACAAAGAAATAGGTCCGGTGTCTACCCTTTTGTATCCGATCTTAACCCTGATACAAAAATTGATAAAATTGTGGCTCTCAAACTTTGATACCTATGTCATAAGGCAATTTGATAAGTAAACAATGTGCTAAGAAACCTCTTATTGTAAGGTTTACCCGAAGTAATAAAAAAAAACCACTAAAATAATAGATACGTTGCGAAGTTTTGACAATTTAAGATTTCGTGAACTGTACAGGTTTAGGGAAAGTGTAAATGTACTGTATTGTTTATTGAATGGAATGTACTGGAAGATATTAAGTACTTAAGTAGGAGGGACAAAAATCAAAATAAAAAATAATCGTGCCCAGTCATTTTTAATGAAGGTCGCCAAAAAAATAAGAATCAAACTTAGAAATCAAAAAGACTAAGTAGTTCTTTAAAAAGGTCAAGGTCACTGAGAGCCCATCTTGAAGTATGGAAAATAATTAAAATTGCGATTTTGTTGGTTTAATTTTACAATTATGTATATATATATATATATTATATATAGTTTATATACAATCTTTTTTTTTTGATAAAATATAAGGATCGTATGTAAAGAGTAAAGTAAATATATAGGAAAAGAGAACCCTCTTGAAGCATTTTAAGGAAACTAATTTCGAAGCCATATCTCTATTTTGTATCCGAAACTAGCAATGTATGTATGCGTGCACATCTACATATGCATCCGTATGTGTAGGTACTTTATTGCGAAAAATTTCTCATTTATTTTACTCGATTTTGTTATAAATTTCAACATGTATCATCATCCCTATACAATATAAATACTCTTTATTGCACACCTCAATAAAAGAAAACAATACAAAAGAAAATTTAAAACACATAAGCACAGGTAAACAACATGCGGTCTTATCGCTGAAAGGCAACCTTTGGGTTGCGGAAATTAAAAAAAATACATTGTCAGTAACCGTCGCGCTGGTAGTGGTACTGGATAAAAATAATGGTACGAAAGTGTGATTAAGAAAACAATAAATGTGATAATTAAGGTCAGTAGGTAAATTGAAGAAAATTTAAAGTTTGATAATCACTGCTGTTTTTTAAATAGGTAAAGATCTGATTGTTTCTGGTCCGATCTTTCCTGGAAGGGTCAAGATCGGATATCGGTCTACAGCAGTACTAGGTCTGTTAACACAATTACAAAAACAAACACAGTTTCATCACAATACGCAAAATAAATTACAGAGCGAAGATCGGATAGAAGGAAGAATTCGCGAAATTTACCTTGCTCTCTGTGATTGCACATAGCACAAGCCCGACTCCCTGAGCGACGCGGGGACACTGACAGTCGAGGCGCAATGAAATGGCGTCTTACACAATGTTGCCAACATTAAAAAATAAAGCCAAATTAGGAGGGGAAATGAATGTCCTACGTTCTTCACCCGCATCCGGTATTTACTCAACATACCTTAATCGTTGAATCGCCGCATTTCAAAATGGCCCTTATTTTGATATCGGCTAGCCGTAATGTAATACGGCGGATTATACAATACGACTGCGATACTTATATATAAATCCCCTCGTCAATGTAATTTCATTAAATTTGCTATCTAGTGGCAAACATCAAAGTAGTTATCTTTTACTTGTGACGCACAAGTGTGAGCAATGTAAAATAATATATTTCTAAAAAAAATTTGCCTACTACGTAATAAAAGAAAATGTGATTATTAAATTATAATACGAAAGGTGGTCAAATCGCAAAATGCTGTCGTTTTATTTAAAATAATGAAATAATTAGACCAGTTCCGAAAGTACCGGGAAATCCCGGTTCTTTAAAACAGTACCGGTTCTGCAATCCCTAATAAGGATGTTATGCCCATCACTATTCCTTCTGTGTACGTATATTTAGAAACTGTCTCCGCCTCCAATTCGTGCGATAAGGACAACTGCAGCTCGGACCGAAATTCACTCTCAAAAAACTCAAAAATCGAGGTTTCGCTCTCGACTGTTTCCTCCTCCAAAACGCAACTAATCATTATGAAATTTTGGAAATTGCAAGAGGAAGAAATAATCTATGCCGCTATGTTTTGATTTTTTGGATATTTTTTGTCATATTTGTATACTGTGCCTTTTTTTACAGCCAATTCAATTTAGCCGTTTTTGCGATTTTCGAGGCGCTGTATCTTTCTTCAAAATAAAATAATCCAAAAAAGCAAAACATAGCGGCACAGATATTGATGATATTGATCTTATTTGAAAAAATCACTGCTCTAGGTTAAAAATCCAGGGAGGAATCAGTCGAGAGCGTTTGTATGGAAAAAACGCAACTAGGAATTCCTCTTATCTCCTGACTTGGCACAGTTGCTAATTAAGACATGGTGTGTATTCGTTTGTTTTAAGAAACAAACGAATAAAGAAAGTAGAGGAATATTTTCAATTGTATGTAATTATTTTTGGTTCGGCTCGTCCTAAAGCATTTTATTACTGCAGCAAATGTCAGAATCGATGGTACTGGCCGGATTTTGGACATTTGCGGCAGTAATGCAATCGGCAGTAATGTCGCGATGTTATACTGCAGCAGTAATGCTGATGCGGAGTGAATCCCAACGTCTCTTATAAACTATAATATATAATAAATGGCGTTCAAAAGACGAAATATATTCTATAAAATGTGATGCATACGCCAACGTCATTGGTACAAGCAAGCTGGCAAATATAAATAAATAAATAAATAAATATTATAGGACATTATTACACAAATTGACTAAGTCCCACGGTAAGCTCAATAAGGCTTGTGTTGAGGGTACTTAGACAACGATATATATAATATATAAATATTTAAATACATAGAAAACACCCATGACTCAGGAACAAATATCCATGCTCATCACACGACTAAATGCCCTTACCAGGATTTGAACCCGAAACCATCAGCTTCGTAGGCAGGGTCACTACCCACTAGGCCAAACCGGTCGTCAAAAATATAAATCATTACAAAGAATACAACCAATCCACCAGTGTGATAAAGGAAGTGTTGGTGGCAGGTATCATTACAAAAATATAAATCATTACAAAGAATATATTATTTTGACTGCGTCTGCTTCAGTATTTTTGGTGCTCTAGATACATCAACTAACATACATAAGGTGTTGGTGTCCAAGCTTCTTAGTAGACGCACTAAACTACGGATCTATAAGACTGTGATCCGCTCCATGCTGATCTATGGGTGTGAGGCTTGGACACTAACACTCAAGGAGGAGAACAGCCTTCTGGTCACAGAACGTTAGGTGTTAAGGAAGATTCTGGGACCTGTCAAAAGAGACGATGGCAGTTGGAGGATTCGAAAGAATGCCGAAATAGAAGAACTAATAGCCGAGCCGAATATAATAGGTGAGACCAAAGCACATCGTCTCCGCTGGCTTGGCCATCTCGAAAGGATGGGTGACGATCGGGCAGTCAAGAGGGTTTACTTGGGTCGACCAACTGAACGCCGTCCTGTTGGTCATCCTAAATATCGTTGGGCGGATAGAGAGGAGGCAGACCTCCGTGAGCTCGGCGTCAGCGAAAGCTGGCGTGAGTTCGCTCTGGACCGAGAAAAGTTGCGTGCTCTTGTGTTGGAGGCCTAGACTCATTTTGGGTCATCGCGCCAGCCAATTAAGTAAGTAGATACATCAACTATGATGATTTCTTAGGGACTTCTAGGCCTTTATTGTGGTAAACGCCCTACTGGCATTACATTAGGTCACCTTCGTTTTGGACTTTGCCAGTTACGTAAGAAATCAAGTTTATAGAAATAGATTTTTTTTACAAAAGAAAAAGTATATGTTGTAATAGGAAGTCATGTTTAAAGAAAGCTGTCAAAATAAATTTCCATCAAAAAAAAGCTCATTCCCGCTGTAAAATTTCTTTTAGTTCATTAACAAAATATTTATTAATTCCAACCAACTTAAAAACGCGAAACGTTGGCGGGAAACAGAAATTATACACAAATTAATACTTCAAGTGTCCGCCGAGGGAGGTTTTTCGTTTTTTTCTCAAAGCGTAATTGACTTGAGGGACAAAAGGCGACTCCACTCTCAAAAGAACTTAATTAACTTTTTTCTGTTTTGGTTTCTATCGTTGACTTGAATCATTTGAATACCGTGGGCTGATTGTAAACAGAGAATTTTAATTGAATCATAAAAGATGGTTTTTAATTCCTGATGAAAGACATTTTAAAGAAATGCAATTTGATAAGAAATGAGCGATAAAGGAAGTGTTGGTGGTAACTGAGCAAGACCAAACAGGCAGTTCTGGGTTCGAACAATGATATGTACCTACTAATGAGCGTCATGGGTATTAATAGGTACTAAATAATGTATTAATTCGGTCATCTAGAGCGAATGGGAGGCGATCGGGCGGTGAAAAGAGCGTGTTAGGGAAAACCAACAGCACGCCGCCCGGCTGGTCGACCTAGGTATCGATGGGCGGATGTGGTGTACACGGATCTGCGCGAGCTCCAGCTTGAAGACTGGCGAGAAACTGCACAGGACTGGGATCAGTGGCGAGCAATCGCGTTGGAGGACAAGACACACTTTGGGTCGCTGCGCCAGAGTAAGTAAGTACCTATCTAAATAATTAAATATTATTTGTTTTTTGATTTTGTTATCTTCTTCCTCCCGTTGTCCCGGCATTTTGCCACGGCTCATGGGAGCCTGGGGTCCGCTTGACAACTAATTCCCAAAATTGGCGTAGGCACTAGTTTTTGCGAAAACAACACTGCCACCTCAGGTCAGGTGGCCTTCCAACCCAGAGGCTAAACTAGGCCTTACTGGGATTAGTCCGGTTTCCTCACGATTTTTTCCTTCACCGAAAAGCGACTGGTAAAAATCAAATGATATTTCTAATGGTCACGTCTGAAAATATTGATAAAAAAAAGTGCCAAAAAAAATTATACACAACTTTATTGCCCATATATTAAGGTAGTGTACACATTTTTCGTGTCGATATTTTCAGACGTGACTGTACATAAGTACCGAAAAACTCATTGGTACGAACCGGGGTTGGAATCCGTGACCTCCGGATTGAAAGTCGCACGCTCTTACCGCCAGGCCACCAGCGCCTCATTATTTGTTTTTCGATAGGTAAAGAAAAGTTTTATGAGGAAACCTTACACTAAAAGTAGGCCTGTGCCCTGCAGTGACCCATGTATCTACATATATTCTGGCAATAAATATAACTTATTTTTCTTAGGCTATAACCACATTATTATCTAGATCCATTGAGTGACATTGTTGTCTAGGGTGAAGAAGTCCACTGGGTTACCCTGTAGCTACCACCAGTTTGACATCGACATATTCGCTGACCTTGGCGTTACTTATTTTCTATACATCTCGCTCACAGTAATATTAGTAGGCCAGTACGAGTGAGATGCATAGAAAGTAAGTTTCGCAGATGATGATGATGAGATGTCTGTGTCAGATCAGTGTCAAGCTTGTTGTAAGGCTACTGATATTTGGTGAGTGGGCATTTGCATATAGTTTAGTCCCTATTCTGTACCACCACAGCTCCGCACTCGTACTTGTATTTATGCCATACGAATAAACAACTCATCCTTAAACTTCAAAACCCCTAGTATACATTTATTCGATAGCATGACATGACGTACGCGTTTGTGTTAAGTCTCATTTTGTATGAGATTTAGAAACAGCGAGCCAAGCGGAACGTTTTGGAAACTCAAAATCCCATACAATATGAGACTTAACGCAAACGCGTACGTCACGTTTCGTTATCGAATAAACAGCTACTGCTTACAGCTTTAAACTTCGTAAGTAAACCTACTTTCTGCTAAAATTTTGAACTCATCATGAAGTAAAAATAACATTTTGACAGACGTCAAATAGACAGCTTGTAAGCAAAAAGCTCGGTGAAAATAGTGCTAGAATAAGAGTTAGTGCTAAAATATTTTAATTTGCGTACGTATTTTTCTAAAGTACAATGCCGTATTTTTAACTAGAAAATGCCCACTATATAATATATTATGGCGAAGAATATTATCGTCCAAGATCCCAGAGCCGCCAGACCTTACTTGTTTTCTCATGAATAAAATGTATGTCATAATCATTGATGTACGTAATAGGGGTAGATGAGGTACCAGGCGCTCGATCGTGAGCCACAAAATATAGGTTCCGGGACCTATATTGAATTAGTCGTACGGGTGACGCTGAAGTGTCAACATTGTCATCAAATTCGATAAAATATTGCCAAAGAATGCCGTGTTGCGCCTTTTTCCAGTGCTTCAATAGCTCCAAGCACAAAAACAAAGCTCACGGTATCACTTTTCATTCGTAAGTACTGTTATAACATTTGAAAACATATTTTTTTTCTAAATAAAATTAAAAAATTCCTTGTTATTGAGTGAGCGCGACAGCTAAATAATGCATTACCCATGTGAGTAACACGTTTATCCGAGTGTCAAGTAGGCCTGCCCACTTCATGCATTGTAGAGTCAGCAATTTTTTTTATAAATAATGCAACTTTTTAAATCATGTGCTCCTATTCCTTGAAACTATAGAATGTAACCGGTTTTTATTTTAATATACGAATAACCGGTTGTTAACCATAAATTCAGTTTTTCTGATAGTATTGTTAAAACAATATCTTGCATTAACTTGAAATCCAAATATCGGGAATATTAGTCCATCAAAAATTACTAAATAGTACTTGTACAACAATAGGAAAACTATGGACAACATTTTTAACGAGAGCTCGATTTACAATTTTAATATGCGAGTTATAGTGTAGTTTTAAGATGTATTTATGTATGTTGAAAACTGTGTAAAAATATTTAGAACAGATATTAGATCAATCAAATTTAACCTTTTATCATAAACAAAAGAAATAAATAATAATCATCTCTATTTGTCAAGTAAAATGTATGATGACTGGTCTGGCCTAGTGAGCAGTGAGCCTGCCTATAAAGCCGATGGTCCCGTCCCGGGTTCAAAGTTCTAATGATGGAATCCATGAAGAATTGAGGGAACACTTAAAGTCTTATAGGTACACATATAGTGATTTTTGTGGTTTTTGTTTACAAATTAAGCATTTTCATCCAAAAACTGGCAATTAGTGTAGTGGAACTGCTGATTATAAACAGAACGAAACTCCCTAACTACGTATTTACCGTTTGAGTATTTGTTTTAATTTGTCCTCTTTGTAGAGCAACTAAGGTGATGAAAATGAAAACGATGAAAATCAGAACGAATACTTTAAATTGAACATTCTAATGTAAGGGCACGCTGCCGTCTCAAATCGAGAAAAGTGGGACATTGCTAATTTCGCCTTCGATAGGGAATGATTTAAAAAAATATAACTTTTTGCAATTTTTTTTACTAAAAATGAGTATGAACGTTAAAAAAATTAAAACTATTATGTTTAGAGAAAAAACTTTAACTTGTTTCTATTTTAAAACGAGCCGCAGCAGTGGAAATGCCTAGCGTTGAATTGTGAAAATTAAAAATGATGTTCGGTTTCGTTTTTGATACAATTTTTTTCTCTTCATACATTATAATTTTCCTTTTTATACCGCCCTCTACGCATATTTTTTTTTAATTGTATATATAAACTATCGGTTTTACATATAAAATACATACGGTTTTACATATTTTATTTAGTGTGTTAGCGAAAAAATAATTGTTTTCCATAAAATAAATAAAGTGCCTATTTATTTTAATTTCGTATATATTCTATAAATATTTGTTTCCTGACGCTACCTAATAAAGACCGACGTTGAAGGCGCTTATTCCCATGACTCACAACTTGTCCAATATAAGTGAATCCGTATACGTATCGTAGCTATGAATAAACAAGGTTCACACTTTTATATTGGTTCTCTTGAGTCGTGCGCTCGGTGAACGATTGGAATATATAAATACCAGGAGTAACTACGAATTACCAGTGATTACAATATTGGCTCTTGTCAAGCGTACCTGTCTTTTCCGAAAAACCATCAGAAGTGAAACCCTGAAACCTCGAGATCCCTATCAACTGAGATCATATCGTTATACTGGTTTTCTCGAGGCGACACGTTAGTTGAACATAGTGAATAGTCGACCAGGGTTTCAGAAGTAAAAAACGAGGGTCAATTTCATGCTTTAAAAATATGATAGTCAATAATTTGATATTAATCTCAGTGTAACTCGCTCGCTCAGATATTTGCTTGAGAGAGACGGTCTAAGATTAGGTAATATCAAATCATTGATATTTTTTAAAATCGAAATGACTTAATATCACTTTAAGACGACCATGTAAGAAGTATGTACGTCTCGCCTACACATTTGTATAATGTTATTAGTTTTTCTCTGTTGCACCTCGAGGAATACGCAAAATATAGGGGTCTCGCTTGCGCAGCACTGTTAACTATATTTGGTTATCCTTGTTGCTCGTTGTGCACATGTACATTATAATGGTGTGTAGTATTTGCAAATGTATGGGTGCTGGACCAGATTTTAGTTTTGTCAACTATTAACGTCACATATCTACCCCTTTTACTTATATCAATGGTCATAATGTAGTGTTAGTATATGTACTGCATATTTGCCCGACGGCCATTTGTCCGGTACAAGGTGTTAAAGTTTGGTAAAAATGTTTCTAATAATAACTATTCTCAATATTCTCATGGCTGACTTTTATGTATGTTTTAGAAAACAAATCAAGGCAATGTTGATTATAAAATATTTACAATATTTTCTAAAACATATATATATATATAAAAATCAGCCACGAGAATTTAAGAAAAATAAGTAATATTTTTACCTAACTTTAGCACCTTGTACCGGACAAATGGCCGTCGGGCCAATATACATCTCCAGATTTAATGTGTTTTTAACCATAGAGACTATAAATCTCTATTGTATTGTATTAATTATTTATTTTAAGATTATTACAATGTTATGTTTACCCAGGTATTGGCTGTTGTATTTATAAATGTTGTTATGTATTTTTCATGTTACTATATGATGTTACTATAAATGTTGTATTGACTAGTAAAAGAGCCCTTGAGGCCTACTTGCAGAATAAATTTTTGAATATTGAAAATTTTGAATTTTGAATTTTATAGCAAGTATGCAGACAATAAAAGTACATACTAACACTATATTATTCCACACATTTTATTCATGAGAAAATGAGTAAGGTCTGGCGGCTCTGGGATCTTGGTCTAATATACATGTAAGCCATGTGCAGACTGTGCATGAAAGAAGAGAAAACAACAATATACATTCTCCTAGACTGCAAACAGTTAGAAGTATACAGGAACACCTAGGGACTCCGTGCACACTAAAGGAGGCAGTTAGCAACCTGAAGACTTTGCAAGGTTTCGTGGAGGCGGTGGGGTGGTTAGAGTAGCGCTACCTCGTTTCACGCAAAATAGGCACAATGGTTGTCGATTTGCGGAAAATGCCCAGAAGCACTAACTAACTAAATATACATGTCCATTTAAAAGCACACTCCTCGTACGTTTTTAACACGCACAATATCACAAAACACAAAGATAAAGATATTTTATTATTCAAGTTGGCATACTACAATGCGCTTATGAACGTCAAATAAAGCTACACCGGCTCTAACCCTACACCTCCGACCAATAACGACCGGCAAGAAACTCGGCGGGACACATTACTTCAGAGGCCTATTGTCGGTCTATTGTGCGGGTTACCCTATGTGATTAACAGAAGCTAGACTAGGTTCGGTTTATCTGTTCTGTTCTGTTTATTGATGGACTGACCCATCAATTTCAATTCAAGCAGAAGTTATAGAAATATCAAATAAAATTAGGTTCTTGTTTGACCAGATTGTTGATATTTATTTTTGGCACGCCTAAGTGCTTAACCCTTTTCAAGACCGCAACAATTTAAGACAAAGCCTTCCCGGAAAAACACGAATATATTTCAATTTATCCAGCTCGATGATACATTTGAAGAAAAGGCACATTTCCGGAAAGTGCAATTTAATCTGAACCTAAAATCGAACTATTAAAGTTGAAAGTCTATTGGCGCGTATATGGTTGATAACACGTACTATGCCTAGAAAAGGGTTAAGCCACTTGACGGTATCACGACATGCTTTTTACTTTTTTTCGTTTGTAGATATTTATGATCAGTTATTGGAATCGTAATATGTAGAGTATAAATATCTAAACTTAAAAGAACAAAGTCAAAGTGGAGACTAATATATTGCCTTGCAATAACATTTTTAGGATGAAGTCCCGGAAATGTACTAAATAAATAATACTGTTATAAATATGGTAAAAACTGTTAGAATCTTGTTTTATAGGTAACTGCATAAACGCGCGTGGAACAAGTTTAAATGTGTGAATAATATAAACAGCTTTTGTTCGCGTGCGTGATGCCGTCACATTCTTTTCGACTTTCCTGCTAAACGTTCTAAATTGTATCAGTGCTTAATCATCAGACAAATATATATCTTCATATTCCACCAGTCATAGTTTCCTTTTACGCCCAGTAGGGCTAAGATGGTTGGCTCTTTATCATTTGTCACCATGCCTGTCACGTTCTAACAACTATGTAAGTGCGAACGTGACGGGCATAGTGACAAGCGATAAAAATGGAACCATGCTGCCACTGCTGATCTATCAAGTAATAAGCCCAGTTAATGCATTCCTCGTTTTTATCCAATGCAATCAATACCTAAGCGTAAAATAAAACAACAAAAAATGTTATCGCAAGGCAGTCTCCATTTTATGACTTTGTTCTACTAAGTTTAGGTATTTATACGCTGCCTATTGCGATCACTGATTATGATTCTCCAATCTAAAAACGTCATGCAAATTATACTAGTAATTCACTTCATTACAGGTTTTCTTATTTCAGAACTACCTTAACTTATTACATATCTCGGTAGAGGTATCTTAAGAGGGGTATCTTAAGAGAACAAAATGCAGTTGCGGCAAGTAAGTAATTTTTATACATTGGGGATACAGGGATGAAGTCGCCTTTGCTGTATTTAATTTACTCTGTAACTATGTTTTTCGTGTTTTTATTTCAATGCACAATAAAGTATATACATACATACATATTAAACCAATATATCATTAAAAATCCCCTTCTAATGTTATTGCTTTTTACTTTTTGTTATTGTTTTTTCACTTGTGTTTCATTGACATTAACATTAAACCTAAGGTGTCCATCGGCTACGATAACCGCTTACTCGTATACTTGCTTGTCACCGAAGTCGTTTTTTTTATCTTTCTTGCACCTAACTCACTCATATTCACACACTGTTTTTATTTTTCTTTTGTTTCGTTCGTTTTCGACGTTTCTGTTTAGACCAATACAAAGTTATTTATTGTATGAGAGTTGTAAAATCTAAGATAATCGTGCCCCCTTTGTTTAACAGCAGAAATAGATTTCGCTGTAATGCATCATTCATCATACTAAGTACAAATACGTTATTCTGACAATTCGAAAATTTATTGATTTATTTGCAAACGTTACCTGACGTGCCCGCAAAATGCCTCCTCGGTGCGGTGTATATCATTAGATTATCTCTGATTTAAAATTGGGTGTGCGACAAACGCATCGCGTTTGACGCTGCGATTATCATATTAAACAACCGCGCTCTTTATGATATCATATTCAACGACAAAGTTGGTAGCGATTACCGGCTCTAAACTATGTTCCCACAAAGAATAGAAATGAATATTTAATACAAAATAAACATCTCATCTTTAGCAAGCAATACCAAGAAGTTCTTACCGAGATGATGATGATAAAGACGACGAGGAAGACGATGAGGCTGACAGGTTAGAGTGGATGAACATCATCTTCCTTCCCTTTCACCCGGTCTTCCGTCTCATGGTTCTAATATCCGTTATCTTGAGGATAAATCTAGTAAGTCACTCTAGCATCGAGGCCTGTTTACAACATTGATTAGTTTAAATTGTGAATTTACACATTTGTTACTAAATCCAATTAAGAAAATACGCTTAGCAAAAGGAATTTCGTACATTGACCCGCCTGTTCCTGTCTCTGTCGCACGCGCATAATTATATTGCTGTCCCGCTCGCGCAGTGTCATTGACCGCCGGCGTTATAAGCGGGGAAAGTAATATGATTGATTAGATCATAACAGAGAAAGTGATACAAAAGGGAGGTTGCATATAAGTTTAAGTCATATCTTTGATACGCATGACAACTTGTGTCATAATCATCATTGCGCATACAAATGAAAAGTCATATTATATTGTGTCATACATTTTTAGCCATAATATTTGATGACATACATAGCAGTTGTCATATGTTTTTTGTGCATACCTAACGAACCTAACCTAAAATGTTATGCGAATGATATTAATGCCTATAAAATTTATGACATAACTCATTTATGACAAAAATCCAGTTATGCTTAGGAATACTTCCTGACTAAAGATTTTTATGGCTTACAATTTTATGCATAAACGTGTTATAACAATAAAAATATGTCACAAACTATTATGCGATCAGAGGAGTCCCTTGTATGTGTGTGCATGTATAGGTATGTAATGTATGTGTGTAGTAGAAAACCTGTTTGAAGTGGAGGTTTTTCCAAGTGTTATGGTTTGTACAGAAATTTATTTATTTTTACAGAGTGCTCTGGAGTCCCTTTATCCGATGTACTGTAGTGATGTGATGGACACGAATGTTTATTTGGTCATCATTAAGTACCTGCACGAATACTTCTGTGACGTCATCTATGGACTCGATACTTTACTTCATATTGTTCACAGGTCTGTTCCTTCTTTGAAATCTTTTCTCTGCCTTTACCCCGTGTGTTCATGTTCTTCTCTCACTCTCACTGAGAGTTAGTGTGAGGGAGATGGCTGTACGTGCCCGGCATGGAGGATTGAACAACTGGAGATGCCTTGTCTGTGGTTTTCTGTACAAAACAGTCTGCCGTTTTTACGGGGGAGGGGCACGTCAAATATATGGCTATTTATACGTATGTACAAATAGACATGTCAGATAAACGTCAGTCCATACAATACATATGACCATTGGCCGAGGTTTTCGACAGCTCTTAAAGGCGACTCCAGTTGTTAAATCCTCCAAGGTGCCCGGGATCGTAGATAAAATGTTTTAGAATTTTAATTATTTACGAGTTTTAATGATAAAAACTGTAATCGATAACTTTAAAAATTAGGAAGGTCCGACCGAGAACGCTTTTTTGTCTCGGCTGAGAACGAGACCGAGACCGAGATTGAATGGGATTCTCGGCCGAGAATGTATGAAATAGAAGACAAAATACGAATTTTGCACTAAAAATGTTATAATAATCGAAATCCGATTTATTATACGACGAAAAAACTTATTATAATCAATACGTAGCGCTATTAAATAGTACGAGTATTTCTTAGTACGGATGTGCACAAAAAGGTACAATATTAATAATCAAAATGAAACAATTCTATATTGTAAACCTAAAAAGGTAATTTTCCAGCTATATGGCCGTTAAATTGTGACGATGCATGACCCAACAACTCTTCGCGAGTTTCGTCCAAATTGCATAGAATAACATCCGCAAAGTTTGCTCGAAATTATGTCCAATATTCCACAACATTCTTCCGCCACAGCTATCGTTTTGTACTTACCTACTGCTTTTCTTTTTCCCGTAAACATAAATATATCAAGTGTCAAAATATCCAGCGTCGTCTTCCACTCACATAAAGTTAATATAGTCACATTTCCATAACGATCTACACTTATTTATTAACTCTTCCGCAATAACATCAATAAATAAACAAAAAAAAAACAAATGAACAAGTCATTACTTGCAATCGCGCCTATCCAATCCCTTACACCTAGTATTTGATAAGTAATTGTCTTAAAATGTGGATGCGAAACCAATCAAAATACAAAAAAAAAACATCACATCAACCGGGCGATGCAACTAACCAAGGTGAACGGGCGTCAGTGCGCGGAAAACCAATGATAACTCATTGCCTAGTCTCGGTTTCGGCAAAAATCTCGGTTTATTTTAGCCGAGAGCCGAGACCGAGATTTTGGCTGATTTTTGGCCGAGAATGCCGAGACCGAGATGTCGGTCGGACCTTAAAATTACCTTTCATTATTGACATATATCTAAGGACGGATCTTACGGCCACTAAGAATGGTAGTTCAGTGGTGTCACTCACGAATTCGAGCCAATCGTGCAGTCTAACGCAACTAGTTGCAACCAATCGCGCGCGTGATGCGAATTCATCAATCAATCACTTTGTGGCGTTAGACTACATGATTGGCTCGCCCCATTCCTATTGCCCGAAAAGGATTTATGTCAATGCCTGTCATAGTCTAATTTGTTCTACATATAGGGACATAATATCTCTATCGTTAAGGTATTCACGAATGGTCGATACTTTTGACGCGTAGTGTGATCAGTTAGTTCTAAAGACGGGATACCTACCACCAGAGTGAGGCAATGTCCGGCACAAGCATTTTTGTACTGAATATGCTTGTGCCGCCCACTGTTGGAATACTGATGACTGTACATTTCACTGTATAATAGATTATATTTATTCTAGAATTGCGGACATTTCCAAGCGACGGGAGCACCCTCCGAAGCCTAAATTTTATTTAATGCTCGATATTATTTCTCTGCTCCCACTCCATAGACTTTTGACATCGGAGCTCTGTCCTCCTATTAGGATTTGGCCTAATGTGTTCAATTTGCTTGACATCATTATGTGAGTACGTTCTCTCTCTCTCTCTCTCTCTCTCTCGCTGTATCTCGCCCTCTATACTAAGTCCTCTAAGACCATTCAAGTACTGGGCCCCAAAGATCATAAAAAATTGCCCGCAGACATTATACCACGATGGAATCGTCCAACTTATTTACGCGGGAATTTAAAAAATGGCTCCTCTATTAATACAATATATTATTATGATTTAATCGACATTTATCAAAACAAAGAATTTAATGTATATATTATTAATAATATATAATGTATATTTATTTATTTTTCACCTCACAAAGGATACATTTAACAATTACTATTATATAGAGCAAAGGCAAATTCGATTATACCCTTTGTGAGAGACTGGAGTCTGAACTAGGCGTAAACCTGTAATATCAAATTTATTTAATATTATATAATGACTTATTTTTCAAAAGTGGTTTTCAAATAAAAAAAACACGCCAAAATCGCTTACCTCCCTTCTAATGCTAAAAACGGAATATATAAACTGTAATAATATATCTTATGTTAATCAAATTGTGATGTGTAATATGTAATAATATTATAAATAAATAACTATGAGTATAAGTATAAACCGACGCGTTTCTCGCGTGTCTTTTTACTATTTTCCCATATTGTTGTACAACAACAACACAATAAATGAAACATGTGATCTGAGGCTTTATTATTTACAGACTGAGGCGTGTCTATTATTACTACGACGGAGCCGAAAACCATCAACTTCGTTTAATAGGAATTCCTAGTTGCGATTTTTCCATACATACGCTCTCGACTGTTTCCTCCCTGGATTTTTAACTTAGAGCAATGGATTTTTTTCAAATAAGATCACTATCATCAATATCTGTGCTGCTATGTTTTGCTTTTTTGGATTATTTTATTTTGAAGAAACTTACAGCGCCTCGATAATCGCAAAAACGGCACAATTGAATTGGCTGCAAAATATAAAAATATCCAAAAACTCAATACATAGCGGCATAGAATATTTCTTTCTCTTGCAGTTTCCAAAATTTCATAACGATTGGTTGCCTTTTGGAGGAGGAAACAGTTGAGAGCGAAACCTCGATTTTTGGGTTTTTTGCGTGGGAATTTTAGTCCGAGCTGCAGTTGTCCTTATCGCACGCACGCACTCCCGCCCACCGCAGCGAGACAGAAACATAGCTTCAAAAATTCAAGATTTGAAAAGTTGCTCAGCTAGGAATTGCTCTTAACGCAGCGGGACAAAAGTTGACGCTTTCCGGCCGGAGGACAGAAATATTTAATTACTTATTTATTTCATTTAAACTGCTATATTATTTTCTATTACAGAGTCTACAGAATCAATGAGTATTTTTCACTTTCAAGTACACATAATTTTTGGAGCTTGGTTATTGGTTACACCCTATTGATTGTAGTATTCTTTAACGTCATATCATGCGTATTTATATTAATAACTTACCGTAAACTAGACGGAGCTGGCATTGGCGCTTTATTCGATTGGCGAAAAAACTTAATCCAAGAGGTATGTGGCATCTTATTCTTGAAAAATTACGTTTTTTGAACCAAAAACAGATTACAGTTTTGAATGAGTCACGGTTAGTTTCACTAGACTTAAATCGACCGAAAGCGAACGAAGCCGACGCGCACGAATGAGGGTAGACCGAGCGCGGTCTACACAACTTTGACATCCACTCGCTATCTCCAGTTACCCGTGAACAAGATGCATGTAACTGCGTCGAAATATCGCGAGCTCAAAAACAATATAAAAGGTAATCACGGTTTATGTCCCGGTCGATTTAAGTCTAGCAAAAATATATGAACTTTAATATAAGTCATATCCTAAGATAGTGGCCAATCCCACAGGCCGTCATTGAACCGGCGGCTTCAGTTTTCACGGCTGACGCTCGGACCACTAGGCCACCTGGTCACGGCAGTGCCCGGCCCAAATTCTGGGGTACTATAATTATGCAATCTTTATTTTTTTGTTCGAGAGCCTGAACCACCGGGGGGTTTGTTTAGTTGCAAAATGTAATTATGTATCAGCAATCTATTAGCGTGAACGTTAGATTTAGAAATTAAAATATATGGTAGGTATATACGAAAGAACAAGTGCCCGTTTATGTCAGGTTCCATAACCACTGCATGGCATTACATAAAATAATTATAATTGTTCCTTAATGTTAGATTTGTCAGAGTACTGAGAGAAGTGAGATTATTTTGTAATTACAGGGATTTTGTGTTAATTTCTGTTTTCTTGCAGATGAATAAGACGAGTATAGAGAGCGCGAGATATATGAACGCAGTGTTATTAGTGTTATCCTACGGTTTACGGGATCTATCGAGCGACACCAAGCCAAGCAACATCACAACGTACTATATGGTGGCTTTGTTTATGTTAATTACATTTTCGATCTACACGTTCATCGCTTATCCCAAGTCATTTGCCGAGGCGCAGTTAAAATTGCGAAGAAGCTTTGAATTTTTCCCACGAGTCCAAAATATTATAGCGGAAACAAAAAGAAAAAGCCACCATCCCGGAGCACATGTTGATGTCAGCAACTTCTACAACCTGGCATGGAGAAAACGTGGCGGCATCACGACAACCCCGGAACTTATTCTTGAGTTTCCTAGACATTTACGACTTGACATAAAGAAGGATCTGACGTGGCCCATTTTCCATCACAGTCCCACGTTGAGACGGGTTTCCTTACCTTTCATTCACTGGCTCTGTGATCTGACACATCTTGAATTCAAATTACCCAAAGAGGTTTTTTTTTGCAAGCCCCCACTCCCGCTCTCACTTGTTTTATCTTAAATCTGGAATAGTCCAATTGTTATCTGCAGAGGATGGCACCACTTCTTTACTTTCTGTGTCAGGCGGAACGTTATTTGGAGACATAAATTTCTTCATACCCCCTACAGCCACAAAAACTGTAATCGTCCGCTGCCTGACTCACTGCGAAATGTATTTCTTTACTCGAAACGATATTTTAAAAGCTTTGACCAAATTCCCAGAAGATCGTAGAAAAATTATGGAGCGTATAAAGAGTAAAATACAGCATGCTAGGACTCTTCATACCTGCAAGCAGCATGTGAGGGGGTTGGATAGAGCAGAAGATGAAGGAGTCGCTTGGATAAAAAAACGCTGGTGGGAATTACATGAAGCGATTTCAAAATGGAAAAACGCGACTAAAAAGTCAGATACAATATTCGTATTACCTCCCGAAGAGGCTGTTTATCACTGTTCAAAATATATCGGCCAACTAGTCTTATGTCCTGATGCACAATTGCAAAGGCAGTCCATGTTTGCTAACTGCCAGTTTCCATGGATACTCGTGCCTGATTCTAATTTCATAAGAATTTGGGATCGAATTGTTCGCGTCACTGTCGCTCTTGTCTTAATCCTATATCCACCGCATTTGCCTTTATCTATAAAACCGGAGTATTTCCGCCATTTCCAAGCGTGGACAAATATTGTATATATTGCTGATGTCTGTTTGTGTTTATTAACGGCCATAGAGGAACAAGGCCACCTATTATCCAACTTTGCGTCAGTAATGTTCAAGCGCTGCAAGAGTTCGATATTCATTCTTAATGTGCTGGCAAGTCTTTGGTTGGAGGATGTCATCGTTATTATAGGAAAACCTGAACTATACTCAATATGTCAGTTCAATAGGCTGATTAAAGTTTATTTAGTATTTTTCATGGACGACACTATAAAGAATGTGAACCAAGACCCAAGCTTAAGTCTTTATCCACCTATGTTCCTTTACTTATCTTTCCTTTATGTAAGTGGTTACTTTGTGCTCTCGCTTACGAAAATTTTACCGAAGTTACGTATCAGGTACTTTTTCGGCAAATCACTTTGTGGAAACAAAGCCATCTGTGACCCATCAATTTTTAAAATGTTTACCGCTTGTTTGACGTGGACCTTTCGGGATTTGTATGTTAAATCATGGCCTAATACGCTCGAAGAACTTGGTGTCAGAGTAGTTTTCGATTACCTGAGTTTGATTATAGCAACATACTGCGCCGGCCGTTTAATCGCAGTAAATTATTTGAGGAACATAAACACTTCGAATTACTTGTTCTTTGCAATACACTTGAGGCATAAATTTAAACGCCAGAATATTCATCCTGAGTTATGGAATCGCCTGGTCGAGTATGTGCAATGTCACTGGAGGAACAACAGGAATTTAGAGATGACTGATGCAAGCCTGCTCCGACATGAACCTTATGATATATATTGGAAGGCGCATGGTGAGATTGCTGCAAAAATCATCATGATGTGCAAGGCTTTTGTCGGGGCCAATCCAGCTCTCATCAAGGAACTCGCACATATAGCCAGGTTTACAGTTTTACCGAAAAACTCGACAATATTGTTAACTGGTGTGACAGTAAAGGACGTATGCTGGCTTGTTAATGTAAATATTTTTCTTTTTATGTTCTAGCTACTATCATTTGATATTGACTTCGCTAAATTTACTGTTTACTAAACAATTTGGAACTAAGACTAACATCTTACCTTTAAACTGTCCAACTTTGGGATGGAGGGGAGGGTTATTTTCTCCACCTACACGGTGTTTTTTTTTTTTAAACTCTTTTAATTTACTTAGCCATAATCCAAAATGTATATCAAAAGTAACATGGGTTGGTGAAAAATATTAAAGAATAGTGATCAAACCATGAATCAATATGAATTAATGGAACTATGTTTTTATATGTCGTGTATATTCATTTCTTCATGATATTTCAATTGGGAAATTTACTATCGCAAAAATGGATAGTTTTATGAAATTCATCTCAGACGCAAAAACCCTCTGCTTTGGGGTCATCCATTAATTTCTTTTTCAACGAAATCGGCAAATTGAATTAGGTAATAGTAAAATTAATAATTTTATAAGACAAAACCGATTAGGAAAGAGAATCAAATGAATAAAAAGGATTATCATTCGAAAAATACAGTATTTAACAGTACAGAGAATAAGAATAAAAAACTTTCGGTTACTGATAAGTTAAAGTGACGTCACAAAGTATGAGCCTTCCCCCCCCCCCCCCCACCTTGTCACAACATGTCACGTTTTCTTGACCTCCTCCCTCCCCCTAAACATGTGATGTAATTAATAGATTACCACTTTCAAACTATTTTACTATAACTAATGTGGCTCAGCAACCCAAAGAGGGTCTCGGCCTCCGAAACAAGACCACACCACTTTTCCCGATCCTGCGCCGCTCCCTGCCAAACAGTACCAGAATTTTATAAATAATTTTTGAATATCACAAAATCTCTTCACGAAAAATCTGCTTTGCTCTTGCTCAAAGAGGAGTGCGCCATATGTGGCAGTGTTGGCCGAACGTTAATTAGAATTCACCATACCGAAAAATGACCATTACAAATTGAACCACAACAGGTAACGGACGGTTACAGGTCAGATAATGGTTAATTTTCAATATGCTCAATTCTAATTAACGTTCGGCCAACACTGATATGCGGATCCACATCAGCCTGATAACCATTTAACTCGTTAACACATTCACTCTCAAGAACCCGCTAGGTGTGTTCATTTATCGAGCACTTGGCACTGAAAGTGTTTACCTCCTCACAGGGAGTCATAGTAAAAGAGTACCAGACAGAGACAGGAGTGGTAGCAGAGACCATCTACGGCCCAGACGAGAGGCTGGTTTCGTGCTCGGCCGTGTTTTTTGGGAAACCGTCTATGGTCACATGCACATCCCTAACGGAATGTGAGGTATATAATGCATATAAAGTTTTACTGTAGCATTTCTTTTTTCTTGTTTAAGTTAAAGCGCATCATCCTCGGTCAAAACTAGTTTTCAAAATGTCTTATCATCATCCCAGCTAAATGTAGTTTTCTTTTCATATAGAAAACTCGTTTTGACTACATTTTATCATCGACTAATGTTTTGTCATGACTTTTTTTTCAATACGCAAAAGTGCTGCGTTTGGTTTGCTCGCTCGTCTTCTAATGCCGTGTGCACTTTTTATCTAACACGTTCCTCTTCGCTTCGCTCGTTGTCGTACCAATCCTTCATTTTTTTATCAAACATTAAAGTTATGTTCTGTATGATCAATGATTTCTTTATTTTCGTAAAATGAACTGTCCTGGAATAATAAAATATCAAATATTTTTCAGATGTTATGCATAAGTACAGTCGATTTTTTCCGCGTCATAAACCAATACCCTGTGGAAAGGTTACATATCCGGTCGTGCACAGAAAAGTTTAAGGTTTTATTTAATGATCTATTGAAAGCACATGTGGCTATCAGAAGGGTTGTAAGTATTCATTAAATTGCTTAGTATTTATTTTAAACAGACGACTGGCATTTTATCCACATGTGAGGCAAAGTAATCAGATGCCAATTTTGTGGTTATTTTCTTATGTTAGCTGGTAGAATTGACTTTTTAATGATGATTTTGAATAGTATATTTTTTAATTCGTTCATTTGGATTTGATTTGGTTTGATTTTGTTGGTATTTGATAGTTAGTATTTCCCACGTATAAAGTATAAAGTTTTTTAAACCTCATGCCTTGAAACCCTCGCAACGCTCAAGATTCCACTTCTCGAACCAATCGCTACACTCGGCTCGGGTATCAATATTAGCACGAGCAGTTAAACAACAACTTTACCCCCTTGTAAAACAAATAACTATTTCAGGACAGTTGGAATGAAATTGGAAAACCGTCGAAAGAAAAGGAAAAATTGTTAACACAACCCAAAGAAATGCCCAGGGCTAACTGGAGACATCCGGGATCTAAGTAAGTAATTTTATTCATTTTATATATTTTTAAGCAAATTTCAAAGTTTTTTAAGGACACATTGTTTCACGAAATTTGTTCCTGTCAATATTTGATTCGATAAAGTATGCCTACAAGCGAGCTTGTGCTACTTTTTAATTTAAAATAGCTATGACAGGAATGAAGTCTGCTTTGGTTAGCTACAGTAAGTAGTCTTGTCTCAATATCTTTAATGTACATAATGTTTAGGAATACGCTTAATATTTTCATAGCTCAACAATTCATACAAGGTAAGTAAAACCTTCCTCAGTCCGTCTATTAATTAGTTTTTTCTCAAAAATGGACGGCAAGTCGACTTTGCCGGTTAAACAAATAGGTCGGGAAGGGCGTAGTTTATGGTTAGTCAAAAATTAAAAAGTTAACCACATTGCGGTCTCGAGTTTCAAGACTGCAACGTTGCATACATATTCCAATATTTGTTGAGTTCCAACTTTTTAAAAGTTGAAAAGACCATATCAAATGAAGGCAACAGGTGATCAGTACTTATATCTTGGTACCGCCACTATTTAGCTGTCTTAAATAGGTTGACGTATTTTCGACAGAAAAATACAGAAGTGTATTTGTTAATTAATAAAATAAAGGCGGCAAAGCAAATATTTTCAATTGTTATTACTTTTTTCTGTGAAAATATATACGTAAGAACTTCTGTGAATAAGCAGCAAGTAGCTACTTTTGAACCTCGACAATAATGTACTATGTATCTTTTTCAGATTTACTAAATACTGGATGGCGTTGCGCGCCTTCTTAGTCGCCGTAAACATCATTGTTGCTGCCCTACAGGGTATTTATTACGAGTACATTGACTATTAAATAAATAGAGTAAACTTGGGTAGAATACCTATAGTGGGCGCGATGAATGCTGCGTTTTCACCAGAGATGTACCAGGATGCGTAGCGAAGGGTGTGTTTGTTAAGAATAATCACTTCATTTGTTTTCCTGGCTCAGCGTTTAATGATTCTATTAGTTATGTATGTCACTTTATTGCAAATAAACAGGTTAAGTAACATAAAACAGACCAAAAAAAAACAAAAGTAAATGTTATGTACAAAGGTAAACTTATCCCCAAAAAGGGGTCTCCTCCAAACAAAGATAAACACATCCCTCGTTGCGCGTAGTAGTTCATCTCTGGTGAAAACGCAGTCTAAAGCGCTTGTAGTATATGTACAAGTTTAGACGGAAAAGTACTTGTCTCAAACATGTCATACACACATAATAGAGGACCAATACCGAGGAGTGTTTATTCTCAGGACAAAATGTAATACTCAAGCCGTAGCCACTTTGGTGGTGGGCAAGCTGTGTATGTGTGCGTATAAATGTATATGTGTTTGTTTTAGCATGTTTTAGGGATGTGGACTTGTCGATTTTAATCATGTTGTATATCGATAATCTCTACCCAGCGGAACGGAATAGCGATTAATTGAAGCTTCGATATCTTCACAAAAAATTAACATCATAGAAATGCTAACGGATAATGAATACTTTAGGATATAATAATTTAATTATTACGGAAAACATATTTTAGTTGGTTTTTGGCGGTGTACCATGGATTTCCGCGACGTTGATTATTTGTTTATTTATTTTAACCTTTATTTCACATAAATAAAGGTACAAATGGCGGACTAATGCCTCATGGCATTCTATACCAGTCAAGCATCCCTATGGTCATGGCCAGCCCAAACAGAAAAATATCAAGGTGTCAAATTACCCTTCGGCCGCGTACGCAACCAGAGCTTTGTAACCAGATGCGATCGAAAACTATTTCTGCCTTGTACGAAACCGGTTGCGATCAGAAACTAATTCCGTCTTACTAGTTATCAGTTACGATCGAACACTTTTCTTTGTTGTACGAAACCTTTCGACCGTTGATAAAGTCAGCTAAGATTATATTTATACACCTTGTTATACAGTATAAGTACTGTACACGTTATATATCTAGTCAAAAATCAGAACACAAAAATTGTACCAGTTGATAATATTCAAATACTTTGTTGGCAAATACAATGTAACCTTGTTCCTTAAAAGACACTGGCTTAAGAGACATGGAGCACTGACATTCAGGATAAGAAATTATCATGAGTATCATGACAAAATATTTGAAAAAAAAACCTATAGCTAGATGGCCCAGACATTGGTTTCGTATAAGAACGAGAAGTGTTCGATCGTAACTGGTTACGGGTAAGACGAAATTAGTTTTTGATCGCAACCGGTTTCGTACAAGGCAGAAATAGTTTTCGATCGCATCTGGTTACGAAGCTCTGGTTGCGTACGCGGCCGAAGGGTCAAATTATTATAATATCGAACACAAAATCATACTAGTTCATAAAAATATATAAAGTTCTGTTACAATGGTTTAATGTTAATTTTAGGTAGTTTAAACCCTTTCAAGTTCTTCAACTTCTTCAACTTCAACATTTATTCAGCAAATAGGCCACAAGCCCCAATTTTACACGTCAACATGGAATTTACATACCTACAAGCAAAAACAAGCACAACAACAATTATAAAATACAATTCATTGAAAATATTATTGCAAATAAAGTATTATTGTTTAAAGAAAAAGTAAGTAAAATATTATTATTACTCAGAGATGTATAAAGTCTCTAAATGTCGAATTACAAAAAAACTAAAATAATAATAATAAAAAACACAAACATACAAAAAAAAACTAAAATTAATTAGAGGTGTAAATATCTCTAAATGTCAGAACTAAATGATTTTTATCAAATTATCCTTAGAGATGTATAGAGTCTCTAGGAGTCAAAATTCCGTATAATTAAAACATGCATTAGGATAAAAGAAACATACGAGAACCGAATGAGGCGTCTCACTGTAATTATACTCAAAAATAAAGTTAGCTTAAACAGACCAGTCTCTACAAACAGCACCCGTTCACGAGTATGACGCGTATCTCAGCCATCGCCTCCCTCAATACAACCTTCATTCGGGAAAGTGGCGACCCGATCAACGATGCCAAGTAAAATTAAAATTGTAAAAAATGCCGATAGTTTAACGATATGACTATATCGATGTGGACACAACGTCTGGTTACTCATTGTTAATCATACATAAAAATGTGGCTGTGTGTGTGTGTGTGAGGCTACGGTGACAGCTGGCTTGGACTCCATCTTTAGGATTTTTGTATCTATGTCGCGTATGTATAGCGCGTGTAACGATATTATTTAGTCTGTGGTGACAGCACGGCTGGTACAACCTCGCGTGAGCGGGAAGTGAGCATAAAAGTGGACGCGGCTGTGTATGTTACCGAGCCAGGATGTAGGAAACAATCAACAGCGTATAAAACAGCGCTCATTATATCATAATATCTGGGAAACCGAGCTTTGCTCGGAAAACATATAAACACTCAGAAATGTTTATATGTTTTCCGCTAGCTAGATCGATTTTTCGCCCCCGAAAACCTCCATATAGAAAATTTCATCGAAATCGTTAGAGCTGTTTCCGAGATCCCCGAAATATATATATAGATATACAAGAATTGCTCGTTTAAAGGTATAAGATTTTACACAACCACTATTTATTAGAAAAAAAAATCAGACCTTAGCTTTTGCAGATGATTTTACTCCATCATAGAATAATAACGAATTCCTATGGAATTTATTCTTCGAAATGCCATCGGATCCCACTCATTCATTATTTTAAAAATATGGCTTCAGACCAGTGGAACTATTTCGCCAGTATCAAGGTATTAGGAGCTTCAAAACGACTAAAATTGTACGGTTAGTACAAGACAGTGTACGGTGATTTTATTAGCTCATGTAAAACGATAGCTGGACTTTACAAGTAGCACGTGGACTACAGCCGTTGACTCCAAAATAGTGGTAAAATGCGTTTTAAGATTAATTCTCCATTCAGTGCACACTACCACATTAGTTTACTGTATAAAGCTATCGATATTACACTTTAACAATATTAATGAGCAATAAACAAAGGAAATTATTATTATATATTAATCACCAGGCTAACTATCAAGATGGCGCTCGAGCTGAAAGCCGGATCCCACTCGCTTCTTTTGCTAAGTGACAATTACGGTCACATAGTTATATTCAGAGCACAACACAGCATACACTTTATTAATCATAGACCTTACCTCTTTGCAATAAGGGTCACAAATGGTCAGCTATCTCCGTTAACGGTGGTACAATATTGTTGCAATTGTACTATACTGAGGTGCGAGTTTACGCTGGTCACATCAGTCTGAGCGAATTACGATTTGTGTGGTAAAGCCATGACAACTGCATAAAGTCCCGTGACCACTTTGCTGGGGTAGTTGTAACTATAACTACACCGTGTTTTTTTTTTTAATTTTGGTAACTGCGCGGTATAGGTAAGTACGTTTAAGGAAACTAAACCGCATAGATAGATAGATAGATAGATAGATAGAAGATAGAATACTCTTTATTGGCACACCTCAGTAAAAAATATACAAGTAAAATAAACAATTGATTAAATGTAGAGGCAGACAACAGGCGGTCTTATCGCTTAAAAGCGATCTCTTCCAGACAACCTTTGGGTAGCGGAAATAGAGAAGTTAATCGAAAAAGTAAGTGTTGCTAAACCGTTATGAAGAATGTAGATTCACACACACAATTACAGTGAATAAACATACACATAATAAACATACATATAAATATATATAAAATTAACCGAAACATAGCTAAATATGACAGTAGCATGTCAGCCACAGAGTAAAAATAACTATGTACTATATAAAATAAACACTAAGGGAGAGATAAATAACGTTCTTTGAGTGATTTTTTAAACACAGCAAGAGTTTGAGCGCGTCTAATGCCAACGGGTAAGGAGTTCCAGGGTCGGACAGCTTGAAAAGTAAATTAAGTTGCTCCTCCGTTAGACCAGGATATGAAACGTCAGCGTAGTCCAAAATGGGGAGAAGGAGGGTTTGGGCAAGCGCAATTTTGGTCGGTATTGGTAGAAGATTTCGTAGCCTTTTAAGAGAGCTCACTGATGCAAACATTCTCCTGCTTACTTCGCCGACTTAAGGCACCCATGATAGGGTACTGTCATAAAAATAATTTATCTCCGAAACGGAGTTAACTACAATACCGGGCTCTTTGAGAAAGTTACTTAATTTAAGCTCAGGAATGAAATAAACAGAAATAAAAAACACGGTGTATAATAGACCACGAGCCAGGTGCAAATTTCGTCGGTTATCGCATCGCGGGCGATAACTTGTAAAGTGATTGGGCGATGTGTTATAAACTCTCGTGAACTGTCGCTCCATTAGTGGGATGAAGAACGGCATGGGTGGCTGCCGTTCTTGCATTTTCATATGTATACATTTCTTTACCTTAATTCAATGCAATAAGGTGAAAAAATGTGTACATATTTATGAACTCGACTGTACATAACTATCATGTTATTCGTAAATACTCGAACATGCGTGCTAATTTCTGCATCGTCCATTGTTGGGTAATAATATTTTTCTCCAATATGTTCGGAAATGTTTACCTTAATGATGAAAATGTTACCGCAAAAATAGTACGGGAAATTCTTCTTTAAAGTCAAACTCAATAAAAATTCAAACCACTATTGTCGTGTTTTAGCGGACGGGAAGTTATTAATGTTTTGTTTTTTTTACTTTTTAAAAACATGTATCTACTAAGACAAACGCAAACAGCCAATGAATTTAGCCGCAGGCTGCGTCTACACGACTCGGTCAGCATGATTTCAAGGTACTCGTATATGATACAGTCGTGTCGTGTAAGACCGTCGTGTAAGATCGTGCGAATATTGCGTAATAAAATCAAAGACTATATAACTTTTTTTTAAGGATCTCATGCGTGCACATACAGCTTATTTTGCAAAATTATATTGAATGAACGAATATTGAATGTTACTGAATGGCTAAATAAGTTGTGCCTTTAACTTTTTAAATTTAATAATAATTAAAGAGGGAAATTCATTTTAACGTTTTGATGTGAAGGTTCGATTTGAGTGCTGGTTGATGTTTAAAATATGATTATTTTACCTGATTTCCTCGCATGTTTGGAGAAAAGCACTATATACACCGTGGGCTGATAAAACCCGACGAATTTTAAAGATGTATTCTCGATCGCATTTAGAGACTTAAATGTCACAGAAAGTTTTCTGAAATCTGTCTTGTTTTAGAGATAATATTTTTTTTTGTAAAAAATTGTTTCTGTAATAACTTAGTGAAAAACTCCTTTTTGGCTGCGACGCTGTTACTATTGTGACTTGGTTTAGATATACGAGTACCTGTTGGCAGACATAAAACTTTTATAAGAAACTGGCAATTTTTAGTGTAAATCAAAAACTTTACTTATTCGTTGTAACTATTTTTTTTTCGCCAAGATGTAAGAAGAAATAACGTGTCGTATGAAGAAAAAGAAAAAAAAAAATTTGTCTGAAAAAAATTTTTTTTTGGCGAATTTTTCCAAAACTTCTCATAATTTTTTTTGCTCCTCATGACCTCAGGAATGCGTGGTTAAAATCTGTCGGGTTTTACCAGCCTACGGTGTATGCCTCGGTAGGAACAGCAATTCGTGGATCCGTCTTCTTTGTCGAATCGATACTCGTCCACGGATTGCCCTTTCCCGGCCTCTGCAATAATGTACAGTCAAGGTATTAAATATCGATACGGACAAAGTGACAACAATATGTACACACTACCTTAATATATAGGCAATAAGGTCGTGTATACATATTTTTGGCGCTTTGTCCGTATCGATATTTAATACCTTGACTGTACTATTATGTTATAATAACAGGTGGGAGTCTAGCGGGAAAACGAAAAGTATTGTTACCGATAAATACCATAATCGACTGTTTTACTGCATGTGATATTTTAGTAAAATGCTTGGTAAGTATTTATTTATATTTTTTTTGTCTAAGAATTTATACAGGGCTAGGTGCACCTCTTTTTTAAGGTTCCATGCCCAAAGGGTTAAACAGGACCCTACTACTACTAGACTCCACTGTCCGTCTGTTTGTCTGTCCGTTTGTCACCAGGCTGCAGTATCTCATGAATCGTGATAGCTAAACAGTTGAAATTTTCACAGATGATGTATTTCTGTTGCCGCTATAACAACAAATACTAAAAAGGTACGGAACCCTCGGTGGGCGAGTCCGACTCGCACTTATCCGGTTTTTTCTACTAAATAAATCATCATTATTGTCTTGCCCTTATCCCATTCATTTGGGATCTGCGCAGCATGTCTTTTTCTTCCATATCTTGCTGTCACCCGTCATCCCATCATTCACTCGGGTTCGTTTCATGTCATCTCTCACACAATTCATTATCTACTCAATAAATATATGCACGTATTATTTGAAATACGAACTTGAAATTAGTATAACACAGAACCGTTTAGGCGATTCATACAATTACAATAAATAAATAAATATTATAGGACAGTATTACACAAATTGACTAAGTCCCACAGTAAGCTCAATAAGGCTTGTGTTGAGGGTACTTAGACAAATATATATATATAATATAAATATTTATAAATACTTAAATACATAGAAAACACCCATGACTCAGGAACATGATCCATGCTCATCACACGAATAAATGCCCTTACCAGGATTTGAACCCGGGACCATCAGCTTCATAGGCAGGGTCACTACCCAAGTACCCACTAGGCCAAACCGGTCGTCAATAAAGCGATAGATTTAACAATATACTCAAGCACATATAAGAATGTATGCAGGAGTGCTAAGATATTATTGCTGACTGTAAATTAGTGTGCTGAAAAATACGCCTGGTATAACACACTGAGAACGTGCCAACGTCGGCGCTTATAATATCGCTCTGCTCACCGCTGCCGATTGCGGTGTCAATATGTATTGTGTAAATAGCCTTTATTTGAGTAAATTATCTTCTTCTTGTCACTCATGGCCATAAGTCCCCTGGGTCACTTTTTATCCTTGGTTTTATGGCACTTAAATAAACTAAACATGCATTTTTTGGCAGTTTTAAGCCCATAATGGGCCATCTACCAAACATGTTTATAGAACGTGTAATAACAGTTCTGGCCGCGTAGCCAACGTTACAATCGTTAACGCTCCGTAGCGTAGCGTAGTCATCTCTCTCTATCACTCTTCCATATTAGTGCGACTGTGACAGTTGCGTCTCGTTCGCCACGGAGCGTGAACGATATGCACGTTGGCTACGCGGGCTGTTCTTCTAACAAACTTTGCTACTGTTGTCCCCTGGCTAACGGGATAAAATAATAACAAGAAATAACATAATTTACATAATCCAACTAACTGTAGGTCCATGGGGTCCCAGCACTTACAAGTTTCTTGCAGAAATCGCGCAGCGTCTGGTTGCGAAGAGCTGGCGGCTTCCTCGCACAACGTATCAGTATTGCGATACAACGAGGAAATGCCGCCAGCATACTTGATACAATGCCTCAAGGGCCTAGTTTAGCTTTAAGTTTAATATTTATACAGCTACTGTACTCTGTATATCTATTATGTATTAAATAAAAGTTATTCTTTCAGGCGTCTTATTACGATGAGAGAGGTCTTCTAATCTACTCTAAATGGAAATGCTTTTGCCACTACTCTTCGCGTGGTCTCCTCCTTGATATAATTGCCCTAGTTCCCTGGTACATGTTGCCAGCCGTGTCACCCATATATATCGCACAGGATACCGCCTTGCTCATATATGCTGTGAGCAAATATGCGCGGTTGCATCTATTTTTCGGTTATTTTAATTATCTGGCTGATACTCCTTTGGCAAATGTGTCTACACTGTTGGTATGTATTTTTTTTTTATTATACATATTTTGTCATACAATTTTATAATATTTTTTACTGTTATTCAAAATTATTGTGTGATCTATTCTGTTAAATCATAATTTTGGAAAATAATGCAAGATATAAGTATTATCATGGCAACTGGCTATTTGTAAAAAATGATTAACCAATAGGGTTGTTTCCAATTTTTTGAAACGCTTGTATTACGTTCTATATTAACTAAAAGTTGCCCTAAAATTCAATTTTTATACTAAAAACGGCTTTAAATATGTTAAATTAACAAAATATATTTTGACAGATGCTTTCGCGCCCAAAACGCTCATTGAAAATTGTGTGACGTCACAGTTTACGGTTTGACACATAACTTCATACACACGTAGAAGATAGGAACTGTCAACTGACATTTGTCATTTGTTGTTTATCGCCTAACTGTCAACAGTGTCAATCCGAGAGCTGTGACGTCATCAGAATATTCAATGACGTTTCAAGTTTGGTCACGTGACGTGTGCCAAAAGATATTTTAAATTCAATATTTACAAAAATATGGTCATTACAGGTCCCCTAAAAGTAGTTTAACATGTTCTTATAATCCAAAAGAATTTATTAGGACACAATTCTGCCCTAAGATTTGTAGATGGAAACAACCCTATTGTTAATTTTACGGAAAATCGGTCGCCTAAGCGTATCGTAATAATACGCGCGTAGAACGAGAGCGCTACGAGCACGAACAAGTTCAAACAGGTCCGCACAAGAAGGTAATACAGGCGTAAGAAACGAAACTTCTGACATAATCAAACAATAAAAAATATTCTTCATCTGACGAGAAAGTAAGATCGTTGATACATCCGCCGAAGACATCTGACGCCAGTGACGCCATGATTTCAACGAATGAGATTTCACTTGTAAAGCAATAACGCTTACGCGATGTTTACGCTTAAGCTTACACTCCGTGTACTGAGGGCCTTAGATTGTGCTGCGAAGTTGTGTACAGCTACTGTAATAGGGGATATTACGCAAAACTCTGCGTATTCGAGCGATAAAGAGGCAGACATCGACATTTCGATTTTTGCGTTTCGCGGTAGGCCTCTGTAAACAAACCGCCTGGACAGATCAATTCCATAGTGAAAACTTCTCATAAAAGCGTTTAATATTTATAAGCTACTATATGGTTTAGAATATGTGCTAGTGCTGTTCTCTGGCGACAGAACATTGCAGTAATACCCTCTATTAACCCTTTCAATGCTTTTTGTCATAAACACAAATATCACTGAAACGCCTAGCTCCTGGACGCTAGGGAGCTAATGTAGGTAAACCTTACTCGAAAGTGTAAAGGTTACTTTGACAGCGTCCGCCATAACACCCATAGTTGAACTTGGCATTGTGGGCAGGGCAGGGCTTGGTGTTCTTGGCGTTCAAAAGGTTAAATCTCGCTTAAAATCTATCCAACCATGGACCTTCCATGCGTCAGCTCTGTCTAACCCTATATTTTGAGATATTGCCTTGTGCGTTACTCAGTTTTCTTAACAACACATTTTATAAAATATAATATTTTTTGCAGTTAATAAAATGGCAATGTTTACCTATATTGCTAATGTTCTCGATTAGCCATTATTTGATAATGGAATGCGTAAAATATGAGTGGGATGATAATTTTGCTCTGATTAGCACATCGAGGCGGCTTGGCTGTTGGCTACCGAAATTTATAAAGTTAAATAAGGATCCTTCACCCGAACAGATGGATTTAGTAAGTGTCGATTACAGTCATGGAATTTGATATCTGTGCCCTTGGATGAGTTAACAACTGCAGTCGCCTTTAAGAGCTTAAGTATCCCTCTATCGAAAACCTCGGCCAATGGTCATATTTCTGATTTTTATCTGGTGAAGGGTTGGTGCCTGGTGGGGTCAAGCGCTGGTGGCTTAGCGGTAAGAGCGTACGACTTGCAATCCGGAGGTCGCGGGTTCAAACCCCAGCTACGAGCCGGAGCCAATGAGTTTTTAAGAAGAGACTAATTCCAAAAAAAGGCCTGGTTTACCCTCTGGGTTGGAAGGTCAAATGGCAGTCGCTTTCGTAAAAACTAGTGCCTACGCCAATTCTCGGTATAAGGGATGACTCACGCTAGACCGGGCCGGGGCCGAGCCGGAGCTTCCGGCCATTTGTGTTTGGGGTTATTAGAATTGTCTCGATGAGTATAAGTTCCACGTGGAAAGAAAAGTAAAGTCAGCAACAGACGCTTGTACCAAAAGATGAAATTGATCTGAATGAAATTTTTACCAAAACTCTTATTTTATTTACCGTATGTCTTTAAGCTTCTTGATGATATCCAGCTATAGTTAAGTTGTTTCTTACGTATATTTTCAGCTGATTGGACAGAGTTACAGCGTAGCCCAGTGTGCGTTCCTGCGCATCTCTTACGGATTATTTAGTGTCCGAGAGACCGAAATGCTTCTGGGTATCGTGTTATACTCCCTCACTGTCGTTTATTGGTTAGTCAAAATATATATTTTATTATAACAATACGTTACTTGTTATAATAGCATATTACTTCAAGTCTTTTTTTTTATTCTGCTTCTTTTGAATCCTGCAAATGATTTCGGTTGCTTGTGGAGCTACATTATACCAATATCTTTATAGTGTGCATCTTTATTTTCTCCTTAGCTATCTCAACGTTAATGTATAGTTCACGTCATCCACGATGACGTGCAGATTTACCAAATCTAACCTTTAATAACATGCCAATACGAGTCAAGGCACACGTCTTCGTGAATGACACGATCTATAAAGTAATATAAGCCCTTTCATATCAGACAGCTATTGACGAACAAATCACTGTGACAACCTCAATCAGTTTATGTCCAAAAAATTTCCATGATGGTATACTTAGTAAGCTCTTCGATCGAAACGTGTGATAGAAAGAGACAACAAACAACAACGTCTCGTTTAGATTACGGAATAGGTAACGACGTCATTTGAAACTGACGGACGACTGACTGTAACCATTTCAATGAGGCAGTTCTTGGTTTAGATGTTCTCTTTTGGGCCTCACCTTTTGGTCGTAGACTTTACTCCGCTTTGGCCGTATACCGTCGTGATGATATATCTTTGACTTATATAAGAAATGTAATTCTAGGTGTGTTTCGTGCTACTCTCTGGCAATATTAATGCTGAGCCGGCGGAGTAGCACGCTCTTCCAACACGCATTCAGCTCTTTGAACAAGTTTCTCAACGCAGAACGACTGGACGAAAAGCTGATCAAGAGATCTTTGGCGCATTTCAGCTATTGGTGGATAAGGTACCTTTCACTTTCCTCTAAAATTTTCACAATCCAATGAATAACACGCATTTAGTTCTTTTCCGGAGCTCTTGAATGTCTTCTCGAACGGGCCCTTTGTCAACTAAAATGCGACTCCTTTCAATATCTACACACACTGTTATGTGATACTTCATATTTATGTTGTGTATTACGTTTTACAGAACGAATGGCGTCAATATATATGAAACCTTCATACATAAGCGTGTCAGCTCTATGTTCAGACAGGATATCATTTACTTCTTTCACCAACAGTAAGTATAAAATCCTGTCAGTTATAGCACTATTTCCACAATTCAGAACTCTCACGTACTACCCTTTAAACTACGTCTAAAAGAGAGGTAGGGTACAGCAAAATGTCATCTTGCTCAAATCTGGAGCAGCCCAACTGGGGAAGTACCTCCACCTTACAGAAGACCATACCCATAACAGCGCTATTACTAACTGTAGGTATGTAGTGTTGTGTGATGGTGAGTCCATACTCAAAACCACCACTCAAACTGAAAACCATTTTTCAGTGCTCCCAAGAAAAAATCCTTGTAAGTTTGTAGGGTCGGCAACACACTTATAATTTCCACTAGAGCTGCGAGCTGCTGTTGAAGTGGCTGCTTAACATCAGGCGGCCCGCACGCTTTTTTTTCACCGGTATTAAAAAAATTACATACTCATACGCTAAGCGGTTTTTTTTTTTATATTTGAGTATTTCACTACTAGGTAAAGGCCTACCCTCTTTTCAGCCAATCGACCGTCATTTGTAGTTTCCCACCCTTCCATGTAGATTGCGTCTACGTCTCTCTCTCCTTTTTAGGGTTCCGTAGTCAACTAGGAACCCTTATAGTTTCGCCATGTCCGTCTGTCTATCTGTCTGTCTGTCCGTGGTCGTTTGTGCTAGAAAGCTGAAATTTGGCATGGATATATAAATCAATAAAGCCGACAAAGTCGTACAATAAAATCTAAATTTTTTTTTTTTAGGGTACCTCCCCTACACGTAAATTGGAGGTGAATTTTTTTTTTTTGCTTCAACCCTACAGTGTGGGGTATTGTTGGAAACGTCTTTGAAAACTAATAGGGGTCTTCAACAAAACATTTTTTTGATAAAGTGACTATATTCGGAGATAATCGCTCCGAAAGAAAAAAAATGTGTCCCCCCCTCTAACTTTTGAACCATAGGTCCAAAAAATATGAAAAAAATCGTGAAAATAGAGCTTAAGAAATACATTAAATGAAAACTATAGCGGACATGATCAGTTTAGCTGTTTTTGAGTTATCGCAAAAAGTTTCCCCTTCATAGTAAAAAGACTTACTTTAATTAGGTACTGATTATGCAAATTTGCCTATTTGTTTAACTCGGGTGAAAGGTACCGTTTCATCCCTTGGTTAACAATTTACTACTTATTGTGAGCGTGGCCCGACATGCTCTTGGCTTTATTATATTTTATGGGAGGCAAGAGCGGAAACGAATCGCCTGATGGTAAGCAATTACCGTTGCCCCCCGTCGCCTGCAACACTATCCTACTCTTGCAAGTACGTTGCCGGCCTTTAAGATGGGATTACGCTCTTTTCGGCGCGGCAGGGATTGACAGGATTTGGTTTAAATCTATCTTATTCTGACAGAACGTTCGCCGGTGTCGACACATTACTAAAAGGAGGCGAGCAAATGATGAAACAGCTGTCCTGCGTTTATTTTCAACTACACCTGCTGCCTAATGTCCCAGTCATGAGGGAGATGGACCTAAACCCCTGGGTCTTCATAGTGCATAGAGGCGAAGTTGTGATCACTCAGGAAGGGAAGACTTTAGCTACTCTTAAAAAGGTTATTTACAGTACATATGGGGCTACTTTATAGCACTAGTGCGAGAAGTAGCATATTATGTTACTGTGTCGAACATTTAAAGGGCCATATGTACTGTAAAACGTTGTACGATACATGTGCGAATAGGTAATTCGCAACTCGTGTCGATTTAAAACACTCCCTTCGGTCGTGTTTTAATTTATCGCCACTCGTTTCGAATTTCCTATTTTTCGCACTTGTATCGTAATGTACTATTTTAATTTTGAAATCAGCCTGGGGATTATCTCAAAACTTTATTTCATATTGGTTATATGCTTGACAAAACACGCGATGCTTAATTTTTTGGCGTTTCTCAATAAGTATAAGTTAATTCATTAATTTACTTGTTAAGTACACAAACGGTATTCATGAAAATTTAAAATTGTACAAAAGGCGAACACTTAATGCCAGAAGGCATTCTCTACCAGTTAACCCTCATATTATAATCATGTAGGTGGATAAAGTTTTTCAACCAGGTATATCTTGAATATGCGATAGTTGAACGCGTTTATTTTGCCTGTCTTTGTACAGTAAGCAGCATAAGTAACTACACTGATTCAATCCTATAGGCAATGCATTACGGTAAATTAAGATGCAGTTAATTCATGTTCTTCTCTCCCTCTCTTACGTTACGTTGAAACAAATAAATAAGTAATTGAAACGTTCTCTCAAACATGTTGTTGCCGATTTTTAGAAGCAATTTTCATCTTTTTTTAGCTTTTGTGCATAATTTGTTACAAATTTTTAAGTGCATTTTAGATCTATGTTTTTTCTATAGAGCGAAAGTCAAAAACGCAGGATTCTAATCGGTACAAGCCCTCGAGAAAGGCCTCAAGATTACTAATTAAATTTATGGCAGCCGTGTTGTGGTCCAAAAAGTGCTTTTTAAATCCGTTTTCTGAACCTATATACTGCACCCTAAACAAAATTATCTGGCACAATAAAAAATAATCAGGAAGACTTGAACCCGCATTGATGAGCCTTAAGCGCGGGGTTGTTTTATGAGATAAAAACAGCGTCGAACGCATGGGATCAACGGAATGTATGGAAAATTTCAATGTGGCTATCGCTGCTTTTAGCGCGTAAAATAACGTCGTGTCATTAGATTATCTTATGAAAAATGGGTGTGCGGTAGTGTTGGTAGGAACTCGAGTCTTTTGAGTCTAAATTGAAGAACTCGACTTGTTTTTACGACACTCAGAGCCTAAAACACTTCTGAGTCTTTTAAGTCCCGAGTCGAGTCCCTTATTGAGTCTTTTTTAAGCGCAGTTTCCGAATAGGTTTTACCTAAACAACAGTAAAGGAAATAGGCGTTATTGTATGATTTATGTTATATATATCCATGAATTTAATATAAAGACAAGGCATTTCGATGTTATTTGTAAAAAAATACAAGTTCTCCGAAAAGGACTCAAGTCACTACATAAGACTTGAGTCTCTAATAAGTTGAAAAGAACTCGAGTTTCGTCTGAATTATAAGAGTCTGAAAAACTGAGTCGAGTCTTAAAGCAGAGGACTCAAAGGACTTGAGTCTTAACCAACACTAGTGTGCGGCAAACGCATAGCGTTTATCGCATAAAACAACCGCGCGCTTTACGCGGTCGGTTACAATTTACACAGATTCAAAATTTCCATTCGCCAAGACTCAATACTCGAGCTATATTCCGTGGGCCAATATTCTGCTAAGACATTTACTGTTCACTATATCGGTGATATCACCAACTGCCAGCTCCAAACCCTATTCCAATGATATAAACTATATTATCGTTTGGCAGGGCTCAATATTCGGGCAGCTAGAGGGCACGGAGCACCGGCCCGTGCGCGTGTCGGCACACACCACTGAGTACACCGACATTCTGAAGATACCTGTAGGTGCCTTCCAGGAAAATATTGACGATAAGGTATGGTAGTAGCTGTATTTCCGTCGTAATCCGTTTCAATCGTCTAAAATAGTATTTGACAGTTGATGTTAAAAAGTAACAAACGGCGCGCAGTCAAAAAGTTACTTTCGGAGCGATTCTAACTCTAAGTTACGTCAAATATATTCGGTCAGTGTCAAAATACAGTGACATATCCGATTCATGTCACGTTTTTATCATCGCACCTCCCGGCAAAGGAGCAAAGCTCATCGTCACTTCTTAGATACATGGCACACCAAGAATAAGCGGGCATCTCGCTCGTTTCTTCCTAGAACGTGCGGAATGTGGAATGAGTTGCCTCCTGAGGTATTTCCTTTGCGCTACGACATGGGATTCTTCAAGAAGCGGGTATTTAGGGTTCTCAAGGGTCGGCAACGCTTAAGTGGCTCCTATGGTGTTGCTTATGTCCATGGGCAACGCTGACCGCTTCCCATCAGGCGGCTCGTCTGCTCGTTTGCTGACTATGCTAACATATATATATATATATCGTAGGTAGATCTAATATTTGACGTAATTTAAATATCGAATCGGGCCGTTATAATCTTAAGCAGCGTACTGTAATTTTATAGTGTAAAATTTTATGATTTTTTTGTAAACACAAGGTTCTTTTTTTTTAATGTTACTATACTCAGCAAAATTGAAAATTAAGCCTTATTGGGAAAGACATCGACAATCGAAAATAATAAAATAAATGTTCTAGTTCCTGATTAATAAAGTCTGCAACTAATGTAGATATACAATTATAAGAACGTGTGTAAATTGATTTTTTATACACGTCACCCGCGTAGTTACCGCGTAACTGTTGACTGCAACAAAAGACTGAAAGAATCAAATTACGCTTTACACTTAATATAAAATAAATAGTAAACTACCATACATTTGTTAAGAGACGGGAACTGTCTCGCCGACTCGCGACTTGACAAGTTGGTACTTGTGCAATTAAATATTAATTTTCTTTTGTCATACAGACCCGTTTCAATATCCACCGGCACCCCACAGCAGCCATGGACTACATGCAAGTGCAGGACCCGCCCAAGGAAAACCCGTACAACTCTATCAAGTACTTGCTCAGGGGCGGCAAGACAATTCAACTGCCCGTTAGTGATCTTTGGTTGATAAATGATAACTCTGCCATCTGTTGGGCGTATCTAAGAACTATTGCAATCACAAAACATTTACATGAACGGATTTTCATAAAGTTTTAATTACTTAAAACAAACCATTTCCATATCTCCATGGTACCAATAAGTCGGAACCAGTGATCGGAACTATGGGAGTAAAACTTTAACAAAACTTGTTAAGCGGACATAAAATAGTGCATACAGCCCTAAAAATATTCATGTCCATAGGGATAGGAATAGTATAGTACTTACAGCCATAAAAATATTTACGTTCATAGATATTCGAATATTTTTAAGGCACTCTTTTTACGTCCGCTTGATAAGTTTTGTTAAAGTTTTACTCCCATAGTTCCGATCACTGATCGGAACTTATGAACGATGTTTGGTATTTACCAGTCGCTTCTCGGTGAAGGAAAACGTCGTGAGGAAACCGGCCTAATCACAATATGGCCTAATTTACCCTCTGGGTTGAAATATTCGACGGCAGTCGCTTTCACAAAAACTAGTGCCTAAGCAAATTCTTGGGATTAGTTGCCAAGCGGACCCTAGGCTCCCATGAGCCTTGGTAAAAAGCCAAAATGATGATAAGAGTTTTTTTTTTACTTCATCGGTGGTAAATAAGCATACGGCCCGCCTGGTGGTAAGCAGTCTCCGTAGCCTATGTACGCCTGCAACTTCAGAAGAGTTACATGCGCGCTGCTGACCCTAAATCCGCCCCCCCTCATTGAGCTCTGGCAACCTTACTCACTCGCAGGAACACAACAATATGAGTAGGATCTAGTGTTATTTGGCTGCGGTTTTCTGTAAGGTGGAGGTACTTCCCCAGGTTGCGCTCTGCTCTAGATCTGTAATGACATCTACTGGCTGTGCCCTACCACACAAAGCGAGATGACATTCACAATGCCCATACCGCCCTTTTGGACGTAGTTTAAGGACGTACGAGTAGAGTGATGCTTGAGGATGGTTTAGGTGTATAATTTGTTAAAGTTTTGTGTATATTGGTCGAATTATGACGATTTTGGAAAAAATCACGCTGACTAAGGGCTTTAATCGAAAACGCTGCCTAATCCATTTGAGATATAACAACACAATTTATGACGTGCAAAGATTAATTTGAAATGATCTAATTTCAGTGGATGAAGCAGCCGGTGAAAGAGCACCTAACTCGCAAATACGTCTGGTGGCTGGCCCTGGTCTGGTTCGTAGGGCCCTACCTTTCTTCTGCGATTGTCTTGATCTTGAACACTTTGCCGTTGGAGACGATACATCAGCTGATGGTTGTGTTGGCTCTTTTTGATATTTTACACCTGGCGCATTTTGTATCGGAGTTTTATACGGTAAGATTATCAGTAAATATCAGTATCATATGTATAAATAGCTAAGGGTCTTATAAAAAAACTTCGACATGTTTAATATAAATATATATATATATTAAGAGGAATTCCTAGTTGCAATTTTTCCATACAAACGCTCTCGACTGTTTCCTCCCTGGATTTTAACCTAGAGCAAGGTTTTTTTTTTCAAATAAGACCAATATCATCAATATCTGTGCCGCTATGTTTTGCTTTCTGGGATTATTTTATTTTGAAGAAACTTACAGCGCCTCGAAAATCGCAAAAACGGCTCAATTGAATTGGCTGCAAAAAAGGCGCAGTGTACAAATATGACAACAAATATCCAAAAAATCAAAACATAGCGGCATAGATTATTTCTTCTTCTTGCCTTTCCAAAATTCATAATGATTCGTTGCGTTTCGGAGGAGGAAACAGTCGAAAGCGAAACCTCGATTTTTGAGTGTTTTGCGTGGGAAATTTAGTACGAGCTGCAGTTGTCCTTATCGCAAACACTCCCGCCCACCGCAGCGCGACAGAAACATAGCATCAAATATTCGAGATTTGAAAAGTTGCTCAGCTAGGATTTGCTCTTAACGCCAAACGCCGTGGGTATCGTAGAGCCGCGCTGCAGCTCTTGCGATACTCAACCGGCTGGCCAGGCTGTTTTTTGTGATTCGCCAGGTGATCCTAGTATAGATATATAACTGTTCCATCTGTTTGTCACCTTTAAGCAAATTCATCTTGCAGCGTCAATTCCTAAACATGATTTTAGCCAAATATCAAAATAATCAATATTTTGTTGACGCGAACAGACAAACGTATCAACCTACTAAGCTATAAGTATAATTAGCTGTCCGGCCGCCGAATCATTAACTCGACATCGCCATTTCACGTTATCAATTCACAAACAAAGCAGGAATCGAAACTGCTGATCATTTGCATGAACTAAATGCAAACGGCATCAATTAGAACTGTTGACATTTGATATTATCGATAGCATCTGTTTTGGTCACCTGGGTTAAGGAAACTCCGGTTGTTGTTGTTGTTGTTGTCGTCCGAAGGCACCCCAGAGGTGCAAAGGGCCTTCACAATCTCGCGCCATGCCTTTCTATCTTCAGCTGGCCTCGCTCCAGCTCAACCCGACCGCTCGTAGCTCTCTTAGGTCGGACCGTTGCCAGGAGTGTATACTCCGGTTATGATTCTTAAATCATGCCAAGGTGATACTTGACCTACTTTACTGTACTATCACCCACAATGTTCACTTAGGATGGGTGCATACGGCAATGTCCTGCTCGTTTTTTTGAAGTCGTCTTAACGAATAAATAGTGAAACATACTTAGTGCATTAAACTTTGGGCCTTGTGCAATTCGTAAATCTTATTGCGAAGACATGATCAGATGATGCTAATAAGAGTAATTTAAATGCTAATAGGAAAATTGGTAATGTAGAAAATACGTTTTTTTTCCTGATTTTAAATAGAACGAATCAAACCTTATCTTATTATTTTATTCCAAATCAAAATCAATTATATTTTCAATGGAGTAAGTTAATTAATAATTTTTATTCTGTAGCTAAGACCATGTACTTTAGGAGGTTAAGGAGAGATTTTTCTGAAAACTCTCATACTGAGAGCACTTACTTAAGAATCTGGGGGCCTACTGCAAAAACCAAAATTCGCAAATTGCGGGGATCTTTCTCTTTTAATCTTATTAAGACGTAATAAGAATGACAGAGAAAAATGCCCGCAATTGACGAACTTCGATTTTCGCGGTTATAACCCTGACGCATGACTGGAATAAATATCAATATAAAGCTTCTTCGTTTGCCAAGTGTAATTTGCACCAAACCGTCGAACAAAAAACGAAGTATGCAAACATTAGAAACCATGTACAATATTTCAGATGGAGCTAGTTATAATAGACGACGAGTGTGTATACCGACACGTGAAACTCAGAAGATTCAAGAAAGTGCAAACTTACATCGACATCATTTCTCTTGTTCTGCCGCTGCTGACTATGTTCACTAATAACTGGGGCTACCAGCTGGCCAGGCTTCTTCGTCTTCGATTCTTTTACCATTTTTATAAACATTTCTGTAAGGATTTCAAGGTAAAATGCCTCCTATTTAACCATCATTTCAATTATAAAACGAAATAGATGTAATTTATAAAAGAATAAGTAGTAACATCCTCTTCTTCTTCTTTATCTTTTTAGCCTTTTTCTACCTGCCTTTTTTAACCCACACAACAACTTAATATTATTATGTCATGTAATAACAGCGGAATTGAAATAACAAAAACAACCAGCAAACAAATTTAACCAAAAAGTTTATTTACGTACCTATTTACTTTAACCTTTTCTTTTGAACGCCAAGAACACCTAAAGGCGTCGTTACTAGTCGTGTCGCCAAGGACACCTATAGGTGTCATGGCGGACGCTGTAAAAGTAACCTTCACACTTTCGAGTAAGGTTTACATTAGCTCCCTAGTGTCCGGCAGCTTGGCGTTTGAGTGATGTTTGTGTTTATGATAGAAAGCGTTCAAAGAGTTAAATGCACGTACTTAAAGCACATTTAGTAATTCGTACAGCCCACCCATTATTCTATATGGATGTAGCTGTATGTGTAATAGCTCACCTCAATATTCCTGCCGATACCAATATTTACTATAAGATTAATATAATAGAACAATGATTAAGGTCACTAAGTGTGGCATACGGGTAGGTAAGTGTGGCTCCAAGGTGTAAGACGTCTGACACGTCATTACCAAATTAAAATGGAGCTGGGCCGGACATGATGTCAGGCAGAGTGATGGCAACTCGATGTTAACGGAATGGTGGCCACTTTCAGACGAAAGGAGTGCCAGACTTCCGTTGGTTCGTTGGGTGGACGACATTCGGAAGATTGCGGGTCACTTCTGGATGAGATTTGCTCAGGACCGGGATAAGTGGCGTACTGGAAGAGAGGCCTATGCTCAGCAGTGGGCGATAAAAGGCTGATAATATATTCGATTTCATACATTTCGGATCCGGATTGCAAACCCTATATGTATTTCATGTAAACACTAAAATTCTTTTTCTGCTCTGTTTTGTTTCAGAGTCAAAGATTTTACAATTTGATTGATTTTGCAATCATTACTTTGATCGTCGAAGCAATGGTTTGTGGGTGGATCGTGATTGCCTGTAGACGTACGTTATTCAATATTATTTACTAAATAATCTACATAAAGTCTCCCACACAAGCCCTCGATAATCATGTGTCTCTATCCGTTAGATTGACATTTATGTTTGTCAGAAAGGGATAAAATATAATAGATAATTGCTTATTCGTTTTTCATCACACTTGCTCGTAAACGTTTAGTACCTATGCCAGCATACTGAGATGTAATGAGCTATATTATGATCACGGGCGTAATAGATTTTTTTGAAGTAGGTATAAATGTTAGTAGGTATACTGTATAGTTTTACTTTTAAAATATTGATGTTTATAAATTATTTTTTGGTATGTTTATAATTATTTAATTTTATTAATGTACCTAAAAGTCAATTGTGGCCGAATGCCGGAGTGGGTCTGTACCTTCGGTGCCTAATGTTTGAAATGTCACAGTATTAAAAAAAAATTTCGCTTAAAATTTAGTTTTTTTTCTTCGCAAATCTGTGGTATTACGGGTAACTCCGGGGTTTCGTTACAAATAGTTTTTAAAGATCAATTTTCAAACTTTTTAAGGTATCATATAATATTATAAGATATAATAATACAAAATTTAACGATATTATTTTCAGCATCTGTATTGGTCAACTCTTATTATATACCAAAACCTGTGGAAACTCTCGATCAGTACGAGAAATTCTTCAACGAATGGATAGATCCTGATCTCAGAGGAGAAGGTATGTTGTTGTAAAGGTACGGCTACGACTGACTAGTGGCGAACTTGCGTCTCTGTCGCTCGAATATGCAAGAGCGATAGAGAAGCAAATAATGAAATTAAAAAATACAAACCATTTCAAAAATAAAGATATAGGCCCGTTCGCATTATTTACAACTGAACATTCTCGTTTGTTGCACACCAGTGGAATGGCACAACGCGATTGGTCGATGAGTTCATATTACGCGCGCGATTGGTCGCAACTAGTTGCGTTGAACTACTTGGACTGCACGATTGGCTTGCATTCGTGTGCCCATCAGCGTGCTGGGCCCATTCTTGGTGCCCGTGAGGCCCCCGTCTTTAAGTCAAAGAAAATGGGCATTGTGAATGTCATCTCGCTTTAATTGGTAGGGCACAGCACAGCCGATGTCATTCCAAATCTAGAGCAGAGCCCAACTGGATAAGTACCTTACAGAAAACCGCAGCCAAATAACACTAGACCCTACTCATAGTGTTGTGTTCCTGCCGGTGAATAAGGTTGCCAGCAGAGCTCAACGAGGGTGCGGAGTGTTAGAGTCGGCAACGCGCATGTAATGTAACTCCTCCGGAGCTGCAGGCGTACATAGGCTACGGAGACTGCTACCATCAGGCGGGCCGTATGCTTGATTGCTAATACCGACGTAGTATTTTAAAAAAATGCGGTAGGCCCTCAGATCTAGTGCAATAGTGCGATTGTGTATATTTGGTTGATATTTCGCTCCCAACGCAACTCACACAAGGTTTGCATAATGCGCGCAATCTACAGCAAAACCTGCGTGCGTACATGGATTTATTATGGAAGGCTGTCAGTTTCTGCTTGAAAAAATGTCATTTTTAACACGCTTTTATTAGGTCGACCTGACTAACTATGTAATGAAATCTAAGGTAATTTAACCATCTTGCAAGGATCGTAGCGTCGTGAAAATTGGCAGCTATATGTAGGTCTGATGACAATACAATAATAAGGTACTATCGAACTGATCTGATGATGGAGCCGGAAGATATGAACTGGAACTTCATGATGGAACATCGTATCATAGCTGTGTTTGGATTTGTTAGAAAAGTATTGTAATGAACTTTGACCACGATTAGGTTTCAAGGTCTGATGATGAAGCCGGAAAATAGGCACTGGCATTCCATGATGGAATATCGTATCATAGTCGTGTTTGCACTTGTGGAAAGGTCACGTAATGCACTTTGAACATGATCAGGTTTCACATTTATAAAAGCGTGTTTTTCTAGTGTTTTTAAACTAAGTATTAATTTATTTATTTACACTGACACACCATATCCATGTCAAATCACTATCAAATTCATAAATTTTTATTACAATCAGAATAGTCCAAGGTTGGAGTCTACTTATTTATATATTTTTGTATGTGTTTAGGTTGTAAAACAGTAGTGTACATTAAGAAAAATAAAATTCCTGGTAACCACAGTTTCCTAGTGCCGATGAGGTGGCAGGACGATTACGCGATTGCCCTGGGTTTCATCATGAGTCTCCTCACAAGAACTAACTCTGGCAATGTAAGTAATACGCTGAAAACAATCAATGCCTTTGCAAGGCCTGAGTGGACGCTCGAAGCGGAGCGTCCGGCGGGGCGTGCAGCGTGGCGTCGGGCTCACAAGTGATGTGAGCAGCGTGCACTAAGGCTGCCCCTATACGTTTGCATTTGTTTAACATGCACGCCGCACGCCCCGCCCCGCTGCACGCCCATATCGAGCGTCTACTCAGGCCTTCTATTTACGAATAAAATATAATAATCTTAAGACTCGCAAACCTCGATCAGGTTCCTAGATGCGGGTCTCTATTGTTTTCCATAGAGTTCTAAGTCATAATATATTGTTTGTCCGCATTTCGTTAGTCATAAATTGGTTTTTCTCAGAAACGCGTAACTTTTCAGACGTAACAAACCTAACCTAACCTATCTATAGGATAACCTAACGAAAATCCTGCAAAGTCAACGGTTTCTGAGTTATGACTAATGATAATCTGACTATCATTACATTATGACTTTCAATCATTATGCCAAACAAAGGGATCCGTCCTACATATTACTTATTCAGTTCGATGAAATTTACATCATATTAAAATGGAAAAGAGTTGCATTTGTATTGCCATTTTGTTAGGAGCGTTTCGTCAGTAAAGTGCGATTGTCAGACTTTGACTATTATTTGTGATTTTTTTTATTGCTTTGGCGCAATAGGTCCGTATAGACATTTAATTCTTAAAACAAACCTAATCGATGGATACCATTAATAAAATGGTCAAATAGCCTATTCTACGTATATCAATCACACTATTGTCTTTTCAGTATGCCTCCATCAGTCTTCAAGAAATGTACTACGAATGTTTCATATGTTACATCTGCCACGTAATATGTATATGGATAGGCAGCTCCGCATTCAGAGAGATGTACCTGAGGTACCGGGAACTGCTCAATTTCGACTATGATGTAGTAAACCTATACAACTACTTGAAACATAGTGGTTTGAATCACTCGCTTTTGGAGCGCGTGAAAGAGTACACTGCTCTTCTGTGGCAGAGACAAAGAGGTAAGTAACTTTTTTGTATCTTATTCTTGATCTTTTCGCCGCCACGTCAATGAAGCAATAAAGTGGCATCAACGTCACGTCAAAAATTGCACGTATACAAACCTGACAAAAACCACGACTTGATATGAAGTCGTGGCGTGTGGGGCAGGAAATTTACTGACTTTATATAAAGTCAATGTCGATGAAACGGTTAATATGGGGTAATCCACAACACTTTGGTGGGAAAGTGAGTCATATGCCAGCTACTTTCTGAAGAAATCTGTATTATGCCCTGATCATATGTACCGAGTACAGTGGTAAGACAGAAAATTGGTACTCGGCAGAGAGTAGGGTGCGTGAGCAGGTGTTTACACGCATTTTGCTTTTCCTGACGAGCCAGTTCACTTTCGAGAGATTCGTCTGTCCATCAACATAAATAGCAAAAAGAAAAAAATCGCCACTCACCGAAAACTACTGGCGAGTAACGTGTGGTCGTGTTCATACCTTTTGAGTGGCCAGTGCATCGGCGCGGGGTATGCTGAAAGGAGTGCGGGGGTGGGCACTCGGCCTAGTAAACAAAATAAGGTCCGAGTGACTCGCTCGTCAGTTTGCTGGGCCGAGGACTAGGCCGAGTATTTGTCACAGAGTACACACGAACCAAGCACTCGACTGAGACACAATTGTTTGACTGTATAAGTATTTCGCAGGTAACTGGATGCCCGAACTGGTGCTGGAAGCACCACTGTGCCTCAGAGAGGACCTCTACGTGGCGTTGTACTCGTATCATTTGCAGGTACTGATGCTAGCGAAAAGATTCGAATACTTGTTGAAAAATATATGGAAAATTCTGAAAAAAAACCTAACTATTTATCGAAGAACACACGTAGCGGTGTGGAACCGCCAGCGGCAGAGGCATGCGGCGAAGCGGCTTGATATTTTGTAATACAGTCTCGGCGGATTATCTAAGTCATTCGCGAATTATATCACTCAGACTCAACTCCGCCAAACTTTTCATGCCGTGATACACAAGCCGTCGCGGCGAACGGTGCCACATCGCTACATGTGTTCTTCGCCTATGAAATTCTTTATTTATGTATAGTATTTTCGTGATGCTGCCGAGAACTTAACCGCCTTTGTTAACTTGCAGGATATCCCCCTGTTTAGGTCGCAGCCAGCTTATTTTACGAGGCAGCTAGCTACTAGGCTGCATAGGGTCGTTATATGCGCAGGTATGGTCATTGCAAAGAAAAGAACAACATATTTTAGTAGACCATAATATCTAAAGTACGTTGTTATTCTTAATATCTTTCCTTAATCATTTCATCCTCATTCACAACGAACTCTGAGGTAGACCAATTTGTCAGTAGTATACCTAGAACTTTTTCTAGCGAAAACGAGGGATGACAAAACCTGCCCGCGTAGCCAACGTGCATATCGTTCACGCTCCGTGGCGAACGAAACGCAACTGTCACTGTCGCACTAATATGGAAGAGTGATAGAGAGAGATGACTACGCTACGCTACACTACGCTATGTCAAAGATAAATATTTAATAGTAAATTACAATTAGTGATGACTATAATAACTCACCGAAATGTTACAATAATATAAATCAACATACGAGTATGTAGGTATATCCCCTAGTTATAGTACAGTCGCCATCAGATATATTGAAGCGGCCAAAGTGCTCACAAATATCTGAACACGTCTCTATTGTCAAGGCGTTAGAGTGCATGTTCAAATATTTTTGAGCACCTCGGCCGCTCCGATATATCTGATGGCGACTGTACCTGAGTTACCTGACTATAAAAACGAAAACTATTCCATATAGAAGGTACCCTAAAGGCATTAAAAATGACAATTAAGAACTAGTAAATCCTAAACAAAATATCTCGCCAAATCCTTTGCAGGCCGGGAGCTGCTACAGGAGGGTGATGTGTTCGCCTGCATCTACTTTATACACGACGGCGAAGTAGAGAAATGGTCTACAGACGCAAGGTAAGAGTAAACAAATGTGGCAGAGTAGCTCTATGCAGCGACAAACTTACCTCAGTACTCATACTCGAATGTCATCAAAGTCTCACAGAAGTTAGCAAGGAAGGGAACAGAGTAACGGTACAATGGATAAAGGGGCACAGTGGATCAAGAGGAAACGATGCAGCGGATGAACTGGCCAAGAAAGGTTCAGAAACACCGGCATACGGACCCGAACCCATAGTACCTCTACCAGTATCCTACATAATAAATACTGGCATAAATTTAATACACCTAAACAGACGAAAGAAACTTTCCGGGAAATAGACTACAAGCTCACCAAAACACTACTGAAAACACCCAGACAACAACTACAGGACATAATACACTAAACAAACACCTGCATAACATCGGTAAGACAGACAGCCCCACGAGCAAAGCGTGCATGGAGGAGGAGGAAACAGCAAAACATATATTATTCTTCTAGAATGCAAACAGGTGGAAGTATACAGGAACAAATACCTACGAACGCAGAACACACTGAAAGAGGTATTTAGTTAGGTGTTAGTTTAAATCAACTTAATGACCTGCCTGTTGCTATTTTTTGCACGCGCTGAGTTATTTTGCTGTCCCGCTTATGATGTCGGCAATGTGACTGTGTGAGCATGATAGCATTATACACGTGCAGTAGAGGTAGCAACAGACGGGTCAATGTACGAAAATCCTTTGCGTCTTTTCTTTAGTGGGTAGAGTTTACTTTGCGTCGTTGCATGCAGCTGTTACTCTGTTTCGTTTCTTTCTCTTGTACATATGAGTAAGCTGCGGATTTTCCGCCTCGCATTGAATACTTTACAGGAATGTTTTGCGCCTTTATTTTGTAAAATGCATTCTTTCGCTGCCAGTGTCTCTATTTTTCTGTTATGCTGTCTGGAGCATTTCATATTCTGTTTAATTTACATTATTCATAGAAAGTATACATATAAGTAAAAGGTGTAACAAAAATAGGGGAGATCCGTTTAAGGGCATATTCGGTATCGTATTCTGATTAGAAAAAACTAGAAGAAAAAAAATTTTGACGTAAAAAAAACATCCAAGAGTCATCCAAGTCGGTCAATCCTCTAGGGCCCCATACATTGGCAAAAAAATTTCGCGTAATCTTTTTTTCTTGTACTTTTTCCTAGTTATAACAGATACCGAATATGCCGTTAACCGAGTACTAGTTTTAGTATTTTTGTTATAGTCTTTATACAGTATGCATGTAAGTGGGTGTAGGTGGCTTCAGAGTCATAATCGTTTTTTAAATGCTTATTATTAGACGCTTTTAGGGCTCCTCTGCACAATGGCCCAGCGTAGGCCAGTCTAAGGGACGCAGCTATGCGGTGGAATGAGATAGCAATATCACTTGCTCCCTCTAACGCATAAAGGGCTGACCTACGCTGGGCCATCGTGCAGAGGAGCCATTACACGCGGAGCGCTGGTGGCCTAGCGGTAAGAGCGTGCGACTTTCAATCCGGAGGTCGCGGGTTCAATCCTCGGCCTACATGTGCACCAATGAGTTTTTTGGAACTTAGGTAGGAAATGTAATTTGATATTTACCAGTCTCTTTTGGGTGAAGGAAAACATCGTGAGGAAACCGGACTTATCCCAATAAGGCCTAGTTTACCCTCTGGGTTGGAAGGTCAGATGGCAGTCGCTCTCGTAAAAACTCGCCAATTTTGGTGATTAGTTGTTAAGCGGACCCCAGGCTCCCATGAGTCGTGGCAAAATGCCGAGACAACGCATGGAAGAAGAAGATTAGACACTTTTATACACACTTTTTTATTGTTTCCCACCACTTCCCGATGTCTGATTCAGTTGAAATATGGAGAACAGTACAATAATATGCTAAAACGGGGTCTTAATTTTATTTTATTGTAATTTTGTATTTTTTCATTTTACTTCCATTATAATAAAAAGTTATTTAAAAACATATTTCAGCGGAGAAAGGAAGCTGGTATCAGTTCTATCAACGAATGGATTCTTTGGATTGACCCCTGGCCTTTTCCCGGACACGCCTGTGCAGTTCACTTTCGTCACAAGAACGGTAGTAATATCATTATTTCACACGGCATAGTGTTAAATAATGTTTCTAAAATATTCTAGGGAGTTTTACATCATTAACTAGCCCGTAAGTTATTTATTCTATTCAAATATTAAGTATCGTAGGTTCGACCAGCAGAATTTTTAAAAAAGTCGTAGCGTTTTTTTGTAGTTGCCAAAAAATATGAATAGCAATCTTGAGGACTTTTTCTAGTAACTTTATCGATTACACACAAAACACATATCAGTGAAAGAATAAGGATTAAAATCAAATGGCGTTCTAAAAGTTTTAATCATGTGTCGATAGATGGCAGTCAATTTACTGTGGCTACAAAGTTCGATAATCCGCCATATCTTATACCTTTAAACGAGCAATTCTTGTATATATATATATATATATATATATATATATATATATATATATATATATATTTCCGGGATCTCGGAAACGGCTCTTACGATTTTGCTGAAATTTGGTATATGGGGGTTTTTGGGGGTAAACAATCGATCTAGATTAGTCTTGTGTTGGGGAAAACGCGTGTTTTCGAGTTTTCATGCGTTTTTCTTTCGTCGCAAAATATGGTCGCTAATTTCGTATTGCCGGCCACTGTCCGTTTGGCCCAGCGGGTTAAGACGCGGACGGCTAGAAACGAGGGTTCGAATCTCGCCCAGTGACTAACTTTTTTTTTATATATATGTTCGAGTTTATATATATATTTTTAATTTTTATTGTTTTAGTCAAGTTTAATTTAGTAAAAAAATGTAATTAAGATTATCACCTATACACCACCATATGACAATAAATAGTTATAACCGAGCGAAGCTCGGTCGCCCAGGTGCTATTATTTAACTTCGACAATCCGCAATAGATTTCAAATTCTCTTTGGCTACGATACAATCGTGTACAGTAGGTACACGGGCTAATTAGTGTCAGATTCAAAGTTCAACGTCCGTTGAAGCTGATTAATTTGGCTTAGTGATAGATAACGATCGCGTTACCGCGATAATTAATTAGTTTCAAATAGACACAAAGCCCCCACTCGTACCAATTAGTTTCTCGGTACCTACTTAGAGTGTTACCACAAATTGCAAATACTTTGATATGTTACTTATTTCAAATAAAAATAATTTCACAAAAAGGTATTTGGAACTCCACCACCACACCAATCGAATGATATTCGATCGATGGTAGAATGGATCAGTCGACGACTTCTTTCTTTCCTTCATCAAAAACTGACTGCAAAATATCAATAGTTATTTTGTTTTACAAGGGGAACAAACTTGTTATTTAACTCATACTAATATTGATATCTGATCACGCGAAAGATTTCAAAATTGAGAATCGAAATTAAAATCTTGAGCTTTACGAGGGTTTCAAGGCACGAGGGTTAAAATTTTGCATAATTTTTCACCGCACCAAGATAAGTAGAAACTAACTACTGTTAAACATTACAAATCAAACCAAATTAACGCTATTAAATATTTATCAATTTATCATTAAATATCATCACATAAAAGTCCATTTCACCAACCAACACGAGGATGCTTTGTCACTCTTGTGAATTAAATGCAACTTTCTTATCAGTTATTGAAAAATATAGAGAGCCTTTTCGACTGGTGTGGTGAAAAGTTATTTATTTATTGTAACAAGATATCTAAAATCAGTATAATACGAAAACAAAGTTATGCCGCTAACTTGTTGCTTCCGATACCGCGTCACCCAACAATCACCCCCTACATATTCATGATGGCGCAGTGAACAGTTTTATGTACAGTACGGCAATAAGTACTTACATTTGACGCGTTAGAACTAAGGCTAGCCTACCCAAGCCAAGCCAAGTGAAAAGTGACAATCGCTTATGAACAATGCCAATCAAATATAAATAATATACGAAAACAAAGTCCGGCCGACCGGTCCGGACCGGGGTTGGACGACCAGTTTGGCCTAGTGGGTACTGACCCTGCCTACGAAGCTGATGGTCCCGGGTTCAAATCCTGGTAAGGGCATTTATTCGTGTGATGAGCATGGATATTTGTTCCTGAGTCATGGGTGTTTTCTATGTATTTAAGTATTTATAAATATTTATGTATTATATATATCGTTGTCTAAGTACCCTCAACACAAGCCTTATTGAGCTTACTGTGGGACTTAGTCAATTTGTGTAATAATGTCCTATAATATTTATAAAAAAAAAAAAAGTTATGATGATATACTGACATTTGACGCGTTAGGACCAAGGCAAGCCTACCCAAACCAAGCCAACTGAAAATTGCTTATGAACAATGGCAATCAAACATAAATAAATTATGAAAACAAAGTTATGATGGCGCTAACTTGTTGTTTCCAATACCGCAGCTCCCAACAATCACCCCCTAAATATTCATGATGGCGCTGTAGGTAAGCAAATTTATAGTACGAGTACAGTACGGCAATTCATATGAAATCTTGGACCTGATGAGTGAAGCAACAGAATATTGCATGCAAAGCATCAGCTTGCTAAGCTCACTGCTGACTGCGACAAAAGGCAAGCATGCAAAATGTTCACGAACTTTTTTTTTTTTTTTACTTGTAACTAACTAATGTTATAATCTTGCAAGTAAACTTTAATCTACTTTCTTCTATAGCTAAAAGATAGCACTCCGGAATACAAAAATTCGACAATGCATTTGGTAATATTGAGTTGATCTGATGATGGAGTGAGGTGGATGGTGGAACTATTCAGTAACCACTAGCCATCAAGTTTGGGCTCACATGTTTAAAATTGGCGATTTTATTAGCGACTCTTAGCGCCTGTTTCACAATGTCCAACTAGTCTTCAATAAGCTACTTGCCACTTATCTGACGAATAAAGTCATCGTTGGCGTTACACAATCTTCAACTAAGTTTAAATGGTAGATAAAGTGCTAAGTTTTGCATGAAGTTTTGTCTGTATGTTAAAAAAAATCGTTTTAATAAACGATTTTTATTTTTATTTTTTTATTTTTATTTTAAGTTTTGTCTGACAGTTAATTAGCTATCCAATACTTGGACATTTTGAAACAGACCCTTGCCCCCCTATTCATAAACGTGTACTAAAGTTACGATGCCACTAATAATCGTTTGTCCCTTTCCGACGTATCGGTATGATGGAAAGTGACAAACGATTATTAGCGGCATCGTAACTTTATTACACGTTTATGTTATGAATAAGGGGGTTAGTGGCGTATAAAGTAGTACAGTCATCAACAAAAGTATTTTTATGAATAATAATTTATATTTGCAACAGAAAACCATTTATATAAATCTACTGATATTAACCATGTACTGCGCCTCACCTTGCTCAAATGTAACGAAAGGGCAGCAAACAAGGGCCCTATTCAGATTCCGCTCAGTCGTTGTTAGGCGACGAGACACGCCTACGGCGTAACTACTTTAAGTTCTGAACAAGTCGGCTTATTAGCGAACTACCTATTATGTAGCTAGGGGAGAGTAGGGCAAGTATGTTCATTTAGAGGAACGCGTCTGGGAGAGTAAAAGGTACCGATGACGGGTAGACGTCATAAGTTGTTTTTATACTCGTCGACTGTAATGGTTGAATTATGATTTCGTAAGTATACCAAACTGTAATTGCGTACTTTTCATGTATGGGCTCCTAACTCTACTATAAGATTTCGATACGCTGTAGTCAACTATAAAAAATGACCAATCACGTGCCCGTCGCGCTTCCATAGAAAATACTAACCGGCGCAGGGCGCCGAGTCGCGCAGAGTCGCGCGTTTATGTCTTTTGTACTACATTTTTGTCTACTGAGATACTTACCTATTTTCATTAATTATTTTGGGTTTTATAGTAAAAAAGTATTATTTTAGATGACTCGTAGAAAAAGTATTGTATACAATAGTGATATAATCAAGCTTTTATATTTCGTACCTTACTTAGGTAACTCAGCAAGACTGAAAAGCTCTCTATTATATCACGATTGTATAAATAAAATACTATTATAGAGCATGCTACTTCTACATCTACACCTCTAATCTGCGGCGATACAGACATTACCTTGAGTGAATCAGCGTTTCTATGAATTTGTCCAGAATTTTCCTAGAAGATTTCCTTGTTTGAAACTTGACAACTTGTGAATTACTTTTTTCCTAGAAAAATACTAAATTTGTGCATAGATGATGCGGTTCCTGGTTACCCGAGTCTCCCCTACGCGTGGTTTTGTCCGTGCTTCGAATATTTACACGTTTCGAGCCAAGACGTTGCAAATTAAATGTGTAGCGCATGTACGAGTATGTGTCTGCTTATACATTAGGTCGACTGTGAGGTGCTAAAAGCATAACGTTGTCGACAATCGAATTACCGAAACGACCCAGTTTATTAGTGTATATGACACCTTAAAAACCCGTTTTTAGGGAAAACGCGTTTTCCCTAGTAAAAACTAGTTTTCCGTATCGCCTCGGTGAAGTCGCGTTTTTATTAGTAAACTAGTTTGCCATAACTTCCATAAGGATTCAGTGAAAATTTATTTTACAGTTCATATGGTGCTACTTTACCGCACTAATGCGATAATTAGCACATTATGTAACTATGTCGAAAATTTAAAGGGCCATATGTACTATAAAATGTTGTATGATACATGTGCGAATAGGCAATTCTCAACTCGTGTCGACTTAAAACACTCCCTTCGGTCGTGTTTTAATTTATCCCCACTCGTTGCGAATTTCCTATTTTTCGCACTTGTATCGTAATGTACTATTAAATGAGATTTTTCAGTCAAAACTAAATTTCGCAAAGTGCCTTGATGAGAACTAGTATTCACTAATTATCCAAAATTACTTCACTGGTCGTGTTGAAAAGACTCGAGTATTAGGAGACCATTTTTTTGGATTTGATACGGTGTGTAAAAGTATAAGACTCGTATTTGTTAAAGCGAGGCCGAAGGCCGAGCTGCGGGAGTGCGGTGCTCCCGAGCGTTCTACCTAAGTCAACTGTCTTGATAAGCGAGGCCGGCAGGGAATACGAGTAAGAAAGAGTAAACTAGTGGCTCTGGGAGCTGTTGATCTCGCGATAATCTTCATAAGCAAAAATATCTTAAGTGCCTCCACGCGTTCTAGATCATATTCGAAAAATAAATAAATGGGTTATTTTTTTTAATACCACTTGGTGGCAAACACGCATACGGCCCGCCTGATGGTAAGCAGTCTCCGTAGCCTATGTACGCCTGCAGCTCCAGAGGAGTTGCATGCGCGTTGCCGACCCTAACAAACCTCCCTCCCTTCGTTGAGCTCACCTCTCTGTCTGTCTTTCTAGCTATAGATTTTATTTTACATGAAAAAAAAACAAAAATTTCATCTAATACAAAAAGCTCCACTCCGTCTCATTTTTTTGAGACAAAAAACAAGACAAAGAAAAGATGGGAAAGGATTATTCACAAATGTATTGAATATATGTATCATTTTTTTTACAAATAGCTTATTATCTTCCAGGTAGTGGATATGGTGTTCCTCCGGAACAGAGACTGGCGGGATCTGCTGGAAGGATACCCGGACATAAAACGCGACCTCTACGCCGCGGCCAGGCACTTAAAGAAGGTTCCGGATAACCATAAATAGCCTCTCGGATGGCATACGTCTTAGGGCGTCCGCTGCTGGCGCGGGTGCACGGAGCGGGTGAGCGGGTTAACGAAAAATATGAGAAACGCTAACTGACGCAGCTAACACGGTCGGCTCTTTATCATTTGTCACCATGCCTGTCACGTTCTAACAATTATGGAAGCGCGAAAGTGACGAGCATAGTGACAAGTGATAAAAATGGAACCACGCTGCTAACTCGGGACGTGTGCACCTGCTGCTGGGCACCCGCGCCAGCTTACCCCTTAGGGTCATATCATATCTCACCGTGACACCACGGAGGCGCAACCAGTTGCCGGCTGCTCGTACCAACGAAATGTATACAGGTCTATGGAGGTTGTCTCACCTGGTGTCCGCTTGGTTGCGCACTCCGTAGAGCTATGTATATATTTTGTTGTTGGCCGGCAACTGATATAGCCCGTATTGTATTGTTTGAATGATAACTTTTTGTTAATTATTTCATTTTTTAATTACTTGTCCAGTTAATAGATGTGGAGTAGAGATTAGTACAGATTACGGGTAATTGGCGTAATTGGACATGTACGCTGTGATCAGATATTTGAAGAAACATTGAAAACCATAAAGAGTAGATTGTTTTTAGGTTTAACTAGTTTAATTATCTTAGAATATACGTAAGTAATATTACTGTTTTCTTTATCGGCCACATACTTTTTTAAGCATTTTCCAATTTGTTACCAGTCGTTTTATCAATGGAAAATGTAGTATGGTATTTGCATATGAATCCTGGTAGATAGTTATAACCGATGATGAGACTTTCTCAAGAGCAGCCTACAATCGGTATTGGATATGGTCACATCACTATAGCGCGGCAAGGACTGACAGATGAGCATCGCGACAATGGCGACGCCGTAGTGGAGTTTCCCAAGTTACGTCTGTTTTTATTGTATTAAATCCTTTATTTGATGATGACTGGTGTAAGTATTTAGTTTAACAATAGGTAGAGAGTGAAAGGAAATTTCTTAATATTGATACACGTTGTCATCTTTAATTCTGTCCCAGACGCGAGTTTGTTAAGTAATGAAGTTAACTTTTTCAACTGTCAATAAAACAGCTGCGCACCACAATGTAAACTTAATCAGGGATTAGAATTTTGTTTTAATTCAATTTTTTCCGAAAATATCAAATTACTTAAAATGACTGCATTAACTCCGATATAGCAGTCAACCGACCGCGCAACGGAATTTTGCAACTCTTCAACAAATTTACAAAATTCAATTCACTCCCCTTCTCGGCTATCGAAATAATTTGAGATAATTTGCCTTTGAATGTCTTATCCAAATAATAAAGGACCATTATCGCCTTTTTATTAACGCTCCAAGGAGGCCTTTATTACATTTACATCGGCAATTTGTGCGGGAATAATATTTTTATGCTTTGCGGATTACGCACGAGGGTGCTAAACAAAATTAGTGCCAAGCATTACTGCTGAACATGGTACTGCTTATTTGTACTGAATTTATCAGTATTATACTTTCCTCTTATTAAGTATACAGCCAATTTCAGCTTTAAGTGAAATTTCAGCAGAATTAGATTAGAGTTGAATTTTGCAAACTCTACTTTTATAAATAAGTACTTAAGAGGAATTTATTTATTTGGTAAATATACTAAAAACTAAACTACAAAACTTAAAACCTAGATCTAAAAATAAATAAAACTAGACTTAAAATAAAATAAAACTATCCCCCTGCGGCATGGTGCCGTAGATGCTAGCAGCATTTCCTCGCTGTATCGCAAGACTAATTCTTTGAGCGAGGAAGCTGCCAGCTCTGCGGTCACCGGTGACCTCTCTAATCCTTTTAGAGGATACGGGAGCTGAGATTTAAATATTTTAGGTGAATATATCCGTCTCGCTAACAGAAGCGGCTCCTAAAACTAGTGCAATAAGGACAACGCCAGGTCAGGTGAAAAATCCTGAGTAAAAATCTCAAAAAACGATGTTTCGTACTCGACTGTTTCCTCCTCTAAAGCTTAACCAAATGTAACGAAATGTTGTGATCTAAATGGTAACGAAATTATCTGTCTCGGACTGTTTTGCTTTTGAGGGTAATTGATATCAATACCATGCTTCTCGTTGCGGCCTAGGCCGTTTTTGCGAATATTTGAAGTGCCTAAAAAAACAAAAATATCAAAAAAAGCAAAACAGTCCGACACAGATATTAATAATAATAATCATTGTTCTATCTAGCTCCAAAAACCACGGATGAAACAGTCGAGTACGTTTGTATGGAGAAATGACCACCTCCTATTGCATCTTAACAGTTCTTTGCAAGAATTTAAGTGCGCTTCAATCGCAATCTTCAAAAGAAAATGACAGTCTAGTATGAGGTTCGTTGTTAATTATACATATAGGGAGGTAGTGGCGATGAGTAAAGGAAACCTTTAGCCTGGTAAACTCTTGAATATCAAATATTTCTAACGTTTAAGACTGTTTAATTATTTACTATCGAATGCATCGGAGATGTGGCTTGTAACAGGAGCAATAAACGAATAAAATTAAACTGCACGCTCTACTCTTCAAACTGGCCAACATTTGTTCAGCTAGTTTTGAAAATAACTTGTGTTTTGATTTTTATTACACTTTAAGGTTTATTCTTAGACGTATTGCAAAATTTAATTTAAAGCGTGACAAGCAACGTATACTGATGACAGCAGCGTACATTGAAAATAATATTTAATTTGTACGAAAAAGATACATTATTACGACTTTATACGACAAACGTTATATCGTTTGAGGAGTACGATATATGTATTAATTATTTGCTCGTGTTACAGACCACACCCGATATTTAGATTAGCATACCCATAGACAGATATGCCAATTTTTATTTAGTTCTCAATCTAAAGTGAAAAAAGTTCCAGCCTTATTTGGATCAACACGTGCGTTAATTTATATCGATTTATCGTCACCCGTGTTCATAATTATGCTGCTGGTTCGATAGGTGTTACATATTTTTTAAAACGGCACAGAATTTACGAAGAATTGACGATCATCGATTAATTAATTACTTTTAAACAGCCTAAATACATGTCTAAAGATACGTTTGAGCGAAGTTCAGATTATAACAGCTTATCTCAGCAAATAATGATGTCAATTTCATACTTAAGATTCCCTTTTTAAATAGGCAATGACTATAGCAACGAGGGGGGGAAGTGAAATTTTGGATACGAGGGAATTAAAGACCCGAGTTTGCAATATTCTTACCCCCGGAGTTACACACAATGTTTTTCATCACACTTGTGAAGAAAAAACTAAATTTTAAGCGAAATAATTCTTAAATACGGTGACATACCAAACAATCGTCCGCCATTTTGTAATTTCTTGACAGGTTAAGCATCTTAGGCACAGACCTATTCGGCATTCAGCCACGATTTAAAATTATGTAATAGTACATTACGATACAAGTGCGAAAAATAGGAAATTCGAAACGAGTGGCGATAAATTAAAACACGACCGAAGGGAGTGTTTTAAATCGACACGAGTTGCGAATTACCTATTCGCACATGTATCGTACAACGTTTTACAGTACATATGGCCCTTTAAATGTTCGACACAGTAACGTAATATGCTACTTCTCGCACTAGTGCTATAAAGTAGCCCCATATGTACTGTAAAAATATTTAAAACGGCTGTTAAATTAATCAAATGAATAATTTTAAACATAAACAAAAATATTAAATTATAACGTCAGTATTATAAGAGTAAAACTCATTTATGCTACTCGGTTTGTATGAATAAGTGATATAATAAAATAAAAAGAGTTATAACTCCCTAGGGAGTTATAGCTTTTTTTTCACAATTCATAACTCCCGCGGGAACGAAATAGGCCTTTGTCCTTCAGTACACCTGCATGTAATAAGATCTTTTTCGAGCAAGTGTGATGAAAAATTATTACTGTAGTAAACTGATACAAAATACTATTAATGGTCCTATTAGTCCGAACAAATTAGCTAGAAAAATAGATTTTTCCTTTTCATTTAATTTAATTTTTGTCTAAAGTCTAAAAGAAGTCTAAAAGCGTATGATGTTACCTATATAACAAGCCAACCAATCGCGCCTCAACACCCTATTTCGAGTTAAAAATCGTAATTCATCCGTTCCCACGTCTAATCGAGTTATCCAATCCCGCTATACTTCAGCCGGTACAATCTTCGCCTTATTAATTCCCTGTTATGAGCTTCAAATTAAACTGGATGGTGAATCGCGACCTTTACGTTTGGCTCAAGTGAGCTTCAGAAGATCACGTTCCGCCGTCTCGTGACGTGAGAGCAGGGTTTTATTTTTTCAAATACTGATTACGAATTCATGTTTGAAGGTTCGTAATATGTTTTGTAGGTACTGTGAATATTTTAACGCAGCATATTGCGGATGTTTTTTGATTATATTGAGGAAGCTTACGTTAGTGAATTTTGCCTCTCTCGCAAAATAAATAAACGTAAAAGGCTTGTATGTCGTCGAATTGTTTCAGTTTAATATTAGTGCATCAGGAATGTTCGCCCAAGCGCACACGGACGATTTTCACGCGATAATGTGTAAAAAAATCACGTCGCTAATGGGTCGCGTAAGGGAAAGTCGAAACAGCATTCTGAAGGTGATTGCGGACAGATTTAACTGCCCCATAATGTGGCATTGGATGGAGCAGGTCAGATCTACTTTGACCTATGTCAAGTAGGTCTGATTGGCATAGCATAACCTTTGTGAATATATGGACTTCTGGGTCTGAAATAAAGATATATTTATTTATTTATTCCCATGAAAACCAATGTATGTTTCATGCTTTTTACCACATAGGACCTTGTTTATAGCCTCACATTAAAACTATCAGCAACTTATCTTTTAATTTCTTTGCTGCTGTTAAACTAGATTCCATAACGGATCTAGGGACCTTTGCGTTTGGTGGTTTGCTTCAATTGACTTTATCCCACCATGCATAACAGCCGTAGATAAGAACCAAAAATCACCCTAAATCCATCATCATACCAGACAACTTTTTTGATTGAATTGAATAATTCCCCGCTTCGATCAATATTCGAAATAGCGACCTTTTGAAGCACCGGTCTAATCACTCTTAACCAACTGTTACCGAATCTTACCAGAAGCGTGCGATTTTTTCATTTTTTTTCTTCTTTTGTTTACATGCCTTAGGGTGGATAGCCATATCTACCGTAGGAATGTTTAACTTAACGGCACCGAAATCTCAAGTTATATATTGAGAATTCACTACAATTTCGAATCTTGCCAAAAAAAAATCCATCGTATAACTTAACCCATTCAATTCTTTATTATTTTCTAGAGCGATGAATCCTTGTCCTTATTTGTTTGTTGGGTCTTCCCACGCTAGCCTCTTGAAAATTACACCAACACTATAATATTTTCTTATTTGCTATTAGATATTTTCCGTTTAATTAAACAGCGAGATAATTTGGACATAAAACTCCGGTTGTGGATTACAAAAGGGAAGATTGGGGAATTAACTCCCTCGCGGAACGATTGTCTTGAAATTATCTTGTTAAAGGGTCTGTTTATGTTTTCAAATTTCGAAGGTAATACTAAAAGAATTCTTCAACTTTTAACTCGAGTTGCTACTATACTTCGTTTTTTAGTGTTAGAAAAAATTAAATAAAGCCGTTAAATTGCTCGTTTAAAGGTAATATTATAGATAATTCCGACATCACAATCTATTACAACATTTTCTTATAATATAAATGATAGCGTGATGCTCTGATGTTGCTTTAGTCAATTTGCTTGCAATTCCCCCTTACTAAGTTCCGTTTGGATAGACAATGCACTGTAGTAACGTTTCGTGCATACATTTCTTTGTTAAAAAGTAGCATGACAACTGAATCGCACCGTTTTAGTCAAAGCCACGAAAGTGCTGGGCTTATATTCCAAATGCCTGGCGTATCGAATCGAATTGGACTGCTGGATAGATGTCGCTGTACGGATCTGTACCAACCCCGTGCGGCAATACTATGGAAGAGGAAAGGAATGCAAAATAATAGTTCCAAAACTCTCCAGAGTAGCGCTAGAGTAGCTAAGAACCTAGACGTAGATTTCATTCCTTACCTCTACCTTCCATATGCAAAACGATTGAGTTATGGAGTGTGGAATTAAGAGGAGTGACATCTCTTATGGTAGAACTGTTGCAAAAGTGTCCAGCTGTCAGCTATAAATAATAGTTCCATATCTCTCCAGAGTAGCGCTAGAGTAGCTAAGAACCTAGACTTTTTCAAATATTCTAGGTATTATAGCGCCACCTATTTAAGATTTTTTGACGGACACTTTTTGGTACATTTAGATTTCATTCCTTACCTCTACCTTCCATAGGCAATACGACTGAGCAAATAATTATGCCGTTTTTTAAATAATACATAAAATTACACTGTCAATGATAGAGTGTGCAGATAAATGAAAATATTTAGTACGAAGACGGCGGTCGACGACGGAAGTCTAAGCTTGAAAAAACATCCAGTTTATAGTTCCCGTCATTCAAATATTGAATTACAATGAAGACCTTTCCAAGCACCTATCGATTAATAGTTTTCCTCGATTCATATTTATACGGAGATATTTAGCGATGCGACAAGACTGACGGACGGACAGTCATACCATAAGCAAAATATTTATCAAGAATAGCGCTGAAATATGTGTTTAGTGACTTTTTATTGTCATTGCTATTATCTACTAGACTTAGAGTCTCTGCGAGGTGCCTTGCGATCCCCATGGTCACGCCATTAAAAAAAGTGAAAAAAAATCTAAGGCCACAGACAAACGGCGTACATACAAAAGCGTACTTTCAAGCAACTCGTACTCGTACTCCCATATTTACTTCAAACTTCACTGTCTTCGAAATATTTGGCATCAAAGTTAAACAATTTTAGTCCAATAAACTGGTTTTCCGGCCATAACTTTTGTGTTAATTAGTTTAAAATTAAAATCTCTGACCAGTTTTTAAAGACGTCAAAGACGAACCTAAATGTGTAGATTTCGTATATCGAAAATCCTTTACAGCAATCGAGTAACGAAATAAGTGTGTTTTTAGACAATCCGGCAGACCAGAATGGAGATAAAAGATTGAATAACCGATAACCGTTTGTCGTATAACACTATCTATATAGTGCAAATGTAACGACTAACGACTCAAAACTTGTCAAACATCGATAAAAACCGCGGAGAGCCCCATAATGGTTTGCCTCAGGCGAATAATCTGCGCTAGGGAAGCAATGGGAATACGATCTGCTCGAAACTCTGAACCGCGTGGTTACTACGAGTACCAAAGCGCTGGTCGTTACACTGCGACGTACGAAAATAAGGCCATTATTGTCCACTGCTGAGCATAGGCCTCTCTTCCAGTACGCCACTTGTCCCGGTCCTGAGCTAATCTCATCCAGAAGTGACCCGCGATCTTCTGAATGTCGTCCACCCAACGAGCCAATGGACGCCAGGGCTTCTTTCATCCGAAAGCGGCCACCATTCCGTTAACATTTTTTTTTATACTACGTCGGTGGCAAACAAGCATACAGCCCGCCTGATGGTAAGCAGTCTCCATAGCCTATGTACGCCTGCAACTCCAGAGGAGTTACATGCGCGTTGCCGACCCTAAACCCGCCCCCCCTCGTTGAGCTCTGGCAACCTTACTCACTGGCAGGAACACAACACTATGAGTAGGGTCTAGTGTTATTTGGCTGCTGTTTTCTGTAAGGTGGAGGTACTTCCCCAGTTGGGCTCTGCTCTAGATCTGTAATGACATCTACTGGCTGTGCCCTACCACACAAAGCGAGATGACATTCACAATGCCCATGCAGTCCACCTGCCGCTATTTCGTCACAAGCAGACAAAACTTAAAAATAAATTCGAAAAGTTATGCAATATATACTTCTGCAAAGTGTGTTTCGGATATAAAATCCTATTGTAGGGATTGACATATGCGATAAGAAGCGTTCGAATGTAGGGTAGCATTTCGATTTGAGTTTTGGCATATTTAACGGATTTACAATTATTTTACGCTTGCATCTCGGTTTATTATCATAAAAAAATACAAACCATTTCTTAGACTGATGAACACATGCATTTTGAAGTGCCTAACAGTCTAATAACATTTAGGTACATTTCTCATGCTCTAAAAGTGGGTTGTTATTCTAAAAAATGTGCAAAAATGACACGTTTCTGCTCTAGAGCACTGTACTTTCTAAGTAGATATGTTTTTTACTTTTTTTTACGATCAGCAATTAATTTATTTTGTACAATTTCAATTCTGATAATTAAGTCAGTTCCATAAATAACGATATGTTTACCTAAATTGTTAATTGAAAGTACCCTCTAGAAATACTAGTGAAGTGTATACTTAGCTGTCTCTTTTTAAATGCACAGAGGGCCTACCGCGAACCACGCTCGACGTGTTGCCTCTCTGTCACACTTGTAAATTTGTACGGAAGTGTGACCGGGAGGCAACACGTCGAACGTGGTTCGCGGTAGGCCGTCAGGTATTTTACTTTTCTCGTATTCGAATTGAACAGTAGAGTTTTTAACTCAATTTCGGAACGTTCAATTCCGGTTTTCCCGAGGGTCTACAGTATGGGGTTCTTGAAAAAAGGAGTGTACAGGTTTTTAAAGGGTCGGCAACGCGCATGTAACACCTCTGGAGTTGCAGGCGTCCATAGGCTGCGGTGACTGCTTACCATCAGGCGGGCCGTATGCTTGTTTGCCACCGTCGTGGTATAAAAAAAAGAATCTCTATCGCACAGGAATTCCGTGATAAGAAACTTGTGTTATCCCATTCCGGGGTCAAATTTTCTACATATACCTATTACCTACCCTCACAAATTTTCACGTTTACAAAATTATTGTGGGATTGGTTAATGTATATCTGCGAGTATGCTGACTAACTGATTCATCAACGCAGAGCCGAAACTACAAAAGCTATAAAGTTGAAATTTTCACACTAAATTGCATTTATAAAGTGTACAAGAAATAAGAAGAAATTTTGAAAAATTCAACCCCTAAGAGGGTTAAAAGGGGGTTCAACAGCGTTCAAGTTTTATTTTAAGCTAGGAACTTGAAACGTTGTCAAAAGGTATTATAATAAAATAGAAGAAGAAAAATACCGCTTATTAAGAAATTCCTGCCCTAAGGGGGTTAAAAAGGGGTTGAAAGTTTGTATCACGAAAGATTTCAATAGGGACGTAAGAAAGTACGAAAAATAGTTTTAGTGCTTTTAAAAATTAAGCCCCTAATAGGGTTAAAAAGGGGTTTAAAGTGTATTTCGAGAAATAAATCCACGCGGGTGAATTCGTTGGCAACAGCTAGTATTTAATTAGTTACGGAACGGTGTAAGTTGTCACTGTGTACGAGTATTGTTTCGCGGCGCCGAGCTCCTGGACGCACAGTCCACTGAGCAAATAGTGCCGCATTTGTTGGCAATTTCCACCGACAGGATTTTGCATTTCGGAAAGCGTTTGGATTTACTTTGACCACCTCTTCAGCCTACATTACGATATTGCTTGCATATTATTTTAACAAACCGAGACTTCATCACAAATGTCATGATTTCTTAATAATAATACTAAATAGTGTAAGCAAATATGAATTTTACGTTAGCAACATTCCGAAAATACCTAAATTAATTTGAGAGTGATGGGTAATGTTTCATGACTTACCTGGCAACACGTTAGTTAGGAAGTGGTAGGGGAAGCGGAAGCTAAGGAGAGTGTTGTACAGACTCGTTCACTTGGATTGGGGAAGTCAAAGAGACGACATCTTGATGGTAACGGGTTGAGCAAAGTTAAAGAGGCACTTCCATTTTATAATTAGGCAATCGGATATATTTATAATACATATAAATGTTTTGAAGATATTCCTGTGATTGGGTTATATGTTACGGGCAACTTGATTAACTGGGCGGTATAAATAATGAAGTACAATAATAAATGGAAATGCATTTACGCACGGTGTGTGAAACTCGCCGCTACTTTCCCCCTTCCTAGTGAGAGGTGGAGTAGAAGGCCTCCTCCACGTCTGGGAGCTCCCCACGCCCCCTGGCTTGCAACCTCAACCGGTCGTACCTTTGCACCCCCGCGTCCAGCTCCCATGGCGGCATGCCGCTGCATGACAGTTGGTGCGGTAGGCCCTCACCTCTGGGCCACCACCCTCCATGTCTAACAGAGCAATGTCCTCGCGCGTCTCGTCTGTCGTGTGGCCAAATGGGTGCTCCATAGAGCATGCGGACGACCTCCGCATATAGCCGCCGATATGGGCCATTCGCCATCTCCAGATTGGGCAGTAGGCGGCCCAGGGCCTAAGCAGCACCCACGAGACACGGGGCCAGTTTCACATAGTGCTCCTCGAAGATAACCTAACCTAAACTTTGAACTACTGTGCTGAATATTCTGTTTAATTACATTGCCCAAGGTAGTGTGGTCATTATTCATACTGACCAGTCAAAGTGATTAATCATGCAGTTTTAATTACACTGCCCACTTAATTTCGCTCAAGGGTGAAACGTTTTAGCTGCTAAATTCAGACCAAGATAAGTTGGCGGCGATTTGATAGCTGAGACGGTGCTTAATATGTAAAATAAAAGTCATAATTTCATAAGTTTGACGTTTAAAATAACACGTGGCCCATCTGCCAACTTAGCTTGGTCTGACTCTAGCACACGTAGTTTTTCCTTCTTTCCATTGCTAACTATACTTGAGTACTTGAAATTTCTTACAGTAATAAAACCTCGGTCTTTCTCAAACTAAGTTAAAAATGCGACTTAGCTTCTAAGTAACATCAGCTCTCATATCACGTCCGACAGGCCAATCCGAGGTTTAGTTATTGGATCTGTTTCCAATATGATACTGATATGATATTGATCTGTGAGTGTCAAAAATGACGTTTTTGGTTGAAGAAATGTCTCTCTTGAGACTGACAGATCAGTATAACAGTGTCATATTCGAAACAGATCTAATAACCAAAACTTGAATTGGGCTGCTAAGCACAGCTTGACAATTTTTCAATTGTCTCCGAGCTCCGAGTAAGCGCGAAGATAGTTACATTCGCCATCAGATATATCGGACCGTTCAAGGTGCTCACAAATATCTGAACATACCTCTATTGTCAAGGCGTTAGTGCGTTTCAGATATTTTCGAGCACTTTAGCCGCTTTGATGTATCTGATAGCGATATGTACATATCTCGGAACGCAATTCCGCTCGCTGAATTTTGCATCCCGGTATGGTGTAATAAAAACAAGTTAGTATTTTATTGTACACCTGTTTTACTGCCGATTGAGCTAATAAAAGCACTTCTGGGGGCCTACCGCGAAAACCGAATTTCGCAAATTGTGGGGATCTTTCTCTTTTACTCTCACTAAGACGTAATTAGAGTGACAGAGAAAAATGCCCGCAATTGAGGAACTTCGATTTTCGCGGTTATAGCCCTGTTATTGGATTTTTTGCGATACTTTACTACTACAAGAACGCGCCATAATTTGAAAATATTATTTTATAATACATTTTGTAAATTTAATGTTTCATTGACTTGATTTAGCGGAGTACACGATTTTAAGTAAACTCTTAAGGCAAAGAGAATTTGAAATAGAGTTGGATAGTCAAACACAACTTTGTAGCCATAGTAAATTTACTGCCATCTTTCGACACAATTAAAACTTCTAGAACGCCATTTGTGAGAGTCAGAATGGCGGGTGTACCTAAATAAAATTAAATGAAAACCATACCATATTTTTGTACCTAATTTGTACTATTTAGTAACTCCTTTAAAAAAAATTGTACCTCACAGTACTTAAAGTTATCACCAAAAAACAGGTCACCCGCCATGCTGACAGTCAGAATGGCGGGTGTACTTTATTACGCTATGTTCCCGTGGTTATTGATAAATTCTATAAAAGCCAAATTTTTGTACCTTTTTTGTACCTTCATATTCAATTATAATACGAGTCATTTTATTTTTGGTTTCCAAGTTTTACTCATTTTATATTTTGCTTGCTAATACAATTTTGCAGGCGTTATAATTTTTCAAATTATCGATTTCATTTTTAAGAAAAAACGCTAAGGTACAATTATGTTTAGTACGCCAGGATTTAGTACCTTTAATGTTTAATCTGTTAAGTTCAAATAACTCAGTAAATCATGTCTTAAAAAGGCTAGGCGCCAATTCAAAGAAATCTTCCTAAGAAAAATCATTTTTAAGACATGATTTTCTGAGCTATTAGAACTTAACAGATGAAACATTAAAGGTACTAAATCCTGGCGTAATAAAAATAATTGTTCCTTAGCGTTAAAAAAGGCTAGGCGCTAATTCAAAGAAATCTTCCTAAGAAAAATCATTTTTAAGACATGATTTTCTGAGTTATTTGAACTTAACAGATTAAACATTAAAGGTACTAAATCCTGGCGTAATAAAAATAATTGTACCTTAGCGTTTTTTCTTAAAAATTAAATCGATAACTTGAAAAATTATAACGCCTGCAAAATTGTAATAGCAAGCAAAATATAAAATGAGTAAAACTTGGAAAGCACAAATAAAATGGCTCATATTATAATTGAATATGAAGGTACAAAAAAGGTACAAAAACTTGGCTTTTATAGAATTTATCAATAACCACGGGAACATAGCGTAATAAAGTACACCCGCCATTCTGACTGTCAGGATGGCGGGTGACCTGTTTTTTGATGATAACTTTACGTACCGCGAGGTACAAATTTTTTTAAACGAGGTACTAAATAGTACAAATTAGGTACAAAATTATGGTATGCTTTTCATTTGATTTTATTTAGGTGCACCCGCCATTCTGACTCTCACTTAATTCTTATCCTTTAACTATCATTTAGTTATCCTTTCACTGATATGGGCTTAATTTGTTAAATATCAAAAAATGGCGCCATCTAATAGAACAAAGGCTAAAGGTAGTGCGGCATCATTTCGAGCGATGGCGCCACAACCTTTGGGTTATGCCCAGTAAGATGGCGCCACTTTTTGATATTTAACAAATTTAACACATTTCTGTGAAAGCATAAGGATAAGTAGATAAGTCAAATGGCGTTCTAAAAGTTTTAAAAATGTGTTGAAAGATGGCAGTAAATTTACTGTGGCTACAAAGTTTTCTTTGACAATCTACTTCTATTTCAAATTCTCTTTGGTAAAACATAGCAAATGTTTATTACATGTTGTCTTTTTTTAATTAACACAAATATCAAAATGACGGAGTCCAAACTATTATCCACCACAGCAGGGCTAAGATGGACGGCTATCTATCATTTGTCACCCCACCTGTCACGCTCTAATAAATACGTAAGTGCGAACGTGACGCATGATATGACAAGTGACAAAAACACGACCATGATAACGCTGCTGGTTATTACGTACGCACACGTATCTTATCAATAGTATTCATACCTACGAATAACGTCATTAATAATAGTAACTTAATTTCAATAATTCATTCATTCATTCTATTGCAGGCTTAGATTTGGCAAAATCTCTAATTTTAGTCATTCGGTTGCATTTTATAGAACTAAACGGCACAAAATCATTTTACGTCTTAACTTAATGCGGCGTAAAAGCATTGAATAATTATTAGCACGTGCACATATAGGTACTCTGGCACAGCGACTTCGTCATTAGAAAAAGCGGTAAATTTAAAAAAGCAGGCGCGAAGGATTGATCTCCGATAGAAAAATTTAATGTCGCGCCTTTTTCTATTGTCAAATTGGGTGTGTTTGAGTATATTTCTGTAGACTAACAAATACACGCAAATAATTCCTTTGTGTGACTTGTAGAAAGTTAGCAGCAAATAACGCGCGTCAATAGTGTCGTTAGGTTAGAGTAACGAGGCAAATCCTAAAGCTGCCACCTGAACTGTGTTTATATCGGCATCGCATCAGCTTGGCTAAACCTCTATAACTTGATCTATTACTCTCTCATTGACTTTAACGCTCTTTTTTGTTGTTTTCATTACTTTGCACCTTATTAACGCCATGCTCTCCAGCAACCCCACATTACGTTCTGGCATTTTTTATCATATGAGGATTTAGTGCACAATTGGTACTGAATTTGTACATACCTGAAAAAAATTGTACCTCTCTAGTTTGGGAGTACAAGCCAAATGAAGTTAGGGTTGCTGTAGAGTATCTCTCCAGCAACCTCTACTGAATTCCAACATAGGCCCCAAGTTCGGAAGACGAAAAATGAGTCGATTCATTTATTCAGTCCCTGCTTAAGGGAATTTCTGTCTTAAGTTATTACGTAATTAGCTAACCTAACAACATCTTATAGTGACCATATCAATATTAAAAATCTTTTTCGTTTTAAATAAAAAGATTGACTTGGAAATCACGCTAAACAATTTCATTTAATATAATATGTATTATTTGTGAAAAACATCGTGTTATCATGCGATGGCCAAGTCATCATGTTTATTTAAAACATGACAGATTTTTAATATTGATATGGTCACTATAAGATGTTGTTAGGTTAGCTAATTACGTAATAACTTAAGACAGAAATTCCCTTAAGTAGGGACTGAATAAATTAACCGACTTGGTATTACATGGATCTCACAACTTACGGTAGAAGAACCGTGTTGCGAGTCTTGTTTTTTTTACAAGTTATGTTTTTGATGGCATAAGTCTAACTGTCGCGTACAAAATGCTTGGTGAATAGTATAGCTGTGTTCGGTGTTTGCTCCTACATTATTCAGAATCGCTCGCCGCCTTCGGCGCTCGAATTATCGCACAAACAGCTTAATTGATTAGGTGATTTTGATGTAGACACTCTGGGTAATAGAGGAAATAGGGAAATCATAAATGTCAATGTATATGTGGATGTTTGTTCATACATAACAAAAATTGCATATTTTGTTTATTTTATAACCTTGAAAAGGACATAGGTATTATTTTTTTCCCGGATTTCATTTTATTTATCGTATGGCATATTTTACATCACTGGATCAATAAATGGTCAAAATTAATAGAAATTATAAATACAGATCAGTTAGTGTTTTTAAATTTTTGCCCGCTTCTGGTAGGCAGCTGCTGCATAGGAGATGGTCTCGAAATCTTCTGCGTGTCCTGGGTATTTAGTGAGGGGGCACTCCAATACCACGTGGTCAATCGTCTGCTTGGTGTGACCGCAATCGCAAGCAGGGGATGTGCTCCAGCCCCATTTGTGCCATTGGTAGGCACAGTTGCTTACTCCCGTTCTAAGTCGGTTAAGGGCAGTCCAGAATCGGCGTGGTTCTTTGAATCCAGCAGGAGGTTTCTGAGGTGTGAATTTGAAATGGTTGGAAGAAACTTGTAGTGATACCCATTCCTCCTGCCATGCGTCTTCAAGGCTCCAAAAGTCCTGCTTGCCAGACATCTCCAGTGCGGGTGGATTCCTGGACTTAAGCCTTTTATGTCCGAAGTCTAAAAGGTCTCTGTGAATGGGCAGGTTATTGGCTGCCGTAAGTTTTAGAGGCTTCTCGGAGAAGGCACCTTTCTCTTCTTAAATGAGCTGGAGCTATGTGGCTGCGGACAGGAAGCCAGTGAGAGGGAGTGGGTTTGAGACAGCCAGATATGAGTCTGAGGGTGTGGTTAAGCTGCGAATCCACGGATGAGACGTGAGCACTATTCATCCAAACCGGAGCGCAATACTCGGCTGTTGAATACACTAGTGCCAGCGCTGTAGTTCGGAGACAGGAGGCAGTGGCTCCCCAGCTGGATCCTGTGAGCCTCTGGACAAGGTTATTTCTAGTCCTTAGTTTTGCTGCTACTTTCTGGAGGTGGTTTCTGTACGTTAGGCTTCTATCTAGTGTGACTCCCAGGTACTTAGGGTTTGGGTTGTGTGTTAAAATAGAACCCTTAAACGAGACTGTCAGTGACTTATCCGCTAGCTTGTTATTGAGATGAAAGCAGCACACTTCTGTCTTTGTGGGGTTTGGGCGCAGGCGCCATCGCGTAAAGAAGTCATCAAGAATGGACAGGTCTCCTTCTAAGATTGGCTCGGTGACTTCCATGCATTGATGTTGGGTAATAAGGGCCAGGTCGTCGGCATATCCAAACTTGCGCGAAGTTGTAGCAGGGAGGTCGTGGATATAGAGGTTAAAGAGCAGGGGAGCCAGAACAGAACCCTGGGGAAGACCATTGTTCAGGGTCCTGACCCTGCTGGATTCTTCACCAAGGAAAACTTGCACGGGCCTATTGGTGAGGGTGCTTTCAATAAGCCTGTAAATTTTCATGCAGGGGATTGCTTTCAGGAGCTTATACAGCAGTCCCTGTCGCCAGACTGTATCATATGCAGCCGTGAGATCTATGAAGGCTGCAGAAGATTTAAGGTTTTTGTTGAACCCTTTCTCTATATGCGTCGTTAGTGCAAGAACCTGGTCGCAGCAACTACGGTTGGGCCTGAACCCAGCCTGTTCGGGAGGAATAACCGCGTTGATAGTGTCATGGATACGGTTATATACGATTCTCTCTAGAAGTTTATAGACGACGCTTAAGAGTGCTATCGGTCTGGAGTGGTATCGGGTGGTGCTAAAAGAGTGACGAATTGGCAGCTGCACTGTTCTCCCTGAACCTCGCAGCACTCACTGGATATTGATCACTATTTTTTCCCGCTGCCACTTACTCGGAATTGGAATAGAGATGCCGGATTTCATCCTCGAAGGAAATGATGAGGTTCCAAAGTTCTAATCAGTATGAAATTACTAACTGTTGCCGAGTGGAACCCCGGCTCCCCTGGATATTTATATATTTATAGGTACAATGCTCATCCTCACACCCTAGAACCTAAATAATCGCGCACTGTGCGGTTTAAGAGTAACTTCCTCCCGCGGACGCTCCGGCTGTGGAATGAGCTACCTGCCGAGGTTTACCCGAGGGTCTACAGTATGAGGTTCTTCAAAAAAATTGCATGATATGAGACAAGCTCTTATCTCTCATATAAGAAAGACTTAAGAACTCTTAACTCTTTAACCCATCTGTCTTCAAATAAAAAAAAACTATCCATTAAAAGAATCGACAATAGTGGAGTGAAACCGTTATCATAATAGCATTTCAATGACATCACAGACAATGAAAAACTCTAGGAGTAGACTTAACTGGCAAGGAAAGTATTTTCTTTAAAAGCATTAACGTAAGAAAAGAAGCCTTTGCACAAAAGCAGGTCTAACTCAAATTGCTTACCGACCATTTGCGAGAATCAAGGCCAAAATCAAAACCCGTCCATAGTTGGCAAATAGTATGTATTCACGATTTCACATCTTCATTATATTTAAGAGCTATACTCTTGTCGGTGGAGCAATCTCCAGCTCGTCCGGTCCTCTGCCAACTCCTTAACCTTCTGATCTAACACGACCTGGACCTTTTATATGGTTGACTTTTGATTGGACGATTCCACTTACAGTTCTGAAAATACGCTCGACAGCCATCTGGACCCCATTTTATAAAGCTAAGTGTTAACAGACCCCCATAGGCCAGAAAATCCTTGTAAAGAAATGGCGCTACGTAGACTGTCCAAGCTGGGTATCAGCTGGCAATCGACTGGCAGTAGAAGGTCGGGGCGGCCTCGTACCACATGAACGCGATCAGTTGAGAAGGAGGCTGGCTCAACTGGACTCGGCTGGAAAGAACTGGAAGTAACCGCTCAGGATCGCGACAAATGGAACATTCTTCTGCGAGCCCTATGTCACCTTTCATTCAATTGATCGGGTGCGCTCGGTTCCCGATTGTACGGAGCAGTCCTTAAAAGTACAACCTAGAAAGCGAGAAGGAGAACGCGTTATCAGATTCGTGAACATTTTACCACTTAGTTGTATATTCTATCTTGAGGTCACATAACACTGGTTCACCTTAGAAATCATTCGCCTGTGTTCGCGCATGCTACGGAAATACTGCAGCTGCATCTCGACCGAGTGACGTCCCGTTTCTTTTGAATTCTTTTTGTAAATAATGGAATGAAATCCCGCGGCATTTGTCTCACTCGCAGTGACGGTGGTGATTTAAATTAATAGGGACCGTGCGCGTTGGAGGGTCTGCCATATTGTGGCCTGAATCGGAACCATAAACATGTACATTTACACGTCACATGTTTTCTTGTGCATAGTAGGTTCTGCCATCTTGTGGGCTACATCGGAACAATAAACATCACATTTACGCCTCGCGCCAAAAATCTGACGGCTCCAGTGCTGCCACCTACAGTTCATGCACGCTCCCTATATAAAAAATGTTAGGAAATGTTGCCGTACTGAATGAATTTCTCAAATTTTGTATAAATATGTATACCAAAGACATTTTTCAATAAGTACCTAATTACAAAAAATCTTCGAATACGAAATTAACTAATAGCAAATTATTTAACCCTGTGGTATATTCTCTCAAAATACTGATTTTATTTTGTCTATTTATAGACATCTCAGTCCAATACGAAGAAATATCGCAAGTTGTCAATCTGTCACGTGCACTACCTTATCTCTTTGAATGAGTTCGCAGATAAAGCGAGTAAAGCGACCACACGACACGATATATCATCCGGCACACGTCTAACAGATAAATCGAGCTCGGTTTTAATGCATATCCGGGATTCAGTATCTGATAAATTTATGTCCCACAGAAATTGATTGCTATGAAATGGAACGTCTGAAAAAATTTCCAATTTTTTGTCGATGGATAGGATGGTCAGCTACAGACAGAGGTGACCCCCCTGCAAAGACTGATTGGCCTCTCTTTGCAGCTGACTGTACCTATTTAATGTAGTTGTTATTGACAGGATCATCTTAAATTACCGATGTAACACAAGTTATACTCTGATTGTAAGTGAAAAAGTTTAATTTATTTGGATGCTATTCTATAAGTACCTATACGCATATTTTGAATGACAAAGTTGTATAACTATTGTTGATAACAATAATAACTCACAATTGATCTTAGGACAAAAATAGTACATAGTGCAAAACTAAATTTTAAGCGACATAATTCTTACATACACATTTCGAGCTTTGGTCGGCCATGTTGTCATCTCTTGACAGGACATCGAGGGCACAGACCTATTCGTCATTCAACCAATCAAATTCATTCACTCGTGATCAAATTAAATATTTTTAAATTAAAACTTATTTACGCTACTAAGCTATAACTTTTTTTTTCACATTCCATAATTCCCGCGGGAACAATATAGGCCGTTGTCCTTCAAGCAAGTGTGATGAAAAACATCTTAATGCAAGGAAGTTCTGCACGCTATCGGGTTTTTATGCAAAAAATCTCGTATTTCATTTCAAAATCCGCTTGAACAGCCATCTGCATCTTGGCAGCTTTTCAAGTACGTCTTGCGGCCTTTAATGTCATTCGGAAATGCTTTGCGGTGCTTTTCGGCAATTTAAAATGCTGTAGGTACTACGTTATTGGGGCTCGTTCATAAACTGTTCGCTATCGAAGAATGGGTGGAGGCCAAACGATACTCTCATCACTAAGCTTACTAAAGAAGAGTTCTTAGTATATAAATCACATATCATTTTACAAACAAGAGAGTATCTTCAATTTCACACTACGCGCGCGTCTAAGAATTTAAGTCTACGAACAATCATACCTGCAACACGGAAAATGCTGATTCGCGTAGCAGTAGGTAGTCATGGTGTGTTACGCCTCTATGTATACCTCGTTTTTAGGGTTCCATAGTCAATAAGGAACCCTTATAATTTAGCCATGTCCGTCTGTCCGTCCTTCCGAGGCTTTGCTCCGTGATCGTTAGTGCTAGAAAGCTGCAATTTGGCATGGATACATATATTTTGACTTTTTTTTTCGCTTTAACCCAATAGTGATGGCTATCGTTGGATTTCAAAACAGATAAGGGTCTCCAACAACCATTTTGTGATAAAGTGCATATTTTCAGAAATAACAACTGCAAAAAGAAAAAATGTGTGTAAAAAGAAGTACAAACAAAACGCTGCGAAGGTATTTCCTTATTCTTGTAATGTATTTACTAATAGCCCCCGTTTAGCCTGACAGAATGGTAACTGTGGAACTCTACACGGAGCAGAGGCCGACATGCTCTTAATATTTTTGTTTAGGTACATTTTAGAAATAATATTATTAATATTATAGGACATTATTACACAAATTGACCAACTCCCACAGTAAGCTCAATAAGGCTTGTGTTGAGGTGAGGGTACTTAGATAACGATATATATAATATATTAATATTTATACATAGAAAACACCCATGACTCAGGAACAAATATCCATGCTCATCACAGAAATAAATGCCCTTACCAGGATTTGAACCACGGACCATCGGCTTCATAGGCAGGGTCACTACCCACTGCAGAGGTTCATGGCCCAGAGGATGGTGAGGGCCTACCGCACTACCTCTCACGCAGCGGCATGCCTCCTTGCCGGCACTCCGGCGTGGGAACTAGACGCGGGGGTGCTGGCTGAAAGATACTGGCAGAGGGCGGAGGCCAGGAGGCGTGGGGAGCCCACAGATGCGAGAGAGGTGGAGAGGTTGGCCCGAGCAGCCGCGGAGCGCCTTAAGGAAAGATGGAGGAATGCCTTGGAGGATAGCCGTTATGGAACCCGAACCATAGGGGCTATCCTCCCAGTAATGGATGAGTGGTTGGGGAGAAGGAAGGGGGCCCTGACATTCAGGGTGACGCAGGTAGTGTCCGGACACGGCTGTTTCGGACACTACCTGCACAAGATACAGAGGGAACCGGGGCCCCAGTGCAACGAATGTGGCGCAGCGGATGACACGGCCCAGCACACTCTGGAAGAGTGCAATCGCTGGGCCGTGGAAAGAGTGGCCCTTAGGGCGGTGACGGGGGTTGCGGACCTCTCGCTACACAGCATAATTGTGGCGATGCTGGGTAGCGAGAGGAAATGGGCCAATTCTCCCCCCCTCTTGCCAGGAGAGGGGAAAGGAGCGGCGAGTCCCACACACTGTGCGTAAATGCATTGCCACTCCACTAGGCCAGATCGGTCGTCAACTATATACTCGTAGCTTATAGCTTTATACTTCCAGACATTCAACGACCTTCGCAAATAACAATGCGCGAAACACGTCTTCGATTTGTATTCATCCCTATTCTTTAGTATTTCTGCATACATATCCAGACTGAAATTAGTTCAGTGCTAATGAAAGACGTATACATCACAGACTCATTCAAGCCCATTCATTCGAGACTTGAAGTATCGGCGCACTTTGACTGCCTTGCGTGATTGAACCAAATGAGAATACTGTCATATCTCAAAGGAGCTTTGTGCTGATTATTAGGTCTGCTTCTTTGTACAAGTTGTGGTTAGATTTTAAAAATATTGTACCGAGATATATTTGAGAATAATTCGTCTATAATCTACCATTTAAAGAGCGACCATATAATAATTGTTTTTCTACTCTTGGAATTCTATTAATCAATTAAAATATAGTGTACGGTCTACATATCGCACATTGCCATTATTGGTGTATGAGGCACTAGCAGCCCATACAGCCTACTTAAATGAACTTCATTAGAGCGCAGCGCGTGTGGCGACTGTGGCGAGCCGCCGCTTGTCTATAGGATTATAATAGCAGTGTTATTATGATAGGCATCGGAGTTATGCATTAAGACTAATGGCGAGCTATTAGTCTTACCATGCGATAAAAACTCCGATGCCTAATTAAATATCCATATAATATAGTAACACTGTTGTATTTTTACTACTACAACATTATAAAAGAAAATATTTTTTTTCGTGAAATCAATCATTTAATTTAAAAAATTAAAAACATGTGAGTGCGAAAATTATGAAATAATTGAATACATTTAATTCAGCAGGTTAAAATTAATAATACATGTAATTTATTAGGAGATAAAAATAAGCACAGAATCAGCAATATAGTTTTGCTGCTAGCATGTTAGTAAGTAGACTGTTCATAGCACAAAATTGTACCCGTGAACAAAGTTTTAGGTGTTTTAAGATTAATAGCTGTAACAAATACGTTCTAGCCTGGTCATTCCAGATAAGAAAATGACGGTTCGATTGCCCAATTTACTACACAGATATCCTCTTTGCGTTACAATTTAGGGCAAATTAGGAAAAGAACTATCATTTTGGTATCTGATTTAATCAGTAATCAGTCTACATGTTATCGCTTGGTCCGTACTCCTTGTACAGCTTGGCGACGTGATGGCTCGCCACCGCGGCGCGGCGCGGCAGTGTGGCCACGTCGTCGCCCGTCGCCGGCCGCACGCTGAACGCTTGCAGGCGACACGTGCCCGGCATCATGCGGCCCACAACTCTATAGACAAATAGGTCCTTTAACACACTGTTAGATCCACTTTCAGTCAAAAATAGCAACACCTTTGCTGACGTTTCATCGGATGCTAAAGCATTTTTTTCTTTTATTGTCCGACAACTGCAAACCATGGCTGCAAAGAAACTCATAGTAGAAATTTCACTTCTTTCAGTTTTGATTACAATATTTTTTTTGTAATATATCTATTAAAAGAGTACGTTAGTTGCATTGTTAGGTACATAACTACATACTCCTACGCTCTAAACTGTATGAACTGTACGCTCTATATGAGCAAGGTTTCCGCTGCTTCTATTAATTAGTATATCTAATTTTAGTTTAAAGTAATTATATTGTATATTTGGCATGTAATCATTATTGTAATGTAATGGATTGATACCTAAATAATAAAATTTTATTAATCGTGTAACAAAATATAAATGAGAAACAAAATATTATGGCTTTAAATGCGTCCACATTTAAAGAATTAACTCCTAAATCCGCACGAAGTCGGTTAAAATAAAATCTGCACATACACGAATACGTGAGAATCGCATGAGCCAGCCGTAACTCGGTATCGACTAACCAATGTTATCCAGTTCATTGAGACGAATACCCGCAAAGCGCCTAAAAATGCACCGTTCATTTCTAGCACACGTATTGATGTTGTTCAACAAATTGATAATTAATGATGAAATGATTAAGCATTGGTATTTAGATGGCCAATCATTTCATAATAATAATGAAATCGCGATTAGAATCAGATTGAGCACGTATATGAAATTTTTGTATAAATACATAATTGACTTTTTCAGTGGTAGAGTATCCAAATAAATAGAATAACTCATTTCAGCAAAATGACGTTCTAATTTTAGGAAAAAAACATCGCAAAGAAAAATATAAATGCGATAATTAACTTTTAGAAACAACCAAAAATCAATCGCTCATGTTCTCGAGGATTTAACAACTGGACTGCCTTGTCTGTAATTTGCTGTACAAAAAAGTCTGCTGATTTTTTCAGGGGCGGGGCACAAATAGTGATGTCAGATAAACGTCAGTCAATACAATACATATGACCATTGGCCAAGGTTTTCGACAATGGGGTAAGCTCTTAAAGGCGACTCCAGCTCTGTTAAATCTTCTAAGCTCATGGTACAGGCAGCATCAAAAATAGCGGATCGAACAACGCTTTAAAAGTTTCTACCATTCTGTAACAGCTTAACAAAAAGTGATGGTTTTATATTTAGAACAATTAAGACTCTAAACGATATACTTTTAGATTTGAATTTTAGAGATTGATCTACATTTAGAAAATTTATCCGGAATATCAGATACTTTTGGGGCGTTGTTTCATACGCTACTTTTGATGCTGACTGTACAATAAAAATGAACCTATTGTTTAGGTATTAACAAATATTTAATATTGATGAACACGTCAAACAATCATTTGTAAGTACTGTTATATTAATGGAACTTTTTAATCTCATTCTCATTTTGCAAGCAGGGCTCTCAAACCGTACGTGTGAGTTCGAACCCCGACTCGTATTTACCTAATAAGGTTCTTGGAAGTGATGTGCGAAATATCGTGATATTTCCTGGTAGATATTATAATCAGTACTTGTTTTTTACAAACGCAAACGCAATTTTCTTAAGTTACAGAAAATCAAGCTCAAAAAGACTAACAAATAAAATGAAAACGGTAAAAGTCAGAGTCACAAGTAAAACCTCTTTGTGCATAAAGCAGTCACAGTGCAGTGGTCTTTTAATCTGTGTGCTGTGGCGAGTTCGGATTCTGGGTGATTGTATCTATTGCTTAGCGAGCTTACGCCTCGAGGGTTTAGTGACGCACTTAAGAGAGATGAATAGCTTCAATAGCTTTGCGATCCTAGCGAAATAACGGTATCTTTTTGTATGCAATTCCATTTCGGGATAAAACGTTTCCCACTAACTAAATTTTAATCTTAACAGATCACTTTGATTTTGATATCGCTTCAGCATAATATATTCCAGGTTTATAGATGTCGCTTTTTTTTTAAATAAAATATATATATTTTTAAAGAGAATGGAAAATATTTAGAAGTGGAATAACGTTTTCTCTTTTTGTATGGACGTCACGTGGTATACTTGCCTCTAAAGACGCCCTGACTTCAGGTACTTCTCTCACTCTCACTGATCGTAAACGTGAGCGAGACGGCTGTGCGTGCCCGCGTTTTAGACCAATGATTTCGGGGTTGGTCCCATAGTACAAGTTGCTCAGTATGCAATCGCTTTACGTTCAGATATATACTGTATGTAAGTATATAAATCTTGACATTGATACTTTGTGCTAATAGTGGTGAACTATTTAGGGCTATGCGCAATTGGGTAGGGGACATAATCGTATTGTATTCATATAATCATGTTAATAGAACATTTAATAGAAAACGAAAGAATTTAAATTTATCTTCAGGTATCTAAGGTACTATCAAATATTTTTTACTACGAGGCGAATACCCGGTTGGCCATCAAAATGGCGTCAGGATTGGAAGTAGGTCAGTGAAATATGACTCGCTGCCCAAATGAAATGAGCTGCGGCAATTGCGTCGGCCTGGGGTGTTGACAGTGCTAGGATTTGCTGATATTGCGATGCAACTCAATTCAGCCCGACACACGGAGATTTGTGGGGTTTTTAAAGCTTTTCGAAGAATACTTAGGCTTTAGGCGTCGTTCAGTACCAAACCAAGACCAAGAAAAGGTTTTAAGAGCCAAGTAAAGGAGCATGGTAGGGGCAGTGTTACACTGTAGGACACTCAAGGGCTGACTTCGAATTGACCAAGGTGGAGACAACTTTGCACCGACAAAAGCCCTGCTCTTAAATTAAAGAAGAGAAGAAGTTCTAGAAATCACGCCGCCGCCGCGCACGTAGGTTTGTGGTACATTGCATGAGTTCCGCTAGTTAGGAAGCAAACATTGCGTGCATACTCTAGACGTATTCGCTAGATCTAACGCGAATTTTGAGAAATAAATCTGAGCCCTATCTATGAGCTGTAGACCTCAATGACACCCATGGCTTCGTCATGGGGAAAACAAAATCCAAAATCAGAATCGACAAACAAAAGCAGTAAAATTACTGATAACAAAATTTCACGAGAATCGGATAATGATCGTATTTTTCTAATACGGTGATGAAGACAGTGTCCGTCTCCTTAATTTTAATCGCGTAGCGTCTTTGACTATCTTTGATCAGGTCTCAGGACTCGGATGCTTAAGTTTTGGCAGCAGAAAGTCGTATTCAAAATTCAAAGTACCTAAACCACCTGAATGACCAGCCCGCACCGCTAAATTCTTAGACTTAACGTGGCTTAACTAAATATCATTGACTAGGTTTTAATGCTATATAACTAACCTGACAGTACAGGGAGGCTTAAATTTTGGCAGCAGAAAGTCGATCTCATAGTAAACCACTTGCATGACCGGTCCGCACCACGAAATTCTTAGGCTTAACGTGTCTTAACTAAATATATATGACCAGGTTTTAATGCTAACTTACCTGATAGTACACGGAGGCTTAAGTTTTGGCAGCAGAAAGTCGATTTCATAGTAAACCACTTGCTTATCCGGGTCGTGGTCTTAATGCCATAACTTACCTGACAGTACACGGAGGCTTAAGTTTTGGCAGCAGAAAGTCAATTTCATAGTAAACCACTTGCTTTGCCGGCTCATTGTCATCTTATACCACTAAATTTTTAAGTTTAACTACCTTTGACCAGGTTTTAATGCCATAACTTACCTGACAGTACACGGAGGCTTAAGCTCTGGCAGCAGAAAGTCGATTTCATAGTAAACCACTTGCATGGCCGGTCCGTTGTCGTCTCGTATCACTAAATTCTTTGAGCAACATGTTCCTGGCTGGATGCTTACGCATTTTGCTGAAAACGTCGGAAGATTAGAACGTATATCATATATATATTGCACAGTATAGGTATAATGTAGTTCTGTGGTTTAAGAATATTTATTAACGAATATTCAATGAAATTAGGAATATACATGGCACGCTGCACTTTGTCCTGACAAAGTCGGTGCAGAATTGGGTCAAAAACGTTCGGGAAAACTGGTGTCTTTTCTGTAGATATTACGAAAGTACGATTTGGATACATTTTACGAAGACATATCATACAACTTTTAAAAAGTAGAAGTTTTTAACTTTACGTAACAAAATTAGGCTTTAAAAACCATTTATTTTATAATGCCCACAGAAAGGACGCATAACCTTAACTCACAGTAAAAAAGCGGCACTTTTTACCACTTTGGAAGTGTATCTCTCGCGCAAACTATTCAGTTTAGAAAAAAATTATATTAGAAATCTCAATATCATTTTTGAAGACCTATATAGATACGCCACACGTATTGGTTTGATGAAAAAAATGTTTTTGAAGTATGGGGAACCCCGAAAATTTATTGTTTTTTTTTTTCTATTTTTTGTGAAAATCTTAATGCGGTTCACAGAATACACATACTTACCAAGTTTCAACAGTATAGTTCTTATAGTTTCGGAAAAAAACTGGCTGTGACAGACAGACAGACATGACGAATCCATAAGGGTTCCGTTTTCCCATTTGGCTACGGAACCCTAAAAAGTTTTGATCCAGTGAGCTTATTGTGTATTGCGTAGCGTTGTGACATATGGACCCAAATTTTTATACTCCTTGACATAATTACGTTAATTTAACATAATTATGTTAACTGCGATATAACTAATTACTTAGGACCATGGCTACCACACACACAGCCAATACTTTAAGTATTTATACTAATCCCAATGTATTCACTATTTATCTAACTACTAACAGCTTGAGTGCATTTTCAAATGCGCGCCGCAAAGATGATTTGGACTGTCTCCAAATTGCGGTGTAAATAAAGATTACAAAAGAAGGGTTAAATTTAGGACGCCCACTAAGAAGTTTAATCAGACTTATTAAGTATATCGGATGTAACCGCAGTCGCCAGCAGCTACACACCCATGTTAAAGAGCGCTTAATCCGCCAACAAACTGTCTTCAGTTTGGCGGAATATAATTATGTAAACACCATTAACTTAATAAATTTAAAAAAATATATCGAAGTGGCCAAGGTGCTCACAAATATCGCGCCTCTTTTTGTCAAGACGCTAGAGTGCGAGTTCAGATATTTTTGAACGCCAAAATTTAAAATTCGCAGATGACCTCATCCTTCTAACTGAAAACGTTGCCGACGTCCGCAATACAGACGCACTTTGTGTGACATCCCTGAAGGTAATTGGCCTAAGATGAAGTTCATGACTAATCGTCCACATAGATTAGATTAGATTAGATTAGATGATTTATTTCATGAAAGACAATTACATAATAAATTTGCATTGATGTCAAAAATATAAGAATTTCTATCATGATCGTCAAAATAAAATAAAAATGAAAATAATAACAGTACTAATGAAATAAAATTATAGCTCCAATAAGGATTGTCAATACAATTAGAATAACAGTAAGTAGGTAAATACTTACAAAATCCAAAATATAAATTTACAATGTCAAAATTTACGAAAATACGAGAACAATAAAAATAAAAACGATAAATTAATAAAAGAACACAAATAATATCTCCCAATAAGAATCGTCAACACACAACAATATAAAAAAAAACAACATAAAGCATCAAACATCATTGTTAATAGTTCTCAAGTGGAGATTGAAGATAATTATATATATCTTGTTTATCTTTTGGGCCGGGAATGCCGGAGAACGACGTCGCTAGATGAATCCAGCTAGGAAGGGTGGCATGCAGTAACCTGGCAGATATACTTAAGACCAAGATCCCTCAATGCCTTAAGACGAAGGTGTTTAACCATTGTGCTTGCCTATCCTCACTTATGTGTCTTGCATAAAATAAACGTGGTCCAAAGGGGCCATGGAGCGAGCCATGTTAGGAATCTCCCTTGTTGATTGTATCCCAAACAGTGAAATCCGAGGCCGTACGAATGTATCGGACTTCGGTAAAGAAAAGCATAGTTGAGTTGGAGGTGGGCAGGACACTTGGTGAGAAACGAGAACGTGAGAACGATGTAGATGGACAAGACAGGTTACTGAATGGTGGTTAAGATAGACAAAAAGATCGGCGTGGAGAACATCGGTCTAGGTCTTCAGATGTCTGCCGAACGACAAATGTACCGAGGAGAGTGGTGTAATAAAGAAGAGTCTTATACTCAGTAGGTTGGTTTAGGCTGAATAGAGAGATAGAATCATTTCAAGGTTTTCATTCAGATAATTGGGAAAAGCAAAGGCTAAATCTTAAAATTGAATCTAGACACGACAGATGTTCGCTTTGCGATACTGCAGTATAATCCTGTGCATAATTTCACGAACCGTATAGACCGCTTTTAGATTATTTTCGACCCTTCGTAACTTTTTTCCTTATAATATAATGCAAGATCGCTTCTAAAATTAAGACTCTGAAAGTCCGCACCAAAGTAATCATGAAATAGGCAGGTATGCCATTTACTAATTGACTTTTTGCGAATAATTTCCCACCGTTTTAATTGAAATGGTATGCAATGTTCAGCACGTTTACGATACCTATTTCAACACATTTTATTTGGTCGTACTAAAGTTAAATGTAATTTTAGATCCAGTTGTACTTCCGAATTAGAATCAACTATATAAAGAGTTAGCGGGTTAGAACAAGTATCCTAAATTAAGCTCGTTACCCGTATTTGTTACCCGTTTAAGGGTATTACAGTGTTCTGCGAAAAGCCTCATTGTAGGCTTTAATGTAATGTTTAATAGGCTGATATTCTATTTCAATGTAGTAAACCTATTCTCAAGTAGTAGTCACACCCTTATCTCAAGTAATTTGAGTAATATATTATGAGACAAGTGTTCAGTAAGATTATGTACTTAATGAAATAGAATATTACTAACATACGAAATCTAGGTTTCAGATACAGTTGGTAAACTACGTGCTATTCGTATAAGGCTTTACGGCCCGATATTATAATCCCTTTGAACGTTATAAATACCTTATACAGTAGAAAAACTTGGTTGTACGCTATTACTATGGTGTAATTTATATAGTGCCAAACATTTTTGCACTGCAGGAGCGCCGAGAGCGGACAAGGTCTAACGTACTTTAAGATACGTCATCAAATTCTTAAAGATACGATATGGATTGGATATGTTAGTGTCAAAAGTGACGTTATTGTTTGAAAAAAACGTCATTTTTGACACTGACATATTTAGATATGTACGTATGTGTTTAGATAAAGATACGATATGGATTAGTCCATATCGTATCTTTAGCAAAATAATTGTTTGACGTATCTTAAAGTTCGAATCGGGCTGCAATTGTCGAACAATCTTTTAAACAGCTGTAAACAACAGACGATGAACTGACGAAGACAGAGGGCCAAGCTTTAATGCGAGGCCATATGGCGAACTGCCAGAGATCTAGGACAGCTGTATTACTGATAATATAGGTACCCATTTTCTTATATGAAGACAACTTTGTTATGATTTTTTCATTTCTCATACTCTGAAAGTGGGTCGTTGTTGTTCTAAAAAGTGTCCAGAAAAGGATACGTTTCTGCTTGAGAGCACTGTACTTTCTAAGTAGGTTTTTTCTCTGTTTATACGATAATCGATTAAAATTTTGGTTTTAAATGGATTTGTTGTGCAATTTCTATTGTGATAATTAATTCACCATTCCATAAATAGCGATATTTTTACCTACTTGTTAAAGGAAAGTACCCTCAAGAAATACTACTGAAGTTTATACCTTTTTGGTAAACGTAATATTTTCGGAAATAATCGTTCTGAATGAAAAAAGAATAGGTTTCCTCCTCTACTTCCCCTAATTTCTGAACCATGTGACCAAAAAATATGAAAAAATCGTGGAATTAGAATTTAGTAAAGACTTTAAAAAAAAACTATAGCGAACCTAATCGGTCTAGCCGTTTTTGATTTTTTGCAAAAACTCTATGTTGACGGACGGGTAATTACGGAACCCTACACTGGGCATGGCCCGACATGCTCTTGGCCGGTTTTTTTATATTTGGTCATCAGGTGACTAAGCTTGCTTATTCTAAACATAAAATTGAGATATGATGAATAAATACGAAAAAACGACGTTTTCTTAAATCGTCTATTTTTTGTCTCTCTATTAACTTAAACAGCCTGTAGCTCCTAAAGTATTGATCGTAGAGTAAAAATAAACATAACCAAATTTGTAGAGAATTGTATGGTAAAACATTTGTCCCCATTAGACATAATGCTATTCGTAAAGATATTCGAAATATGAGCAAAAATCTGAAAAAAGGTGCCTTCAACCCCTACACCCTCAGCACAACCCCCACCCTCGAGGACTTTTAGTATGTTTATCTGGAGACCACAAGGTATAAGTATACCAATTTTCAAAACTAAACGAATTATTTCCCCTGATTGCCCATATACAGGTTAATTTTCTTGAGCTACTTGTAATTATAAAATTGAATTGTTTATGTTTATATATCGGTCCTAGAGTTCATTTATAGCACTTAATGTTCATATATGTAGATTGTAAAATCGACCTGTATGTTCGAAATTTCATAACAACATGCAGGGCTTTTTACGCCACACTGTAAAATACATTTTATTCCTTTCACTTCCAATGATTGGATTAGCATATGAACACATTAATGCATGCTCGACAACAAGAGAGTCTTTGTTCTAAAAGCCAGTTCCATTGAACAAATGTAATACTATTATGTATGAACAAATGAATTTTTTGAACCATGAATGTGTAACAAAAAAGTGATAAGTATTTACATCAACAAATCATCAACTAATAAAATAGTTTAAAATAACAAAAAATTAAACCGACCTCAAATATTGCCAAAAGCGCCATACATGTACAGTCAGCGTCAAATACTTCGTAGCAGTCAAAGTAGCCAAATAGTTCGGTACACCATATTTTTAGTATGGTGTACCGAACTATTTGGCCACTTTGACTGCTACGAAGTATTTGACGCTGACTGTACCTATAACATTTGAAGAGTTCCCTCATTTCTCCAAGATCCCATCATCAGACTCCGACTTGGTGCCAACGGGACCATCTCGGGATTATACCCGTACGATAAAAAAATTTTTTTGAAAATCAGTTCACGATTCTCGGAGATATCGAGTAATATACATCCAAAAAAATCAGTCGAATTGAGAACCTCCCTCTTTTTTGAAGTCGGTTAATAAATAAAAGAGCTAATTTTATAACAAATTTCACTGATCAAATAATTAACTCTCTAGAAAAGGGCATAACGTTTTACTGGCTATTAAGTAGAAACGGCCCAATTTTGCCTCTGACGGTACCCTACGCTACCAATAAAATTAAGTTAAAATATGTTTCGAGACTAAAATATAACACGTGACGAATTAATGAACGCCCCCTCACACCACTTACACCCAGTATGGCCTCCTGAGACGCTCCGTACAAATTTTTGTACATGTTCTACAATCTATTCTGAACTTTCATTTATTAACAAAAGGTTCCAAATTCTACAAGAAAACAACTGCGTCTGGGTCTCAGGAGGATAGAAAGACATACCTACACACACTCACACACACACACAAAAAATGTCAGTATACTGTTCAAATTCAGGCTACGAAATTATTAATCAATAGACAATGGGGTATTTGTCTACTAGTCAAATCAGTTTCTACGGAAAGTGGAGGTAAGGAAATAAATCTCAATGTACCAAAAAGTGTCATTAAAAAAACCTTAAATAAGTGGCGCTACAACACCTAGAGTACTTGAACAAAAAAATCAAATCATAGACAGCTCACTTCACTCCGTTAATAGCGCCTAGGTTCTTAGCTACTCTAGCGCTAATCTGGAGAGATTTGGAACTATTATTTATAGCTGACAGCTGGACACTTTTGCAACAGTTCTACCATAAAAAATGTCATTCCTCTTAATTCCACACTCCATATCAGTTTCTTTTTTCAAACTGTCAAAACGATATTGGAACACTGGCATGTGACGACAGAATCATATCACCTAGTCTTATTCGTTGTACCTATACGGGTTTTAAAATAAAAATTGTATTTAAAACTGCTGTCTACGTTTCTCTATTAATCTGCTGGATTTCATGCATGGTGTAAAATAATTTATTTTAAATACAGTCAAATACCCTATTAGACACTTACCCACGATTTCGAATATAATCAACACTCCAATATCTTGTAGCGTCTTATGCCATTTCAGAACCTTTTCAATAGGGCCTGAAAAAACCCTCGGTCCGCTCCTGTGTAGTGCCTAGAAACAGACCATTAATTTAAATCTACGCCTTCGATTAATTATTTGTCTGTGGTTGACAGATTTAATGTGAAACGCTTTCAATAAGATATCAATGATATAGGGCCTAATCCTAAACATTTCTTGGTTCAATACAAAAACTAGGTTTTCCAGAAGACAAAGCCACGGATATTGCGTCCAACTGACCCGGTCTCCAACAGCATTAATAATATCAGCAAGCTCAGTTGAAACAGCTTGTCATTTGAAAGAACAAAATATTAATCAACTTTTAAGTATGTTCAAACGAAGTTTACGGCTTTAAAATGGTCTGCACTGAATGCATTACGATGTCAGGCTGTTTTTTTGTTTGGCTGATTTGGTTGTGGTTTTCAGTAAAGGCATAGGTTAGGTACAGTCAACCAATTTGAATCCTAGGCGACTATAGAACCTTGTCGCTTTAACTACTCTATACATGACATGCATCACTCAATAAGCACTGTCGTAGAAGTCATTATGACATGGTTCTATAGTGGCCTAGGAATCAAATTCGTACGTGATACATCAGCAAATGTTTTTAAGTCGGTCTTAAACTATTAGGGGGTAGGTCATTTTGACTTAATTATTTATATAAGAAGTTATATTCGTCTTTCTTACGTTTGAACCTAATAATATAAAAGTTATGTTATCGTCGTGTAAAAGTTTCTTTACTATTATTATAGTCTATCATCATTTCGTTTATAAAGCAGCCATTTTGTATTTTAAAAGAATACTTAGAGTCAGACCAAGATAATTCAGCCCAATGGGCAGCCCAGACAGTGCAAGCGTTATTATAAACGTCAAATTTGAAATTATGACGTTTACTTAACACTTGCACAGACTAGGTTATCAAAATCGCCGCCAACTTATTTTGGTCTGACTAAAACTTCTTTCTGGTTCTGTCATTTGACATACTCCAATCATATTAGTTTTGAACGTTTTTAACATTAGTATGACGGAAAAATAATATTTCACAGAATAAGGTTTAGGTTAGGTACTATTATAGATGGTTCTGAAATCCTTGTTTTTCAAATAAAACGTGAGCATTCTTAAACGTTAAAAAACGGGTGTATTTTAAATTTATACTTATTAATATCCGAAATCATTTACAAGAAATGTTCATGTCTTAATATAAAAAATTAAGGCAAGCACGTATCTATCACATATATTTCTCAAAAAGCGAGTATTCTTTCTATTACATCTACGCCTCGATGAGGGCTTTATTTACTCCTTCGAAATCTCGGCCATTACCGCCACGACAAAGGGGAAGATGGCCCCAGTTACTTTTATGACGATCCATTGTTTTAAGTTTTTATTTTATGAGGCCCCTTCATACGTCGTCTGGGTTTATTAAGTATCGTCATCTTTTTGGGAAGTGATGAGATTTTTTATTTACCTATTTCGTTTTCGGGTTGTTTCCATCTACAAATCTCAGGGTCGAATTGTATCCCAATAAATTCTTTTGGATTATAAGAACATGTTAAACTACTTTTACAGTACATATGGGGCTACTTTATAGCACTAGTGCGAGAAGTAGCATATTACGTTACTGTGTCGAACATTTAAAGGGCCATATGTACTGTAAAACGTTGTACGATACATGTGCGAATAGGTAATTCGCAACTCGTGTCGATTTAAAACACTCCCTTCGGTCGTGTTTTAATTTATCGCCACTCGTTTCGAATTTCCTATTTTTCGCACTTGTATCGTAATGTACTATTAGGGGACCTGTAATGACCATATTTTTGTAAATATTGAATTTAAAATGTCTTTTGGCACACGTCACGTGACCAAACTCGAAACGTCATTGAAGATTCTGATGACGTCACAACTCTCGGATTGACACTGTTGACAGTTAGGCGATAAGCAACAAATGACAAATGTCAGTTGACAGTTCGTATCTTCTACGTGTGTATGTAGTTATGTGTCAAACCGTAAACTGTGACGTCACACAATTTTCAAAGAGCGTTTTAGGCGCGAAAGCATCTGACAAAATATATTTTGTTAAATTAACATATTTAAAGCCGTTTTTAGTATAAAAGTTGAATTTTAGGGCAACTTTTAGTTAATATAGAACATGATACCTACAAGCGTTTCGAAAAATTGGAAACAACCCTATTACATACAGTAGGTATATAAACTTAGGAGAAACATCTTGCGGAATATGTAGTTAAAATTTGAAAAACATCCTGTTACTTGTGAAAAAAATTTCTCCTTTATAAATTATTTTCTATGTCTACCAGTTCGGCACTGACGTTTCTATGCATCTCGCTCGTACTCGTATATAAGTGCGAGCGAGATGTATAGAAAGTAAATTACGTTCTCGATAGCGTATATGTCAGTTTAGACACTGTCAGTGACTCATGGTACGGGTACTGAACTGAAATATATTTCATAAATGAAAGAAAAAGTGACCAAGTCCTGTGATTTACTTACTAGTATTTCTATTTTTTACATTAAGTTACACAAATAAAAATATAACTTTTTTTTTAATACCACGACGGTGGCAAACAAGCATACGGCCCGCCTGATGGTAAGCTGTCACCGCAGCCTATGGACACCTGCAACTCCAGAGGTGTTACATGCGCGTTGCCGACCCTTTAAAAACCTGTACACTCCTTTACTGTAGACCCTCGGTAAAACCTCGGAAGGGAGCTCATTCCACAGCCGGAGCGTCCGCGGGAGGAAATTCCTTTTGAACCGCACAGTACGCGACCATTTAGGAATAATTTAATTTATTTCCTAGTTATTCTCTGGTTTATTAATTCAATAAGTGGGTAAATTACCAAGATTAGATTAAAATTTGCAAATTTAAATATAAACATAATGCAAGCACGTAACTGCGTAACTGTGACATTAATACGAAATACACGTAAGTTACATATAAAGTACCTAAATCACATTTCCCACAAGTTGTTATCAAAGGATCAAATGCCAAAACTTGGGGCACTTACCTTAAGTTTGTCAAACCGTGTCAGGACTTGAGTTTCGCTCTTGGGTGTTTCCGTCTCATTCGGTTTCTTCGGAGGGACTGCGAGGGTAAATGCAATTCAATTTAAGTTAGGGTCATTGTGAGAAATACTTTCTAGTGTTCTTGAGAAGTAATCTAGGATAGCTTTAGTAAAATCGTACTCAGGCTTATCTAAAAGGACAGTTTAAAGCCCAAAATACTGTTAAATATTCGCCTCTCTAAGCACAGTTAGCAGCAATAAAATAAAAGTAAACATTTTTTTTAAATAAAAGCTTTTAATTAAATGCTCTAAAAAGAAGAAAATAAAATTTTCCTTTAAAATTTTAATCATCAACTTATAACCTCATTATACACAATTTATATGTTCATAAAAGCTTGTCGGGCGATTTAATTGTATAAACAAACTAGTCAATTCAATTCAATTCAATTCAAATATACTTTATTTATGTAGGCCTAGCAACAAGCACTTATGAATAGTAAGACAGTATTACATATAATTATCTTAATCTAATTATCAGAGCAATTTATTGATGTTGTAAATATTGTTCCATATATAATACTAATGAATATAATTCATAGATCAAATTTAATACTAAAACTTTCACAAAATATAGTCATACAAAAAAAAATGTATAATAAATACTAGTCTAGATTGTTTCTAGAATAAATTCTAAATGTCAAACAAATATAATAAAAACAACAAAGGAAATACATGCATTGGAATATCCATTTCATCATCATTAGTACCTCTTTAATTAAGTAACTTGATCTGCTAAGTTTAAATTTTCAAACATTTTAATTTAATTTAATACTTATAGGTACTTAAACCTCGCGACAAGCTTTTATGAACATATAAGTTGTGTGTAATGAAGTTATAAGTTGATGATTAAAATTTTAAAGGAAAATTTTATTTTCTTCTTTTTAGAGCATTTCTAAATGAGGTGTCATCACGATAAATTATATTTATTCTCCTCATGTCTAAGTAATCTAAGTATGCAATTTAAGTCAGGCCACGTCGCTAATGCCGTGATACTGACTTTTCCAAGTTAAAACCCAATGGAGTAAAACTGTGGAATATTTGAAGCAGATGCCACTAGTGAGTGATCCCACTAGATGGAGCGTGCACAATTACTATACTATAACTATAGAGTCTATACTTCGTTTTGTTAGCATTAGAAAAAGGTAAACACTCTTGACGTGTAGAAAAAAAGGCAAAGGTAAACTTGGCGTGTCTTTAATTTAAAATAATTTAAAAACGCTTTTTATTAATTAGTTTATATTACTTCTGAAAGCAAAAACATGTAAATAATCATATATGATTTATAATTGTTACATATTTACTGTGACTTATTTTACAAAAGGATTTTCGAATAAAAAGACACGTAAAGATCGCTTACTTTCTTTCTAGTACTAAAAATAACGAACTATAGAGTCTGTCTGAGCTAACTTTGCCCCGACTTGAATAGAACAAAGTGAGGGAGTGTCATTAAAAACTTCATATTTTCATGAACATTTGAGATGTTCGATGACATGGTCGTGGTGTTTACCATTGCAAATTGCATACAGAGTTACATAATATGTAGTGCATAATTATTTTCCGTCGTATTTTCACGGAAACTTACGAATGTGTCTTGCTATTTCAGTCAGTGTCGGTACAAAAAGTACTAACATTTAGTATGAAGAATACGAACGTCCAAATTGGCTAATCCTTCGAAATCTCTTTTTTTTACACGCGAAATGGACGTGAACTTAAAAAATATGTTAAAATTAACGTTTTTAACTAGAATATAAAAATTGTGAATTTCTCATTTCTGCATTAAATTTAGTTTTGTTGGACATGTAGATTGAAGAAACACAATGGCATATCTTCTGCATATTGCTATTAAGGTAAGGATGACTCATGCTAGAACGGCCCAGGTCTAGGCCGCGGCGTTCGACTCTTCGGTTTCTATAGAAAGCAACACGTGATGACAGATCACCCATTATATAAAACGAAGTGTCGGATGCCTTGGCCCTGTTCCGGACCGTTTCAGCGCGAGTCATCCCATTCTTCATGACGCAGGATCTAGTGAGACCCAATCTATGATTTGAAAGTATGACAAAGTTTGTCATTACAAGTTTTCCCGAAATACAGTAATGAGCTTGTTAAGGCGAGTTAGCAGAGTTGGAAGCCGTTCAACCGTATTAAGGATTTTTCACTACAATTTATTAAAAGCTGTGCTCAAATGGAATAATTGGCACGAGTGAGATATTTTAAGCAGCTTAATATGCTTGCGTCTATTGAATTGTGTCTAATATGTTTCTTAGCTGTCGTATTAATGGTATACTTACAAGTTATCGACACTTGACTTATTTTAAAAAACCTATTATAAAAACCTACTGAACTATTCAATAACCTACTCCGCATCGCTTCCCACGCAAAGGTGCCCATCACGCTTGCTGGGTTTCTGCATTGAACCGCGATGGACAACCTCTGCGCCAGGAACGACCTGGAGCGTAGGTATCAAGACCCCTATCCTACAGGCGAAGGCTGGGCCTTTGAAAAAAGATTTCGCCTTTTTTTAAATATGGTGTAGGTACATTTACGTAGACATAAAATTATTAATTTAACCCTTAACTACCTACCTACTATTTTGATTACACATGCACCTACCTCCCGTCCTTAGGACGGCTACATAATATCGACCTTATATCTTAAATGTTATGGTTTATATAGGTTTTTCGAAATAGAAACAACAATTACCCAAGTTAAATTGTTTATTAATATAAAAATAACATCAAAAACACGTACATAACATATTTTTCTCTTAAACATATGGCGCCAGTCTTTAATTTTACTCTAGGAACAATATATCCTTTAAAAGGTGAGATCAACGAAAATTATAACTTCTTATAGAGATCCAAGTAATTATTTCTTATTGTTTAATAATCAACAAAGCTAATTAGCAATATAACGCTACAAAAAAGGCACAATTTTAATAAAATTGCAGACCACCAAGTTACTACTTTTCGCGGCAGCAAATGCACAATTTATTCGCACAGTTTAGGCAAATGGTCGTTGTAGTTGTGGAAAAGTATGCGATTTAGAGCATTTTTAAGTATTTACAAACCTACTTAGATGCATAGAAAAACACTTAAAACTTTTAAAGTAATATTCGTCGCTCATAAAATAATAAGTGTACTTTTACGAAGACAAGGTCACCGACTATTATACTAGACAAACAGTTGCCTTGGTAAAGAAAATAAGAGTGCATAGTTACGTAGCCTCCTACAACCCGTCTCCGAGACCCCAAGAAAGAAAAACGTAAGCAACTACCACCCGTCTCAGAGACGGGCCGAGGCAGAAATATACTCACCAAAACTAAACGCGTGCACGACCGACCTCGGCGAGCGGTGACGCGGCACTGAGGCGGGAGGGAGGAAGGTACAAGGACACACACGTTTCTCCGATGCTCACACTTAGAGTTATACCATTTTTTTTATTGAATGAGTCTGTGAGACGGTAGGTAGGTGGTTAAGGGTTAATATGATGTACTGTCTATATGGTTTTAATCGCAAGGAATCGTTAGATGAAGGCAAAGCATGACCATTAAGTTATTAAATATTATTATAGAGAAGCCATACCAAACAATGAAATTGTCGCAATCGCAAACTGTACCACACGACCAAAACATAGTAAGCGCCGTAAAATTCATAGTACTTAAGAGATTCACGTTCCGCTTCTATGGTTTGCCAAAGCAATAATAACTCATGGTATTGCGCAAAGTACTGGTTCTCTGTGCCGGTTACCTCTAGTAATAATAGTTCAATAAGCATGACCCGTCTTTTGGGCATCCCATGTCTATTGTCTCACAGTGGACGTCATTAAGCTGATATAATGATATAAACCTTACCATTGGAATTGCGAGGCGGCATCTGTTGAGTGGGCATCTGTTGTTTAGGTTTGATATCATAGCTTATGGATTGTTGCTTAGGTTTCAAATCACGATTGCTGTTCACATTCGGTGTGTTGCTTTGAAAGTTACGAGGAATTTCTGGAAAACAATTTGTTTTATTAGGATACCAAGGAAAAATCAAAGATAGATCTTCCAATTATTTTGGCGCGAAGTCGATTTGTGTAACATTGAATGTGCCAAAAAAGATTTTTTTAATTTTATATTTTAACATTTCACTGAAATTGACCCTAACTAAATTGCTGTTTTTTAATGAATTAGAGGAATCAATTGACAATCTAAATCTAAATTAGTTTAAAGTATTTAAACTGCTTTCCCACAGAATTACCAATTAAAACTCTCGGGATCGGCATCAGAAAGGATGGACAGGCTATATATCTATCTTATCCTGACAATTGAATAACAGGCACCAATTTATTTACTTTCACAGACTGAAGACAGGATTTGTTTACTTACTCGGGCTATTTTAATGATCAAATTTGGTTATTTTTTCCAGGGTAAAGGACCCTCGATTTTGTTAAGCATTTAGGCCCAGAATATACTCTAGTGTATATGATTGAAATGGACCTCAAATTAACTGTTATAATTTCTAATTTACGATAGTCAAAACATTATGGAATCAAGACATAAAACTGTACTCAGGAAAAGGACTTAATATACAGTGTGATACAATAATAGTGGGGATCTGTTTAATTTAACGGCATATATCGTGTTCCGATTAGGTGTAGAAGTAGTAGTTGAAGATTTTTTTTTGAGACAAAAATATGTTGGCCTTTGTATGGAGGGTTGGCCGACTTGGACGACCACGGTGCACCTGCCCCATTAAAAAAAAATATTACGTCAAAAAACGTGATATTATATAGGTATATGTCAAAAGGGAAGTTTGTTTGAAGGAATGTCACTTTTGACACTGACATATGCGATCCATATCGTATCTAGACCTAATATTTGACGTATCTTAACGTTCGAATCGGGCCGGAAGTTCTTAATTTTATTTCAGAAACTTTTTCTTACTTACCGCAACGAGCTAGTGCAAAACTTTTATTCCGCTCGACGCCAGTCAAGTTGCGATTCTGATAGTCGCTTCCGAACGCCGGCTCCGATCGGAATTGCATTTGCCTTTCCATTTGCACCTCTCTTTGCATATGTTGATGTCCTATGAAATTACATTTTCTGTGTAAACGTGATAGCTGTTTTGAATTTAGTGAAGCATGGAATATTGTCGATCATTATCCATTCTAATGGTGCTCCCATATTGGCTGTGATAGGGACAACATGATAGTATTGATAGTGTTTTATTGTATTGTCCTTGCCACACAATGTTGTCGTCATGACTCTTATTGACTGGCAACCCAGAACTTGCGGGGATAATCAATGTTAGAAATAAATGTAAGATATTTAATTATTCTCTCGAATTTGCGGATTCACGAAGTGACTTTTAAGCAGTGTTGGCCGAACGTTAAATAGAATTGACCATACCTATTGAAAAATAACCATTACAAATTGAACCGTAAACCGTAGCGGACGGTTACAGTTTATGGTTCAATTTGTAACGGTTAATTTTCAATATGGTCAATTCTAATTAACGTTCGGCCAACAGTGCTTTTAAGGATAACTCACGCTACAACGGCCCGGGCCGGGGCAACGTGCCGGGGCGTGTGACACTTCAGGTTTATAAAGAAATCATTACGTAATCACCGATCATTCGTCATAGAAAACGAAGTGTTGGAAGCCTCTGGCCCGAACCTGGACCCTCACGTGCACCAAATAATGAAGTTTCACCATTCGAGTCTTAGAGTCGGACCAAGCTAACTCTGCTAAAAGTGTGGCGATGACATCATTTATGTGGCAATGTCTAATTTCTATGAAAATATGACGTTTGTAATGACATTGGCCTCACTTTGTTCTAATCAAGTAGGCGCAAAGTTAGTTTAGGGGGACTCTAAGCTTGTAATAGTATAGTTACGATACAAGTGCGAAAAATAGGAAATTCGACACGAGTTGCGAATTATCTATTCGCACATGTATCGTACAACGTTTTACAGTACATATGGCCCTTGAAATTTTTTATTTTTATTTATTAAGGTCTACCAACAGTTATTACATCCAATACGTTTACATGACTCAAAAAAAAAGAAACATTCAGTGATGCATAACTAATTATAGGTAAACACAGCATGCAAAGGAAAAAACAATTTCTTACTTAACATAAAGTGAAAGTTACAGGTTAAATAACAAAAATAAATTAAACTTGTTTATACTATAGATTCATATTCAATAATTTTCGGAACCTGAGCAATGAGTCAGAATGAATATCGCAGCAGTGGCTAAGTTTATTGTATAATCTACATAGTCGTGGAATGGGTGAATTAGCGCCTAAGACGGTTTTCCTAAATACCGGAGACAAAAGGTCTATTGTGTTCCTAGGATATCTATATGGGACTCTAAATCTAATTTTGCGCAAAAGTTGTGGACAATCTATATAATTATTTAAAAGTTTATATAAAAATTGAAGATCAAGCATGTCTCTTCGTTTATCAAGAGTATTAATTTGGAAGTGTTGTAATCTTACTGAATAAGATGTATATTTGCTAGCTAATGGTGTGCGACTAGATATATGCCAAAGAAATCGTTTCTGAATTCTCTCTATCCTGAGGCAATGAGTTGAATAATGAGGCCGCCATACCGTGCTACAATATTCCAAGATATTACGCACGAAACAGTTATAAAGGAGGATTTTGGTTTTTACTGTTCGAAAATGTTTACCGGTTCTTATAATAAAGCCTAGCATTTTAGAAGACTTCTTAATAACAGCATCGATGTGCGGTACAAAGGTCATCTTTTTGTCAAATATAACTCCCAGGTCTTTGATATGATCAACTTCGTTAAGATGTTCCCCAGCGATGTGGTAGGATGAATCTATATGGTTATAATTTCTAGTAAATTTTATATGTAAACATTTTTTGATGTTCAACTGCATGGCGTTGTCAACGCACCATTGATTCACTCTGTTAAGGTCACTTTGCAACAGATCCACGTCTCCAGGTGTGGTTATTCGCCTAGCAAACTTTAAATCGTCGGCATATAAAAACGGACAAGAATTCACAAAACAATTTTGTATATCGTTTATAAAGATATTAAATAGGATAGGACCAACGTGAGATCCCTGCGGAACTCCTGAACTAATGTCATGCACCTCAGAACGATGTCCATTAACTACAACATAGAAAGCTCTTTTATCCAAATATGATTTAAGCCAGGAGAGAAGAGATCCTGAGTATCCCAACGTGACAAGTTTATGATAAAGTACAGAATGAGAAACGCGATCAAAGGCTTTGCTGAAATCCGTGTATATTACGTCTAATTGCGTGTGATCATCAATGGCCTCCACGACATGTTCGGTAAAAGATATCAAATTAGTACTTGTGGACCTAGCTCTGGTAAACCCGTGCTGGTGATCAGTTATGACTTGCCTAAAATGTAACTCAATGAATGGACATACCAGAGATTCAAAAACTTTTGCAAAAGTTGACAAGATCGAAATTGGTCGGTAATTGGAAACTAGAGTATTATCATCGGATTTATAAATTGGAACCACTTTGGCAAGCTTCCACTCTGTCGGAAATTGGCCAGAATGTAAAGATTGATTATAAATAATCTGTAAAGGCTTTACTAAGCTAGATGCGCATTTGACAATAAAGAGTGGGGGTATCCCATCCGGTCCAGACCCTTTATGGATGTCCAACATTTTTAACTTTTTAAGTATGGAATCACTGTCAATCAATATGGATCCTAAGAACTGTCCAGGATTCGAGTCAGTTACTTCACATGGTATGTCCTCAGTCTGGCAATAAACCGATGAAAACTGCGCAGCAAATAAATTACAAATCTGTGGTCCATTAGATGCAATAGTGATTCCATTTGTCATCGAAGCTGGATATGACCCTGAGCCACCACGCCTATTCTTGACAAAAGACCAAAAATGTTTAGAGTTAACCAACAATTGTTCTTCAAGCTTATCAATATATGAATTGTAACAGTGCACTTTCAATTTGTCAAATCTTTTCTTTAATATGCTGAGGGATATTTCATCTAGAGGATTCTTATACTTTTTATAACGAATCCTGATTTTGTTTTTTTCCTTGAGAATTCTAATCAAGTCTTTAGTAAACCATGTGGGATATTTTTTCTTACGCGATTTATCTACCAAAGGTACAAATAGTATAATTGCTGTTTTAATAACGTCATAGAATTCGCGTACCACTTCGTTTATATCTGATTCATTACTAAGTATTTCATTCCAGTCCGTTATTCTGTCAAATGTTTGACAGAGTAACGTAATATGCTAATTTGCGCACTAGTGCGGTAAAGTAACACCATATGTACTGTAATATTACATTACGACACAAGTGCGAAAAATAGGAAATTCGGAACGAGAGGCTATAAATTTAAACATGACCGAAGGGAGTGTTTTAAATCGACACGATTTGCGATTACCTATTCGCACACGTTTTGTACAACTTTTACAGTACATATGGCCCTTTAAATTTTCGACATAGTTACGTAATGTGCTAATTATCACACTAGTGCGCCATATGTACTGTAAAGGTTTATTAACTCTGAATCTTTTCTAAGTAAAGTACTTCTAAAGTACCACGTAATAGATAATATTTAGTTTAAAAAGTTAATAATGTTAAGCTTACCTGCCGTATATTGAGCGTTGGAGCTTGAATACGCTGCCAAGTAGTTAGGATCGATCCCAGACATTATTTGAGCCTGATCTCGCATCATCTGAAATTATTTTAGTATTATTTATTTTTTGTATTTTTAATTGCTTATGGTGTATTTAAACATTTATAATTTGGCTATTTTTTAAAGAAAACATCGAACATATTATATGTATAACGATGAAATTATGACCCATTTTATCTCCCAACGTGATTTCACAATGCGGCTTAAATAAAACCGAGTATTAGCGAGTCTCCGTTTCAGACAAAAATGCTTACGTATGTCCGGATGTTCTCCTCTACAGGTCATATTTCTTAAACAGATTCTCGTTAAATTTTGTGAGCAGGTTCGATAGATAGATTTTCGTTGGAAAATGTTCAAAATAGCAGAAATTGGCATAAAGGACACAGTGGCGCTTAACGCCAGACCATTTTGACTTCGCTGTGAAATAATGACTCGACCAAGATATTTTTTTACAGGTATTTATTTATCGCGGGTCTACGACCAAAGAGAATTTGAAATAGAGGTGGATTGTCAAAGAAAACTTTGTAGCCATAGTAAATTTACTGCCACATGATTAAAATTTTAGAACGCCATTTGACTCTGATCCTTAATCTTTCACTTATATGTGTTAAATTTGTTGAATATGAAAAAGTGGCGCCTTTAAAATGTAAGATATTTAATTATTTACTAAAATTATGTACTTACATTAGTCGGAGTTGGACCGTAAGACTTTTGTGCCAGACTGTATCTGTTCTCCCGCACATTCTGGAATTCTGAGCCGTAAGGCGTGTAGAATTGCTCGGGGCTGGGACAATGTAAGTTATTATCAGAAATATGTATATTATAGACTGGTAATTCAGGCAGTTCATTGAAATATTTTTTATTAATTACTTATCTCAACGAATTAATTTTACTATAAGTATATGCTTATGTGTACGCTTAATACGCCGTCAATGTGAAACATATCATATTTGACATCTATACTGTACTGTACTGTACGGTCACGTCTGAAAATATCGATGCGAAAAAAGTGCCAAAAATATGTATACACGACTTTATTGCCTATATATTAAGGTAGTGTACATTTTGCACATTTTTAGTATCGATATTTTCAGACATGACTGTACTATGGTTGCAGTATAGAATTAGGAAGTAGTAACAAAATGTTATTGTACGTGGGCTCGCTATAGGTAATTAAGGGCATAAAACGCATTAGGCGTTAGATAAGGCAGGCCAAAACTACGTCACTGATATTAAGAACGAAATACCTTAAGTAATTTTACAAAGTTTTGTACGGAGCTCTAAAAATAGATTCGAGTGTTTGCTTTAATTCAATTAAATATCCTGTTTTTTTTTATAATAGTTAAAACTGAAGTTGAACTTTATGTATATGCACCTAGGTACTGTTGCTCTGTGGTCTGTGACGGTATCCGTCTTCGGCGGCCCAAGCCTAAGGTGCGGACATACGCCCGCTTAAGACATTTATTATTTGAGAGGAAAACAACTTGTAGTATTTGATCCGTACAAATACACGTAAAATACGTTCGCATTGTCTGTCTTTATTATAAACTTATCTCTGGTATAATGTAGGTTTCGTTAGACACACCTAGGGTTTTAGGAATGTAAATTAGGGTAACAGATGTGTCGGCCTAACTAGTTAGCTGCGTAGAGGAACTTCATTGTTCCTAACTAAATTAGTATGAACAACTCTGGATTTTAATAAGGTTATTTCAATATTAGCGCCAGTGTTGGCCGAACGTTAATTGCAATTGAACATTAACCAATACAAATTGAACCGTATATCGTGACGGACGGTTACAGTTTACGGTTCAATTTGTAATAGTAATGGTCAATGGCATTAACGTTTCGGCCAACACCGATTAGCGCCTTCTCGGATAGGTATCAATATTACCGCCCCGACCATCTATTTTTTTTTATGATACAGGAGGCAAACGAGCAGACGGATCACCTGCAATAAGCGATTACCGCCGCCCATGGACACCTGCAACACCAGAGGGGTTGTAAGTGCGTTGCCGGCCTAATTAATCAGGAATTTCTAGTTATTAGCAAATGCTATAGTATTTACGAAATCCGTGAGATGCATTGGGAGACGCATAACTTCGAAAGCGGGGTAGTTTTCAAAATAGCTTATATCTACTATAAATACCTTATACCCACTTTCTATTGTAGCCACAGTAGGCAAGATGCCATGATAAAGGATGACTCACTCTAGACCACTTTCTATGACGGCTGATCGGTGATCACGTGGTGAGTATTTATTAGGTATGAACCGACAGTAGGTATTTGAGGTATCGTCAGTAGGTATATGCAGGTATAGTATAACAAAATAGCGTGACGAGTTTTATTTTAATATTTCGTCAGGTGACAAGCAAAACTCAATAATTACCACCAGAAGTTCATAGCCATAATGAACCAAATTACTACTGAAATAAAGTTGATTTTTGTTTAATTATTTTTTTTAGTAATTACTTAATTAGTGAGTTTTGCTAGTCACCTGACGATTTCTAGATAACTAGTTTTTAAGAGCAATTCCTAGCGGAGCAACTTTTCAAATCTCAAATTTTGAAGCTATATAATATATAGGAAGCGGTGGTGGCCGAGTGGATATGACGTCCGACTTTCAATCCGGAGGTCGTGGGTTCAAATCCTGGCTCGTACCAATGAGTTTTTCGGAACTTATGTACGAAATGTCATTTGATATTTACCACTAGCTTTTCGGTGAAGGAAAACATCGTGAGGAAACCTGCACACATCTGCGAAGAAATTCAAAGGTGTATGTGAAGTCCCCAATCCGCATTGGGCTAGCGTGGGGACTATAGCCCGAGCCCTCTTGCACATGAGAGGAGGCCTGTGCCCAGCAGTGGGACGTATATAGGCTGAATTATTAATTATTATTATTATTATTATATATATGTTTCAGTCGCGCTGCGGTGGGCGGGAGTGCGTATAGCGTGCGATAAGGCCAACTGCAGCTCAGACTAAAATGCCCACGCAAAAAACTTAAAAACCGAGGTTTCGCTCTCGACTGTTTCCTCCTCCAAAACGCAACCAATCATTATGAAATTGTGGAAACTGCAAGAGGAATAAAAATAATCTAAAGCCACTATGTTTTGATTTTTTGGATATTTGTTGTCATATTTGTATACTGCGCCTTTTTGTGCAGTCAACAAGAGCCGTTTTTGCGATTTTCGAGACGCTGAAAGTTTCTTCAAAATAAAATAATCCAAAAAAGCAAAACATAGCGGCACAAATTTTGATCACGATCTTATTCGAAAAAATCATTACTTTTGGTAAAAAATCCAGGGAGGAAACAGTCGAGAGCGTTTAGCGTTTGTATGGAAAATCTCACTTATTTGATGCTTATTTTACTAGAAATACGATGACGGGACAAAGAGCAGAAAACAAAGAAGCACATATTAATAATAGAAACGGCACCAAACATTTTAAATGGAAAGTCGTTAAGACCAAAGAGCATATAATCAATACGTTCGACATTACACTTGTCATGCCAACCTTACTTTCCATAGATACTGAAATATGTAAATTCTCTCTCATTATACATAAAAGGAACCTAAAAAAATACTCACATCATGTTATTCCCTGCTGTACTCGTTGGGAAAGCTATTATTTGATTTCCCTGTAGACATTCTGAAAAAATAATTGTATTCAACTACCGATATGCGTTCCCGTTTTTATTTATTGTAGATCCCGCAGGCTAAAATAAATAATATCTCACCAGCTCCAGCCCGTGCCTCTCTAATAATATATCTATCCATTTAAGTTATCCACTTTATTGATTATAAACAATTATTAATATGTTATAGCACGAAGAGTTTTTAAATTTCATTCAATTTACACAACCGTTACAAAAGTTTTACATTGGCGCCAAGTCATTTTTTTTAATACTTAGATACCAAGTTTTTGAGTTTCGTTGAATATTTTATATTACCTACAGTATAATAAATATTAAATTTTGTAAATGATTCAAAAACAAAATATTTATTTTTAACTTGGAAAGAGACAATGTAATATTTAATAAATAATTGAATCATAATAAAAACAAATATGACTTTAATTTGTATATTGAAATGGCAATCACTGCTCAAAAAATAGTGGATGCCATTAATAAGACAAAAAAAAATAAGTTGTATATTTTTTATAAAGTTAATGGCTTCGACATTTTTTTTGACGAAAGTTGCCTGTAGTGAAACCCAATATTAGAGTATTATATTTTTTATTTATAATACTAGAGTATTATAAATAAAAAATTATAATACTCTCATTAAAACTCAGACACACTCATTTTGTCAGTGGAAAACGTGGCAAATTAAAAAAAGTTTTTTGTGCTAAGAGTTTTTGACTTCTTAATTTTGCACATTTTTCTATTGACAAAGTGGCTGTGCCTGAGTATATTTTAGAATACTTTACGTGGGTTCACCTTGATTTACGACAGTAGGTTACACTTTTGAAATAGAATGAAATATAATATTTAAGACGCTTTGATCAACACCGCCCTCAAGTCCATACATAGAAAAAAAGACGCTTTGACGTGCTAGCAGTTTTAATAGTAGGTCAGATATCGCTAATTGTCATTTTGACAGAATGCCTGACACTGACAGTTGACTGAATCCGTATTTGTTGATGCTGATGAGTAATTCTTCGACAAACTAGGACTTCACTTGATTTATTTAACAGAAACCTTATAAAATGGAGCTTCAAGATATTTATTATAACAAATCTGAATATGTGGAAACAGTAAGCTTGTATAACTCGCATTACTTTTAAATACTTGTTTCATAAAATTCATTTTCAACATTACTATTTTTCGTAGGCTTCTGGTAATAAAGTGAGCAGACAAACAGTACTGTGTGGCTCTCAAAACATAATTCTACATGGCAAAGTTATCGTTCAAAGCGAAGCAATCATAAGAGGCGACCTGGCGAATGTTAAGACAGGACGTTTTTGCATCATCAGCAAAGGATCCGTCATACGACCACCTTTTAAGAAGTTTAGTAAAGGGTGAGTTCAAACTAAGGTGAAATGCTATGTAAGCAGTACAGCACTCCAAAAACTACTATATGGTTGAGAGATGGCTTATTGAGAATGATAGATAACACCTGTTGAAAAAACATAATGTAAGAGACCTTTAGTTTGTCGTAGGTACTGCTGCAGGTGTACTCTTGTTACTTGTTTCTAAACTGAATTTTAATTAACATCTATTTTTAGATTTGGCATGGTTTTTACCAGCTTAGTTGTAAACATAGGTTAGCATTCTGGAAAACCTGGACTAATGGCCTACTAGTCTCATTGGTAGTCCCTGCCTACAAAGCATGAGGGCCCGGCTCAAATCCCGACAAGGTCATATGCCCTTAATTTTTGTGTTTATCACGAATATGTGTTCCTGAGTTATGGATGTTTTCTATGTATTTAAATATATATTAACCCTCATACGGCGAGAAGTAGTTGTTAACTTGAGATATCAAATTGAAGAATTTTGAACCTCATACTCTCATAATTTAAGTTCAAATCTCTTCGATTTTATTTCTTGAGTCATCAACTTCTTCCTGCCATGTACCAATTTATCTCTATTAGTAAAAATTTTGTTGCATAGTGTCCATAGTACAAGCTTTGCTTAGTTTAGGGGTAGGTTGATCTGTGTAAGATTGGGTTTCTAATATTTATTCATTCAACAAGTCCATACAGAATCTAGAGCTTACCAGCCATCTATAGATTGCATAGACAGATAAGGACATAATTATGGCAAACCTCATTGTGCCCAATCTTCTTCTTCTCAGCAGATATGCGTCCACTGCTAAACATATGCCTCTTTCATGGATCTGTTCTATGCTAAGTCGGCCCTGCCGTCTTTCTGATATTGTTTCTGGTATTGTCTTGCGTGGATTTAAACCATATCAATTTCTTTTACTAATTATTGTAGGAGAAAACTAAATAATATTTGTTTTACTTTACAGGGTAGCCTTCTTCCCACTTCAAATGGGTGACCATGTTTATGTTGGGGAAAACACTGTTGTAAATGCTGCAGTGGTTGGTTCTTATGTATACATCGGGAAAAATGTTGTTATAGTAAGTATTCATTGTCCTTTGATACTACTATTGGTTGGGTGTCAAATAATTATAAGTTAATGAATTTTCTCACAATGTCTTCACTATTTGGTACTATTCCTTTGGATTGTATCTGTTGTAACCAGATCATAGAATTGGTCATTTCATGATATGGCAATAATTTCATGATGATGAATTGGTTAGCCACATTATAAATAAGTTAAACCTAAACTATCCATATCATTAAGTGATCAAGTCTAAAATGGTATTTCATGAAATTCGGCCTGGCCAGCTACATTAGGGCTCACACTAGACAACGTCCATAATGTTTATTTAGGGTCGCCATCATATAAAACCATTTCAAATTTAATGCATACAGCAACTTAATATGTAACTTTTTTTTAATTTCTAGCTGCTTCTGACTAGTAGTAGCTCCCATATAAAGGAAAAACTAATGTGGCCATAAATATTGTAGAAATGAGGCATAATTTGTGAAGTGTCAAAATATTGTCTTAAATACCAAAGTTGCTAGTCTTTATATTGATTCCATTTCAATTTAAAATATGTCAATAATTTTGATATTATTATGCACAATTTCAAATAACAAAAGACATACTTTGTCCCTTTACAACTACATAACTAGTCGTATAATTTATAACAATTAATATTTTAAAAACATTACTATTTACAGGGCAGGAGATGTGTCCTAAAAGACTGCTGTATGATTGAAGACAACTCTGTGCTGCCTGCCGAGACAGTAGTACCCTCATTCGCTAGATACTCCGGCAGCCCTGCCCGCTTTGTCACCACTTTACCCGAAGCCATGCCTGACTTGATGACAGAGTTCACCAAAGGCTACTACCAGCATTTTCTACCAACTACTGTAAATTAACATAAGCTGCTAATGTTATTTAATTCCAATACTTTATCGTTTTTTATTGTAACTTATCATCATTAAACATAAATATATTTGCTTTACCAGAATTATAATTTATTCATTTAACAATTACATATTTAGCAAAAATGAAATCCTGCTTAATTTTTCGAGGGTATGTCCCGCCCTATGTGAATAATGAAGCTACTTTGGGAACAGGTTGAGTGGGTCATAGCCCACTGGCCCAATCGGGGATTTCTATGCCACTTGGGGTGAATGACCTCAACCATTATGCTAGTATGGATATGCCGCGGGATTCCGGGATTCGTGTGCGATATAGGAGAGTGTTTTGGCATGTTACTGTTAATCATGCATTGCATATATTATTATTATTAATAATTGAAAATTTGATTACAGATCAATTGAATATATCAATAATACCACTAAGCTCGCGTTACCTTATCAAGTTATCAGGAGGCCTATCGCGAAAATCCAAGTTCGTCAATTGCGGGCATTTTTCTCTGTCACTCTAATTACGTCTTAGTGAGAGTAAAAGAGAAAGATCCCCGCAATTTGCGAATTTCGATTTTCCCGGTAGGCCCCCAGTTTTGCATTGCCTTTCAACGACCGAGTCGAGACCCATGTTGCAGGTAGTAAACGTGTAAAAATAAATGTCAGTAGAACGATACATTGGTTACGCATTGGTCTTCTTTTAATAAAAAACGTGAATACGATACGATCATTTATTGATAAAATATATTTTACGTGTCATGTCTTAATACTAGGTCCTTAATTTATTATTACATCATTCGTTATGTGGCTAACTAACCAGTTACTATTTATTCTAAGCTGCTTAGTTTGGCACTCGAAAATAGGCATCGAACGAGTAGTAGGCCTCAGCTACTAGTTTATTTTTAAACGAGCAGTAGCTAGTGGCATATCTTATTTCGTGTGGCAATGCATTGTATATCTTGGGTCCCATCGTGTGTAGACACTTTTTCGATTTGGCAAGCCGTGTTCGAGGAGGTCGCAGCTCGTCGCACCTCCTGCTATTCGCCCCTCGTGCGTCACCCCTAGTAGGAAAGTGCAATAGATTACGTCGCACGTACTTTGCCACTTCGAGAATGTATACAGACGGTAAGGTGAGTATTTTAGCGGTTTTAAATAGCTCTTGAGCTGGATGGTCCCATGGGACCCCTGATATGCAACGGATCGCGCGTTTTTGCATAAGGAATGGTCTCATTCGGTCAGCGGCATAATAACATAAACAATATTCTTTATTATCTTCCAAAAATCAACAATTTGATACCGGGAATGTTGCATAAAATCAGAAACTGGATCAGGTCATAATCAAGTCATAATCTTCTTTTTTTTCGAGTTTATCCTGTATGTCTATTTCCTTCGACGTGGTTCTTCACCGTACATTGACTCGTAGCCATAATTTTATTATAAAGAAAAGAGTTGTTGTATATATCTCATATCCTGATCTAGGTTTTTTTTTTATTTTAACAATTATGGCCTGGATGTGCTGATCTAGGATAAGAACTTAATAAAGTTGAAATAAATAATAAAAACGCTGGAATAGTATATATTAAATCCAAACACATGGGCGTTTAAAATTTAGAAAGATGCCTCATGCAATATGACAGAAGACAAAATCGCTTGCGTTGCGACTGACACTTGTTTTAATATCCATATGACCCAATATCACTATGGTAATTTAAGAACTATTTCGAACGTTAGAAGTTTCATTGTCGTTTAGCAACATCTTTTGTATACCGTGTACAATGGCGTAAAGAATCCGTTATCCATTCGCTGCGCCATGTCACTAAAGTACTGTAAGAGACATAAATCGTGAGATTCTGATACGTAAATAAAGATTTTAGACCTTAATAATGTAGTGTTACGGACGTAAATGTTCGTAAGATTTTGACAACGGTAGTGCATTGTTGTCGACTGTACTATTATAAGTGGTTTGCGTTGGTTTGTGATGCGATTTTGCTTGCGTATTTTGCACCAAGGAATAAAATTAGTATATTATAATAAAAGCCGGCAGCTTCCTTAAATTATGTGTTAAAAACATAATGTATTGATTTTACTTACCTCCTTGTTCAAATAAAAATCGCATTTACGTTCTGAAAATGGAGTACCATTTTAACGATTTGTGTATGCCAGCCGATCATCTTTTAACGGGTAATTTAAATTATTTAATACCAGCTGTTAAATTGGATGTTTATATGAATAATTAGGTATTAGAACCCCAGGTTAAATATAGTAATACTTAAGTTGTCAGAAGGTTTGTTATAAGAATCCGTTTAGACTATTTACCCTCATTAGAAATTAGTAAATTCTGAAACTACCCATTACTGAATCTTTATATTGCATAAAATTCGCGTCTTTGGTGACACAGATTCGAAAGTAACTTGTAAGATTATTCTACTTTAAATACAGGTCAGTAAGTAAAATCTTTGTTTTTAGATTTTGTATAAACATGCAGATTGAAGCTATATTATAGAAATACAATTCTTCTCTGGACTTTTAATGGTCTTGCACCAACCTTTTAATGATATTAACATTTATTCTCAAAATTATACTTTTACTCTTTTGTAAGTCTAAGCAGTGATCAGTGTGCATGAATTTATATCCATTGTTTAATACATACGGTAAATTCATTTACACTGATCAGTGCTTTGAAATAGGAAGGGTTAATATACTCAGTAATCACTATTATAAATTCAGAGCCATAGTTTCTGATTATTGTTTAATTATTTTTATGTACCTGATATAATCATCCATTGATTTAAAGCTCAGTAAATGGGGTTTATCATACAAACCACTGCATCCAGTTAATATTTCTTTTATTACATCGATACACCATATTAACTAAGATCTAATCGTACATAACATCGGTCAACGGCATTCCACCAAAATCTGACAGTTCTCTATAAAACTAAAATGACCTAAACACAACAACCAAAAAGTATAAAGCCCGGTGCATACTACACGTTATTATCAGTATAAGGCCACATACAGGATATTAACTATTGTGATGCTTACACTAATTAGTGAGATTTGGCACTCACCTGACAATATAAGGCGTGTTAAGTGCACATTTTTTCAGGCACACTAAATAATATCTCACATTTAAAAAAATACCTCACACTGTACTACTCTGTACTTTGGCATTTAAATAAAAGAAAACATAATCTAAAATCAAATGGCTCCTTAAGCCAGTTGAGGGTAGATGAAAACATTACATGATGTATAATGTAGGTTAAAGTCAAGTCATTCCGTCCCAGATCCAGGCTGTTTTGTATTTGGTTGGTTAACCAATAAATGGAAGAACCTATAATGGAAGAATTGTTATCACCCCATTACCTTTGTTTTAAGAACTAGCTTTAAGAATATACTTGCTATTACCTGTCCGGGTCCATGTGATACTTTAATCTTTTGTAACAACATATGTACCATGGTTTGCAATAAAGGAATAAAGGAAAGGAATAAATGTTATAACTACCTGAAAATGTACAAATTGTTTACTTTTATTTAAATACCTAAAGATACAAAGTATATAAACCAACAAAGAAAACTAAACCCCAAATAAATTTGAGTTTCTCAAGATTCTTTTTCATTCCAGATCCATACGCAGCAGAATACACTCCGCAGTACATCATGCCTTCACAGGAAGGGGAATATGAAGTGCGGAGCTCTATACTGGTGGATGGTGGAGACAGGTTTGGTGTCTCCGCTGTGCAGTTCGACAAGTTTGAGGAGCTAATCTGGATGGGTAATCAGGGGGTTAGTGTTTTTTTTTTTGGAAAATTTGTACATTTAATTGATGTCATAAGATATTCTTACCAATATTTTCCTTTTGCTATGTTTTCAGTTGACTAGTTTAAAGCTTAATATTCCTCTTATACTTTTTTAGCATTAGAAAGAAATCCACAGAAGTAAGCATGAGTTTTTTTTTCAGACACCTTATTTACTATATTTTTTAGAAAAATTAAGACTTAACTTCTGTAATGTGTTATCGTGGGATTAATAGTCCAATAATATACTTAGCAATGTTTTTTTTTTAAATTAAAAAAAAAATATTAATTGTCCTAATCTCTTAAATTTGATTACTTTCAGTTGTCCGCATCTCCCCTTACGCCCTCGATCGCTGTTTCATGTCAGTTTTTCTGTTAAGAACTATTCCAGACATACTTTTTTCAGACGAGTTCAGAGTTACTATAATAAACATTTATACTATGTAGATTGCTTTCAAAGTTCATCGGCTAGTCTAAAAAATATAGTTAGACCTAAGTTGTTTTAGTACCCAGGTACTTATAAATTTATGTTGCAAGCAGTTCATTTTCTATCTGATCTGACATCTAATGATCTATACATTAGATATACTTGTATCTACCTATAAGTACTTATTTCAGTTTACATAATTTATAAGTATGAACCTCCAGATCTTTTTGTTGCCTTGTTCTTTTGTTGCAGTACATCTTTTGTATTGCCTTTTAATGTGTTTATACGACTGTTTGGTTTCTGAATAAGCTAAAAAAAAGTAAACTGTTATCTAAAATCAATACTAGTACCTGGGCGACCGAGCTTTGCTCGGTTATAACTATTTATTGTAATATGGTGGTGTATAGGTGATCTACATAAACTTGAACATAAAAAAACAAACAAAAGTTAGTCACCGGGCGAGATTCGAACCCGTAACATTCGTTTAGCAGTCCGCGTCTTAACCCGCTGGACCAGACGGACAGTGGCCGACGACACGAAATTAGCGACCATATTCTGCGTCGAAAGAAAAACGCATGAAAACTCGAAAACACGCGTTTTCCCAAACATAAGACTAATCTAGATAGATTATACCCCCAAAAACCCCCATATACTAAATTTCAGCGAAATCGTTAGAGCCGTTTCCGAGATCACAGAAATATATATATACATACAAGAATTGCTCGTTTAAAGGTATAAGATTTTTACCTGAAAACCTTATTGGATTGAATTTGGGTTTGTACCAAGTCTCCTGGTCCAAGCTCCAAATATTGTCCCATCAGTATTTAGACTATTTCATTGTAGAAAATATATTCAATATCATTACTAATTGCTATATTTTAGGGCAAGGGACACCAAATGGCTGACCACAGTTTGGATCCAGACCACCAACCCATATTATTTTTTTACTTACTTATTTAATAAACTTGAGTAGAAACGGATCGCAACGTCATATATTATTTTAAGTACTGGACCCCTGACTAATTGGTAACCCATATTATAGGGCCATGTGACATCATACTACGGTCCAGCAATGCAGAAGTACACGTCCTTCCAAGTCCACGAGTCTGAAGAAGTGCGGGATATACTCACCATGGAGAATGGTATTTATGCACTGACAAAAACGTCGCTACGCCATCAAATACGAAGAGGAATACCTAAACATACTCACAGGTCAGTAATATTTAGTAACATATATTTATATACTTTTATCTACTCCAGCGGCTGTATCACGGTCGCATTTTTATCACTTGTCACTATGCCTGTCACTTTCGCACTTTCATACTTGTTAGAAAGTGACAGGCATTGTGACAAATGATAAAAAGCCGACCATATTAGCCCTACAGTAGGGCTAAGATGGTCGGTTTTTTGTCACCTGTCTCCATGCCTGTTACGTTCTAACAAGTAGGTAAGTGCGAAGGTGACGCACAACATCACAAATGATGTGTAACAATTTCACAGTAAGATTATAAAATAAGAGATGACATTGTGATCCTTTGTGAGAGACTGGAGTCTGAAGTATGTCTTCTCTTTCTTCTTCTTTAGCCCTTCTCTACCCTTTGGGTGTAGGCCTCCTTCATTTTATGAAGTATGTATATACCTGTATTACAGATAACCAGACTCTCACCCCAGAGAGAAGTGATAAAAATGCGACCATGATACCGCCGCAGTGGTACCAGCATGGTTCAATTTTTATCACCTGCCACTATGCTTGTCACTTTCGCACTTACATACTTGTTAGAATGTGACAGTCATGGTGACAAATGATAAAGAACCGACCATCTTAGCCCTACAGCACTTTCAGCACCACACAGCAGCAGAGCGCCCCGGCCCGGGCCACTTCTATAGGATCAGTGAAGTAAAAGCACTGTTCCTAGGAATATTCACACAAAATTATGCTACCCTTTTTTAGGGTTCCGTAGCCAAATGGCAAAAAACGGAACCCTTATAGATTCGTCATGTCCGTCTGTCTGTCCGATTGTGTCACCGCCACTTTTTTTTAATTATAACTTCTAGGCAAAGATCTACAAACCAATATATAATTTGATTTTGTTTGGATTTTTGCAGTCATAGAAAAAATACTGTGTGCAACGGTATTAATAAGGGTTCTTAAAATTCAAAGGCTGAAATTACAAGACGAAACGAAGTTGAGTTTTGTAAAAACAGGCTCGAGAAATCCTTTTTTATTACCTCTTGTACAAAATACTATTAAGAGCCCGAGCTCTTAATAAGAATAAATGGTATAACTACCCGAAAATGTACAATCATCATCATTTATTATCCGAATAAGATTTCTTTGTGTGCGAGACAATATCCTACCCATGTCTCCACATCAGTGATCGGAACTATGGGAGTAAAACTTTAACAAGACTTGTTAAGCGGACATAAAATAGTGCATACAGCCCTAAAAATATTCATGTCCATAGGGATAGGAATAGTATAGTACTTACAGCCATAAAAATATTTACATTCATAGATATTCGAATATGTTTAAGGCTATAAGCACTCTTTTTACGTCCGCTTGATAAGTTTTGTTAAAGCTTTACTCCCATAGTTCCGATCACTGCTCCACATTAAAACAACCATATAGGGAACTAAATAAATTGATTATACTCCATCACATAAGCCTTGAAAAATCTTTCTTTTCCCTTAAATATCAAATATCTTTATTTTGCATAAAATATGGTATACAATACAAGATGGACTTAGTAACTAAGAAGCACATGCATATTTTACCAGCAACTGGCATGCAAAAACACAAACACGCATACATCTATTAACTATGCTAATAAATCTAATATTATACATGTCACTCCTTATAATTACAACAAAAAGAAAGTTAGGTATGTAATATATTGTTTGCGTCTTCATTTTGTTGAATTATGTGTATATCGGCACTACCCGTTCAATGTTGTAAGTTCATAGTTTCCTGCTACCCAAAGGTTGTCTGGCAGAGATCGCTTCTTAGCGATAAGACCGCCTGTTGTTACCTAACTTTTACGTGTTTTTTCATTTGCTGTCTATTTTTAACTGTAAGGTGCACAATAAAGAATATTTACTTACTAATTCCAAGTGTCAGTGACATATCTGAAATAGTCAAAACACCTACATCCTCCCACAAGTTCAAATATCATACCGAACATTTTCCTCACGTGTGAAAGCCAACACTGATATTGGCGAATTCACCCTGTGCAAATTGGCAGGGAGTAAAAGCCAGTAAAAAAAGCAGCCAAGTGCGAGTCGGACTCGCCCATGAAGGGTTCCGTACTATTTATGACGTATTAAAAAAAAACTACTTACTAGATCTCGTTCAAACCAATTTTCGGTGGAAGTTTGCATGGTAATGTACATCATATATTTTTTTTTTTAGGTTTATCATTCTCTTATTTTAGAAGTTACAGGGGTGGGGACACACACACACACACACATTTTACCACTTTGGAAATGTCTCTCGCGCAAACTATTTAGTTTAGAAAAACATGATATTAGAAACCTCAATATCATTTTTGAAGACCTATCCATAGATACCCCACACGTATGGGTTTGATGAAAAAATTTTTTTGTGTTTCAGTTCTAATTATGGGGAACCCCCAAAATTTATTGTTATTTTTCGAATACATTTTTATTGTTAGAATACATCTACTTACCAAGTTTGAACAGTATACTTCTTATAGTTTCGGATAAAAGTGGCTGTGACATAAACGGACAGACCTTCGGACATGACGAATCTATAAGGGTTCCGTTTTTTGCCATTTGGCTACGACAAAAAAACCAAACCAAAATATACAAAAAAACATCAATTGAATAAAAACACTTGTACCAACCAACTTTTAAGTTTACGCTAAAAAAAAATGGTAATGATTTCAGTTCGTCTTGGAGACAGTTATACATTTTCACCAGCCACCAGGGATGCCAGGGATGTCCATGCGGGCTTCTGCCAACATCCCTGTACGCTTTAAAGAGAAGACCATGACAGATTGCAAAACACATTTTTTATTATGATGCATTTTGCCAATGTATTGACTATTCTAGACTATTTTGAAAGACATCAAAGCCATACAATACAAAATACACTTTATTGCACACCTCAATACAGAAACAGTACAAATAATACAACACATAAAGAAGAGGTAAACAACAGGCGGTCTTATCGCTAAAAAGCGATCTCTTCCAGACAACCTTTGGGTAGCGGAATAAAAAAAAAAAGGAATAATACTTCTCAAAATTTATCACAAGAGAATGTTTTCTCTATTTAATTTTTGTGTTGTTTTTACAAAAAATTAAAAACAGATATATAAGTTTATGCTAATATTTCAATTTTTAGAAACACAATTATTGCCGACTGTACTTGGACTTGGCACTAGATTATTGTTTGTGATCTGTACTGGCAAGTTTCAAAACGATATGGTTATTAGAAGTAGGTTAGAATCGTGTTTTTTTTAAATACTACGTCGGTGGAAAACAAGCATAAGGCCCGCCTGATGGTGAGCAGTCTCCGTAGCCTAGGTAGGCCTGTAACTCCAGAGGAGTTATATGCGCGTTGCCGACCCTAACCGGCCCACCCCCCGTTGAGCTCTTAGACCTTACTCACCGGCAGGAACACAACACTATGAGTAGGGTCTAGTATTATTTGGCTGTGGTTTTGTGTAACTTTCGATTTGCAATATTTTATTACATTGTTACAAGTGATATATATGATATATATATATTGTAAGCATAGACATTATAAAAGTTCACCAGTTGCCCAACAGATCGCGCAACATGACAGACATGCAGTGCCTGTACCAAGTGAATTCTACCAAGCTAATGATGGGTGGGCATCAGGCCAAGTTGATTGATCTGGACCTTACCAAGCTGGTGGAAACTGTTATTGTGAGTATTTTTTACAATACAAATTCCTCTCATTTTATATTCTAATAATTTTATGTATTTATTGAAACTTTATTGCACGATATATAATTGTGCAAATGGCGGATTTAATGCCTTAAGGCATTCTCTACTTGTCGCCAATTTATAGCTATATATCATCCACATGTCTTATTAAAAAGATAAATTATATTTTACGTGTTTGTATAAAAACTGCTTCTCAATCCACCAACGCAGCGGCATCTGACGTTCACGATGCTGTAACACACATTTCCCTTGTCCTCTTTACGTGGTATCACTCAAGAAAAACGGTCCCGTGTACAGTTGGATAATGGCATTGCCTATACAATTAAAATTTAAATCTACTTCATCTTGACTATTTAATTAGGTCTTGAAAAGACTCTAGATTTGTGAAATGTTGCTATTTTTTTCTATTATAAATATTTTTATTGCTGTAATATTACTGATAATCCTAATTTAGGTAATTGATTTGTAATAATTTTATTATTAACATATGTATGTGACTTTTTTAAATATTTGTATGCCAATAGGCAAAACACAGAGTTCTATTTACCTATTACTTTATATATAAGACCTTAAATGTAACACCTGTGTTCCACAAATAAAATTTACTTTACTTTACTTTACTTAAAAAAAAAAAATTGTATCCACAACAGTCAGAACGTACGTCCTCGCTTTTAGCTGTTTTTGTCCATATCTACAGCCGATACAAGAAGAAGGCTGCGCCGTGCTCCGTGGCGGAGGGAGCTCCTTAGTCGCTTGCGGCAGCGCCAGCGGCTCCGTGAGCCTCCGCGACCTGCGGAGCCCTACAACAGCGCAGCACACGTTCCGGGCGCACTCCGCCTGCCTCTCCGACTTGGACATGCAGGGCGATCTGCTCATCACGTGCGGGTTCCAGTCGTGAGTGTGCTTAGCAGTTCGTTAGTGGTGAGGCAGCGTTAGCGGCTCAGTCTCTCCGCGACCTGCAGAGCTCTACAACAGCGCAGCACACGTTCCGGGCGCACTCCGCCTGCCTCTCCGACTTGGACATGCAGGGCGATCTGCTCATCACGTGCGGGTTCCAGTCGTGAGTGTGCTTAGCAGTTCGTTAGTGGTGAGGCAGCGTTAGCGGCTCAGTCTCCGCGACCTGCGGAGCTCTACAACAGCGCAGCACACGTTCCGGGCGCACTCCGCCTGCCTCTCCGACTTGGACATGCAGGGCGATCTGCTCATCACGTGCGGGTTCCAGTCGTGAGTGTGCTTAGCAGTTCGTTAGTGGTGAGGCAGCGTTAGCGGCTCAGTCTCTCCGCGACCTGCGGAGCTCTACAACAGCGCAGCACACGTTCCGGGCGCACTCCGCCTGCCTCTCCGACTTGGACATGCAGGGCGATCTGCTCATCACGTGCGGGTTCCAGTCGTGAGTGTGCTTAGCAGTTCGTTAGTGGTGAGGCAGCGTTAGCGGCTCAGTCTCTCCGCGACCTGCGGAGCTCTACAACAGCGCAGCACACGTTCCGGGCGCACTCCGCCTGCCTCTCCGACTTGGACATGCAGGGCGATCTGCTCATCACGTGCGGGTTCCAGTCGTGAGTGTGCTTAGCAGTTCGTTAGTGGTGAGGCAGCGTTAGCGGCTCAGTCTCTCCGCGACCTGCGGAGCTTTACAACAGCGCAGCACACGTTCCGGGCGCACTCCGCCTGCCTCTCCGACTTGGACATGCAGGGCGATCTGCTCATCACGTGCGGGTTCCAGTCGTGAGTGTGCTTAGCAGTTCGTTAGTGGTGAGGCAGCGTTAGCGGCTCAGTCTCTCCGCGACCTGCGGAGCTCTACAACAGCGCAGCACACGTTCCGGGCGCACTCCGCCTGCCTCTCCGACTTGGACATGCAGGGCGACCTGCTCACCACGTGCGGGTTCCAGTCGTGAGTGTGCTTAGCAGTTCGTTAGTCGGTTGAGGCAGCGCTAGCGACTCAGTCTCTCCGTGACCTGCGGAGCCCTATAACAGCGCAGCACACGTTCCGGGCGCACTCCGCCTGCCTCTCTGACCTGGAGCAGAGCAGAGCTGGATGCAGGGCGACCTGCTCATCACGTGCGGGTTCCAGTCGTGAGTGTCCATAGTAGTTCATTTTAAGTCGCTTGCGGCAGCGCTAGTTGCTGTGTCTCTCGAATTTGAACCCCTCATTGCCTAATTCCAAGCCCATTCTAAAGGATAACATGTACAACATTGCAATGCGGTATGTCTTGTTCTTCGCGATGCAAAACGCGATTAAAAAATGGAAAAAGTTAAGTCACACATACAACATGTCTTGTAATAACAGTGGGATTTTTAAAGCTGCTTTTTTTCGTACCAAGAGTTGAGTTAGTTCAACACTCAACTGCTATTTTTTTTTAAATTGAATAAATAAATTATTCATTTAGCTAAAGTACTCAGTATGGTATTGGAAGTACTTAAAACTTATTTTCATAAATAGTTTTCAGGAACACCCAAATGTTATGTCGTAAATGATTTGGGTTATTATTCAATTTCTTTTAACAAATGTCACCATTCATCGATATAATATTTTTTTTCCATATGCAACCTTCCTTCTTTTCAAAAAAAGTTTCTATTTTTACACATTTTATGAGACATTTACAAACTAATCATTTGACATTGTCAATTCACTAATATTTTGATAAAAAAACATATTACCATATGTATGCTCGCAAGATAATTTATAGGAATTATTATGCAAAATTAATCATTTAATCGTTATTCGTTTAAACATAAAAATACTTAGGTGACTCCATTACCTTCTGGATGAAATTTGCCACCGCTATTCCGGACACTAATTATAATTGACAGGGTAAACGGCGTAGCAGTGGCGGAGCCCTACGTGGTTGTCTGGGACGTGCGCCGCCTGCGCGCCGGCGCGGCCAGCGAGGCGGCCTGGTCGTGCGCCCCGGCCGCGCCGCCGCTGCTGCTGCACTACCTGCCCGCCTTCTCCGGCCGCGCCGTGGCTCTGTCCGGCGACGGACACGTCACGCTCCTGCACGTCAACTCTAGTGATGATAACCACTCCGTTTTCCAAGTAAGTTAGTCTTTATTCAAGCCTTGGCGACCCTCTACATCTCTAAGTATAATTTAATATCTTTTTTTATATTTTATCTCTGACACTTAGAGACTTATACATCTCTAAAGAATTTTAGTATTTTATGGTTTTATTTTTTTTATCATAGTTTTTTTGTGTAATTTGACATTTAGAGACAGTATACATCTTTAATAATTCCATATTTGTAATTGTTTTTTTTTTAATTTTTATTGTTTGTAAAAATGGACATGTAAAAGTGCCCCTGTGGCCTATTTGCTGAATAAATAGGTGAATCAACTTTTTTGTTTTGTTATCCTGTCCCGTTGTCCAAGGGACAACAGTGGCACAGTTTGTTTGAAGAGACGGTGTATGCTGTTCTATTAACATGCTTTGTAAGGGGCCCATTATGGACATTGGTTATAACGACCACAAAAACGCAAGTTTGATACATTTAAGTACCATAAAATCAGTATTTCAATGAACTTTTGTCCCCTGGACAACTAATCGTAACCATGGCAACGAGTGACGCTAAAAAGTTGATTCACCCAAATGTTTGATATTTGATATTTACACTTCTAATAATAGCTTTATTAATGTTTATTGAGACTCCGGGATCATCTCATACCTAACAAATTAAACCTTTTCCAGGCATAGTACGATTTATCGACCACATACGCGCCATTAGAATTTCAACTTTAGCATTCCGATTTAAGGTTCAAATTAGATTACACTTTCAGGAAATGTTACTTGTCTTCAAATGAATCATCAAAGCTGGATTAATTGGAATATATTTGGATTTTTTGGGAAAGCCTTGTAGATTGATGCGGCCTGGAAAAGGGTTAAAGCGCAAGCGCAAATGCTAGATCGGTCAATCTTAACTATATGTGTGAATCTTATCTATGAAAAAATTGCCAAATGACAAGCTCTGACGCGCCCCTACTCCAGTCGTCTGATGAAAACATACCTACATTACGCGGTTCTTTATTCACAGGTGGACACCCAATCCTCCCCCTGCAGTGTGATGGACGTGTCGGCCACAAGCCAAGCTCTCGTCTTTGGTGACCAAGCAGGACATTTGCATCTGTTCTCACCTCAGCATAATCATGAGCCTGTATTCAATAATTTCTCTAGGTAAGCTCTCTTTCTTCTGTTTGATCAGACACTACTCAAAACATCCAGTAGCTTTTTGTAGCCATCTGCACCTTCCCTCCCCTTGGCATATCCATGATATCTTCAAAATATCTTCATGTCAGTTCACTGTTCAGATTAATCCCTGCCGCTTCTGTCCATCATAGCTGTACGCGACAACATTTCCATCTTCACCACTTAGATTGATAGTCCTCAACCGTGAGTTTCTCCAGAAACTTCTTGACTCACACAGCTCAACTGTTTATGATCTGCCTTCCGCGGGATTATACGCATAAATCCAGAAAGAAATCTGGGCATCATTCGGACTCGTCCAATTACCTCACTATTTCTATTACCGACGAGCAACTCGGGGCATGAACCCGCGATCCCCGGCTTCCAGCTGCACGCCGTGCTTCTCAGTGAGAGTTATGATTGGATTGCAGAGCCACAGAGTTTGCCGACGCCCCTCCAAGCCTTCCCTTCGCGGGCCCGACCGATACAACGTTCCAGTTCTCGTCCGTGCCCCTCCCCCCGCTGGGCGCCGGCCCGAGGTGGTTCAATGAACTGCCCCCTGCCTTCTTCAGGAAGGGATACAGGTATGTACCAACTCATCACCTCGACCACAAGATTGACAAGATGCATACAAAGACAATTAGTCAATAGATAAGTATATGATAGACGCCTAGTGGGTAGTGACCCTGACTGACTGATAAATAATAAATAAATATTACAGGACATTCTTAAACAGATTGACTAAGTCCCACGGTAAGCTCAAGAAGGCTTGTGTTATATGTAATATTCAAATACTCACATACATAGAAAACATCCATGACTCAGGAAGAAATATCTGTGTGCATCACACAAATAAATGCCTTCACCGGGATTCGAACCCAGGACCATTGGCTTCATAGGCAGGGTCGCTACCCACTAGACCAGACCGGATATAATTCGTTTCGTTTCGTGAATCGAACTGTACATGTAACTGCAACTACCCCTAAACCTGCTTTAATGATTAAATTCTCTATTTCCACTACCCAAAGGTTGTCTGAAAGAGAGCGCTCTTTAGCGATAAGACCGCCTGTTATTTACCTCTATCTTGAATCATCTGTTCTTCCTTCAATTGTAACTTATATTGAGGTATGCATATAAAGAGTATTCTATCTATGTAACTGCATTGATTACACATAAACGTCACAAAAAAGTTTTAACAGTTTTACTGTCCTACAGGAAACCAAAACCGATAGACCCAGAGGTTCTCAACACCATGAAAATGCAGGGTCCGATCGGCTACGCTCCAAACCCTAGAACTTTCAAAAGAAACCAGGTAACTATAATTTATTTACAATTTTTTTTTTAGCATTATTAGATCTCTAAGGGTTTTAAGAAGTTATATTTGTATTGTATTGTATTGTATTTATTTATTTGCAAAGAATAAATAGGTACAAAAGTGTCTTAGGTGGTAAGTGACAATTGGTTGCTTATTCTGCTATTTGTACTAAACAGGTTGTACTAGCATGCAAAAATCTTAAAACTACTACAACTCTGGCTGTATATCTTCAGAGAGGAAATCATTTACACTATAATAGCTTTTATCAGATAATAGCTTCATTAATTTGTTTCTAAATCTATGTACAGGCAGTTCTCTTATAGATTTTGGTAACTTGTTAAAAAGTTTCATGCACATAACGAAACAATGATTCGAATATAATGCTGTCCTGGGAACACAATTATTGGCGAATTCGTAAAATAACTATAGCAACGTGATTCCATTTCAGATGCCCTACATAGAAGACACTCTTGAAGACCTGTTCACTGCCAAAGTGACAGAAAACAAACTTACAAACCAACCCGTGCCCAAGCACTATCAAAAGGTACGTTATTGAAATTCAAGATACGGGCGTGTTAACAGAAACATAAAAATGTAAGTTATTTATACATATTAAATTATTAAACAGACATAGTACTTAAAGGCGTATAAGAACATTTTACTTGGCATTAAAATATAGCGTGGGTCGGACTCTAGTTTGGGATAAATAAAATAAAATAAATAAATAAATATATATTATGGGACATTATTACACAAATTGACTAAGTCCCACAGTAAGCTCAATAAGGCTTGTGTTGTAGGTACCTAGACAACTATATATGTAATATATATACATACTTAAATACATAGAAGACACCCATGACTCAGAAACAAATATCCGTGTTCATCACACAAATATATGCTCTTACCAGAATTTGAACCCGGGACCATCAGCTTCATAGGCAGGGTCACTACCCACTAGGCCAACCCGGTTGTCAATAAAAAAAATATTAAAAAAAAAAAAAATTCGAGATAATCTTATACAGATCGACCTAGTAAAGTTTGTACTATGGGTACTAGGCGACGATATGAATACGTATATGGATAAATACATACATATATACCTAAAAACACATGACTCATGAACAAATATCTATGTTCTTCACCAACAACCGGTCTGGCCTAATGGGTAGCGACCCTGTCTATGAAGCCGATGGTCCTGGCTTCCAATCCCGGTAAGGGCATTTATTTGTGTGATGAGCACAGATATTTTTTCCTGAGTCATGGATGTTTTCTATGTATTTAGGTATTTATTAATATTTATATATTATATTTATCGTTGTTTAAGTGCCCAAAACACGAGCCTTATTGAGCTTACTGTGGGACTTAGTCAATTTGTGTAATAATGTCCTATAATTATGTATTTATTTATGACACAAATAAATGATCTTACCGGGATTCGAACCGATCGGCTTCATTGGCAGGTTCACTACCCGCTAGGCCAGCTGGGTCGTCTACAGTCAGAATGCACTGTTTCTCTACTTGCAGAAACAAAATGGGAAATTATTTTTAGAGTACATAGATGCCAACTAAAAACATTTTTTTATTCCTATAATTTACACAAACTGAATTAGGTAAATGTCTTATGAGAAATAAAAAGTAACCAAGTACCCACTTCCCAGCGCTCGGATCAAACCAGCGTCTTCTGGATTCACGGACGCCATAACTTCTGGCGGTATAGGGAGCGTGCATGAACTGTAGGAGGCAGCACAGGAGCCGTCAGATTTTTGGCGCGAGGCGTAAATGTGATGTTTTTGTTCCGATGTAGCCCACAAGATGGCAGAACCTACTATGCACAAGAAAACACGTGACGTGTACATGTGCATGTTTATGATTCCGATTCAGATCACAAGATGGCAGACCCTCCAACGCGCACGGTCCCTATAGGTCGTAATGTTTTAAGTATACCATCGATTTTTTTTCAGACCGATGGTCGTTACACCAAGCAAGAAAGTGAATCGAGCAACAAGCCCGGCCTCCCAGGATTGGAGGCTATTTTACCCAATTCATACTGCAACTCTATGCTTCAGGTAATAAGAATCATTTTTAACTGGCGAACCATTTTCGCGCTGCCTTAAATTTGCGATTGTAACCTCTATTAGAATGTTTTAGGATCCTTTAGAAATAATTTTTATCCTTGTCTGTCAATAGCCTCTAAGTAAGAATTTCATGGCGTTATGGTACGAATTTCGGGATAATAACCAAAGAGAGTTTGAAATACAGGTGTATTGTCAAAGAAAACTTTGTAGCGGCGTAAATTTACTGCCATCTTTCGACACATAATTAAAACTTTTAGAACGCCATTTCACTTTGATCCTTAATCTTTCAGTGATATGTGTTCAATCTATTCCATGAGAAGAAGCAGATTCCCCATAATATTTTTTTAAACAATTTTCAGTCTCTTTAATAGTTTTTCCACAAAAAGTAATATTTAATTAACACAAGAAATTCGCTTTTCTCCATTTTCCACACAATTTTCCGATCGTATTTGACATATGCCTCAACAACTAAAAAAAAAAACTTTTATTGCCTCGCCTTTAAAAAATAAAAAACTGCCAGCTACCAAGGAGTTCAGAATCGTAATTAAAAAGTTTATATGTTAAAATGGTTATTGTTTTACATAAAGTCCGCCCTCGTAGTAGTAGGTTCTGTATATGTATATTTTTTGTATCAAGTATAAACTTTCAGTTTTCAGATTAATTTTCATTTTTGTTTCAGGTTCTGTACTATACTCCTGCTGTGAAGGCAACGTTGCTGGCCCACACTTGCGCAAAGGAGTTTTGTCTCAGCTGTGAATTAGGTACCTATTTCCGTTGACATTTAAAGTAATTTAAAACAAAATATTTTTGTAGATTTCATTATGAAATTGAAATTCCCTACACATAACTTCGTTTTAAAGTTGGATTGCGAGATATTTCCGAAACTACATAGGTCACTAGATAAGTTTTGCTTTAAACAAATATGAAACAAAGAGGTATACTAATACTATCACATATATTTTTTTAACTATATTTCTACAGATAATGTTTAGCCGGAAAACATTTACTTACTTTTTAATATTTTTTTTTTAATAAATACTATACGACATTATTACACAAATTGACTAAGTCCCACAGTAAGCTCAATAAGGCTTGTGTTGAGGGTACTTAGACAACGATATATATAATATATAAATATTTATAAATACTTAAATACATAGAAAACACCCATGACTCAGGAACAAATATCCATGCTCATCACACGAATAAATGCCCTTACCAGGATTTGAACCCGGGACCATCAGCTTCGTAGGCAGGTTTATAAAAAAATAGATTAATACTTTGAAAACATTGGCGTGGGCTGTGCTATTTTGATCCTGATATATTGCGTTTATGTATATAGTTGTCATACAATTTATTTTTCAATAACGTGTAAGGAATCGAATGATACCATTTTCTTCTTTATGAAACTAACAAAAAAAATTTTTTTTTGAGACTTTGGAACCTTGTATTTTTTTATATTTTCTATATGTCTTTGTATCCGTTTACTATCAATTTAGTTAAATTTTGTTATAATATTCAACATGTGTGTTAAGACCTATCTTAACAAGTTTAGGTATTAGCATACCTAAATACCTACTTACCTAATCTAGATAGATTAAATCTCTCTATCGTCGGTAGGTGGCACCACCTATGAAATGTACCTAATTAACCTCTTTAAGGTGACATCTACCGAAAACTTGTGTACTTGCTCTCTAAGCTTAGCCATATCAATGTATGCAATAGTTCATAAACAATCCATAGTGTGGCGCTGTACGCGACTATATTAGCTTCTACATGTGTATAGATTAGGGTGAATCAACTTTTATTGTTTTGTTATCCTGTCCCGTTGTCCAAGGGACAACAGTGGCACAGTTTGTTTGAAGAGACGTTGTATGCCGTTCTATTAACATGCTTAGTAGGGAGCCCATTATGGACATTGATTATAACGACCACAAAAACGCAAGTTTGATACATTTAAGTACCATAAAATCAGTATTTCAATGAACTTTTGTCCCCTGGACAACTAATCGTAACCATGGCAACGAGTGACGCTAAAAAGTTGATTCTCCCATTAAATCACTTTTCTCAACTAGCCTTCTGTTAACATTAAATATAACTATTGTAATTCTCTGCTTTGATTCGGTCTCCATCACCTCCAACGCTGAACAATGTGTCAAGTACCCAATTGTATCCAGGCTTCCTGTTCCGAATGCTCGACTCATCCGGCGGCGCGGCCTGTCAGGCAGCTAATTTCCTTCGAGCCTTCCGCACAGTTCCCGAGGCCGCCGCTCTAGGCCTCATCCTGCCTGACAGGCAGGACTCACAGGACCTGCAGGCATTGATACAGGTACAGAGGATACGTCGGTAAATAATCTGACACATCGATATGTTCAACCTGCCTTAAAGGAAAAATAAAATTCCCGTGCAATGCAAGCATATGGAAGGTACAAGATTCTCGTATAAATAAATGGGTTTGGTAATTGATAGGAAGTAATAATGCTTACATTAACAGTTAATGTAGATAACTGTACGGTTCCGTATATTAAGGGGATGTCCATTAATCACGTCATACGTTTTTACAATCAATGTATCTTTGTCATTAATTAGTGGTTATTAGTTAACAGTATGTACTAATATTATGCATCAAACTTTATTATGACGACCGGTTTGGCCTAGTGGGTAGTGACCCTGCCTACGAAGCTGATGGTCCCGGGTTCAAATCCTGGTAAGGGCATTTATTCGTGTGATGAGCATGGATATTTGTTCCTGAGTTGTAGTTGTTTTCTATGTATTTAAGTATTTAGAAATATTTATATATTATATATATCGTTGTCTAAGTACCCTCAATACATGCCTTATTGGGCTTACTGTGGGACTTAGTCAATTTGTGTAATAATGTCCTATAATATTTATTTATTTATTTATTGTTTCAGAGCTGGAACCGCTTCATACTTCACCAGATGCACTACGAAATCCTGGAAACACGAAAGAAGGAGAAGGAGATGGCCCTCCTCGCCAGCAGCTCTCCTCCCGCGACCAGGGGCGGCGCGCCCGCGCCCGTCGCGCCGCCCGCCGCGCAGGTGAGCGCTACCGACTTGTTACATGTACATACAATACAATACAATACAATACAATAGTACATTACGATACAAGTGCGAAAAATAGGAAATTCGAAACCAGTATGGCTAATATGGTCGGTATTTTATCATCTATCATCATGTCTGTCACGTTCTAACAAGTATGTTAGTGCGAAAGTGACACGAGACATAACAAGTGATAAAAATGCGACCATGATACCGCCGCAGTGGCGATATATTAAAACACGACCGAAGGGAGTGTTTTAAATAGACACAAGTTGCGAATTACCTATTCGCACATGTATCGTACAACGTTTTACAGTACATATGGCCCTTTAAATGTTCGACAGAGTAACGTAATATGCTAATTTTCACTAACTGGACCCTTTTCCAGGCAAAGTACGATTTATCGACCACATACGCGGCAACAGAATTTCAACTTTATCATACCGATTAAAGGTTCAAATTAGGTTGCACTTTCGTGAAATGTGACTTTTACTTCAAATGAATCATCAAACCTGGATTAATTGGAATATATTTGGATTTTTTGGGAAAACCTTTCTGCTTGTTAAAAATTAATTTAGTATGGGTAGCACATCTTACTGGTGAATTTCCAATATGACTTGGAACTCCGGTAGCCGTTTAAGAAGTGTAACGCTCTTACGGTAGACGTCGCTAGGGTCCCCTAGACCAATATGGTGGAAAAATTCCCTGGCTATGGATGAGGTCTCGATGGCTCAGTTGGCAGAGCGCTGGAGTATCGATCCAGAGGCCGTGAGTTCAAGTCTCATACGAGGCAGTAATTTTTCCACTTTTAAATTTATCAAATGACATTTCGTACATAAGTTCGGAAAAACTCATCGGTACGAGGCGGGGTTTGAACCTGTGACCTCCGGATTGCAAGTCGCACGCTCTTACCGCTAGGCCAGCGCTTCTATCGTATTAACTTACGTATGTTATTTCTGCTATAATTATTAAAACCTCAAACAGGTGAACGGCTATCCGGAAGAATATCAATACGCAGAGCTGGAGTTCCTTGGTCCCAGCACGGAATTCGAAGATGGCGAACCGAGAGAAGACGGCTGGCATAACTTGAGTCAGGAGGAAGGTAATACTTTATTACATTAAAGAAACGGGACTTAATCGCGTATTTCCCCCTCCCTCCTCTCCCCTCCTCCTCTCCTCTGCCGTCCTCGAAACGTCGGAGGTAAATTTAAAAGTCACTCCACCAGCTCAAAGCCATTCATTCATTTAATTTTTGATAGCTATGAAACCGGAACGTAAACAGCGACATTGGCGACAGATAAACCGTACGCGGTTTTCACTCGCTGCTTAAAAAATGGAAAGTAGTTTTAAAGTGTTTTTAGATAAATAATTAAAAAAAGCAAAAAAATCACTCTGTACTATATAATAAAGGATATCTTATTGCACTTATGCGGATAGAAAGCTGATGCTATTCTCAATGTCAATTATAATCATTAACCCCCTTATTCATAAACGTCTACTAAAGTTGCGAAGCCGCTAATGATCGTTTGTCCCTTTCCATCATACCAATACGTCGGAAAGGGACAAACGAATATTAGCGGCTTCGGACAGTTTTGCAGGGTCCAAAATTTAATGTTTTCTCAATTTTTAATAATCAAACAAATTTTGTACATGCAGCCTTGTTTGGTCCTGTGGAATACTCAGGTAAAACCTATCCATTCTCCTTCCTTATCGTATCCTCATGGCTGAGGACTCTTCACCAGTGCTCTCCAAACCGCTCTATCTTGGGCCCAGTGTAATGTAATTTTGTCTCTGACGTTATTCTGTCCGCCCGACGCATGGCTATACGTCCATCCTTACGCTTCCTGGGCATTATGCATACCTTTATGTGTAAAGACAAACTAATATAATTATTTTCTCAGTGTCTCAAGATTCTCAACTCAACAAGGTGAACGACGAGCTCCCGAACCAGCAAGTGGACAGAGAAGAGTCGGACATATCTCAGCTCTTCGCTATCGGCCGACACCAGCTCAACCGCTGCTTGAAGTGCAATAAAGAGGTAATGTTGTGTTTATACCTCACTTAGTATATCTACCAGTGTACCTGTGTCTTAAGATTCTTCAGCGAGGATGAGCTCCCGGACCAGCAAGTGGACAGGGAAGAATCGGACATTTCTCAGCTCTTCGCTATCGGCCGACACCAGCTCAACCGCTGCTTGAAGTGCAATAAAGAGGTAATGTTGTGTTTATACCTCACTTAGTATATCTACCAGTGTACCTGTGTCTTTAGATTCTTCAGCGAGGATGAGCTCCTGAATCAGCAAGTGGACAAAGAAGAGTCTGATATATCTCAGCTCTTCGCTATCGGCCGACACCAGCTCAACCGCTGCTTGAAGTGCAATAAAGAGGTAATGTTGTGTTTATACCTCATTTAGTTTATCTACCAGTGTACCTGTCTTTAGACTCTTCAGCGAGGATGAGCTCCTGAATCAGCAAGTGGACAAAGAAGAGTCTGATATATCTCAGCTCTTCGCTATCGGCCGACACCAGCTCAACCGCTGCTTGAAGTGCAATAAAGAGGTAATGTTGTGTTTATACCTCACTTAGTATATCTACCAGTGTACCTGTGTCTTTAGATTCTTCAGCGAGGATGAGCTCCTGAATCAGCAAGTGGACAAAGAAGAGTCTGATATATCTCAGCTCTTCGCTATCGGCCGACACCAGCTCAACCGCTGCTTGAAGTGCAATAAAGAGGTAATGTTGTGTTTATACCTCATTTAGTTTATCTACCAGTGTACCTGTCTTTAGACTCTTCAGCGAGGATGAGCTCCTGAATCAGCAAGTGGACAAAGAAGAGTCTGATATATCTCAGCTCTTCGCTATCGGCCGACACCAGCTCAACCGCTGCTTGAAGTGCAATAAAGAGGTAATGTTGTGTTTATACCTCACTTAGTATATCTACCAGTGTACCTGTGTCTTTAGACTCTTCAGCGAGGATAAGCTCCCGAACCAGATTTGTTGAGTTTAATTTTCACGTTCTTCCCATTGTTTTTTTTTTTAAATGTCTTACTTTTTTAAATCATGGTGTTGTAGCATTCACGTTGCCATTTCGTAGTAATTATACCTTTTCCACAAAGTATCTATCTACCTATCGACCCATCTACTACGCACGTTAGTTGGTTGATCTGCAGTATTTTGTTCTAAAAACTGTGATACTGATTTATTCTGGCTAACGGAACCACCAACAATTAATTTCTACTTGACACTATCTGAGGAGTTTATTAATTTTCAAAAGGTCTTATTTCTCTATGAAAACCATACAAAAATAAGCCCTTTTGAAAAGACACTCCTCATCTGTACTCGCAGGAGGAGCGTTCATCAGTGGTCCTAGCCTGCGCTCTCCAATACCCTATGGGCTCCAATTCAGCGCGGGGCTTCGCGGAGCTCGTGCGCGCCTCCCTCGCGCCGCGCCGCGCCACGCCGGCCTGGTGCGAGCAGTGCGCCCGCTTCACGCCCACACAGCAACAGGGCCGGGTCATACGGTGAGTACAGCTCGTGCGCGCCTCCCTCGCGCCACGCCGGCCTGGTGCGAGCAGTGCGCCCGCTTCACGCCCACACAGCAACAGGGCCGGGTCATACGGTGAGTACAGCTCGTGCGCGCCTCCCTCGCGCCACGCCGGCCTGGTGCGAGCAGTGCGCCCGCTTCACGCCCACACAGCAACAGGGCCGGGTCATACGGTGAGTACAGCTCGTGCGCGCCTCCCTCGCGCCGCGCCGCGCCACGCCGGCCTGGTGCGAGCAGTGCGCCCGCTTCACGCCCACACAGCAACAGGGCCGGGTCATACGGTGAGTACAGCTCGTGCGCGCCTCCCTCGCGCCACGCCGGCCTGGTGCGAGCAGTGCGCCCGCTTCACGCCCACACAGCAACAGGGCCGGGTCATACGGTGAGTACAGCTCGTGCGCGCCTCCCTCGCGCCGCGCCGCGCCACGCCGGCCTGGTGCGAGCAGTGCGCCCGCTTCACGCCCACACAGCAACAGGGCCGGGTCATACGGTGAGTACAGCTCGTGCGCGCCTCCCTCGCGCCACGCCGGCCTGGTGCGAGCAGTGCGCCCGCTTCACGCCCACACAGCAACAGGGCCGGGTCATACGGTGAGTACAGCTCGTGCGCGCCTCCCTCGCGCCACGCCGGCCTGGTGCGAGCAGTGCGCCCGCTTCACGCCCACACAGCAACAGGGCCGGGTCATACGGTGAGTACAGCTCGTGCGCGCCTCCCTCGCGCCGCGCCGCGCCACGCCGGCCTGGTGCGAGCAGTGCGCCCGCTTCACGCCCACACAGCAACAGGGCCGGGTCATACGGTGAGTACAGCTCGTGCGCGCCTCCCTCGCGCCGCGCCGCGCCACGCCGGCCTGGTGCGAGCAGTGCGCCCGCTTCACGCCCACACAGCAACAGGGCCGGGTCATACGGTGAGTACAGCTCGTGCGCGCCTCCCTCGCGCCACGCCGGCCTGGTGCGAGCAGTGCGCCCGCTTCACGCCCACACAGCAACAGGGCCGGGTCATACGGTGAGTACAGCTCGTGCGCGCCTCCCTCGCGCCGCGCCGCGCCACGCCGGCCTGGTGCGAGCAGTGCGCCCGCTTCACGCCCACACAGCAACAGGGCCGGGTCATACGGTGAGTACAGCTCGTGCGCGCCTCCCTCGCGCCACGCCGGCCTGGTGCGAGCAGTGCGCCCGCTTCACGCCCACACAGCAACAGGGCCGGGTCATACGGTGAGTACAGCTCGTGCGCGCCTCCCTCGCGCCACGCCGGCCTGGTGCGAGCAGTGCGCCCGCTTCACGCCCACACAGCAACAGGGCCGGGTCATACGGTGAGTACAGCTCGTGCGCGCCTCCCTCGCGCCACGCCGGCCTGGTGCGAGCAGTGCGCCCGCTTCACGCCCACACAGCAACAGGGCCGGGTCATACGGTGAGTACAGCTCGTGCGCGCCTCCCTCGCGCCACGCCGGCCTGGTGCGAGCAGTGCGCCCGCTTCACGCCCACACAGCAACAGGGCCGGGTCATACGGTGAGTACAGCTCGTGCGCGCCTCCCTCGCGCCACGCCGGCCTGGTGCGAGCAGTGCGCCCGCTTCACGCCCACACAGCAACAGGGCCGGGTCATACGGTGAGTACAGCTCGTGCGCGCCTCCCTCGCGCCACGCCGGCCTGGTGCGAGCAGTGCGCCCGCTTCACGCCCACACAGCAACAGGGCCGGGTCATACGGTGAGTACAGCTCGTGCGCGCCTCCCTCGCGCCACGCCGGCCTGGTGCGAGCAGTGCGCCCGCTTCACGCCCACACAGCAACAGGGCCGGGTCATACGGTGAGTACAGCTCGTGCGCGCCTCCCTCGCGCCACGCCGGCCTGGTGCGAGCAGTGCGCCCGCTTCACGCCCACACAGCAACAGGGCCGGGTCATACGGTGAGTACAGCTCGTGCGCGCCTCCCTCGCGCCACGCCGGCCTGGTGCGAGCAGTGCGCCCGCTTCACGCCCACACAGCAACAGGGCCGGGTCATACGGTGAGTACAGCTCGTGCGCGCCTCCCTCGCGCCACGCCGGCCTGGTGCGAGCAGTGCGCCCGCTTCACGCCCACACAGCAACAGGGCCGGGTCATACGGTGAGTACAGCTCGTGCGCGCCTCCCTCGCGCCGCGCCGCGCCACGCCGGCCTGGTGCGAGCAGTGCGCCCGCTTCACGCCCACACAGCAACAGGGCCGGGTCATACGGTGAGTACAGCTCGTGCGCGCCTCCCTCGCGCCGCGCCGCGCCACGCCGGCCTGGTGCGAGCAGTGCGCCCGCTTCACGCCCACACAGCAACAGGGCCGGGTCATACGGTGAGTACAGCTCGTGCGCGCCTCCCTCGCGCCACGCCGGCCTGGTGCGAGCAGTGCGCCCGCTTCACGCCCACACAGCAACAGGGCCGGGTCATACGGTGAGTACAGCTCGTGCGCGCCTCCCTCGCGCCGCGCCGCGCCACGCCGGCCTGGTGCGAGCAGTGCGCCCGCTTCACGCCCACACAGCAACAGGGCCGGGTCATACGGTGAGTACAGCTCGTGCGCGCCTCCCTCGCGCCACGCCGGCCTGGTGCGAGCAGTGCGCCCGCTTCACGCCCACACAGCAACAGGGCCGGGTCATACGGTGAGTACAGCTCGTGCGCGCCTCCCTCGCGCCGCGCCGCGCCACGCCGGCCTGGTGCGAGCAGTGCGCCCGCTTCACGCCCACACAGCAACAGGGCCGGGTCATACGGTGAGTACAGCTCGTGCGCGCCTCCCTCGCGCCACGCCGGCCTGGTGCGAGCAGTGCGCCCGCTTCACGCCCACACAGCAACAGGGCCGGGTCATACGGTGAGTACAGCTCGTGCGCGCCTCCCTCGCGCCACGCCGGCCTGGTGCGAGCAGTGCGCCCGCTTCACGCCCACACAGCAACAGGGCCGGGTCATACGGTGAGTACAGCTCGTGCGCGCCTCCCTCGCGCCGCGCCGCGCCACGCCGGCCTGGTGCGAGCAGTGCGCCCGCTTCACGCCCACACAGCAACAGGGCCGGGTCATACGGTGAGTACAGCTCGTGCGCGCCTCCCTCGCGCCGCGCCGCGCCACGCCGGCCTGGTGCGAGCAGTGCGCCCGCTTCACGCCCACACAGCAACAGGGCCGGGTCATACGGTGAGTACAGCTCGTGCGCGCCTCCCTCGCGCCACGCCGGCCTGGTGCGAGCAGTGCGCCCGCTTCACGCCCACACAGCAACAGGGCCGGGTCATACGGTGAGTACAGCTCGTGCGCGCCTCCCTCGCGCCACGCCGGCCTGGTGCGAGCAGTGCGCCCGCTTCACGCCCACACAGCAACAGGGCCGGGTCATACGGTGAGTACAGCTCGTGCGCGCCTCCCTCGCGCCACGCCGGCCTGGTGCGAGCAGTGCGCCCGCTTCACGCCCACACAGCAACAGGGCCGGGTCATACGGTGAGTACAGCTCGTGCGCGCCGCGCCGCGCCACGCCGGCCTGGTGCGAGCAGTGCGCCCGCTTCACGCCCACACAGCAACAGGGCCGGGTCATACGGTGAGTACAGCTCGTGCGCGCCTCCCTCGCGCCACGCCGGCCTGGTGCGAGCAGTGCGCCCGCTTCACGCCCACACAGCAACAGGGCCGGGTCATACGGTGAGTACAGCTCGTGCGCGCCTCCCTCGCGCCACGCCGGCCTGGTGCGAGCAGTGCGCCCGCTTCACGCCCACACAGCAACAGGGCCGGGTCATACGGTGAGTACAGCTCGTGCGCGCCTCCCTCGCGCCGCGCCGCGCCACGCCGGCCTGGTGCGAGCAGTGCGCCCGCTTCACGCCCACACAGCAACAGGGCCGGGTCATACGGTGAGTACAGCTCGTGCGCGCCTCCCTCGCGCCGCGCCGCGCCACGCCGGCCTGGTGCGAGCAGTGCGCCCGCTTCACGCCCACACAGCAACAGGGCCGGGTCATACGGTGAGTACAGCTCGTGCGCGCCTCCCTCGCGCCACGCCGGCCTGGTGCGAGCAGTGCGCCCGCTTCACGCCCACACAGCAACAGGGCCGGGTCATACGGTGAGTACAGCTCGTGCGCGCCTCCCTCGCGCCGCGCCGCGCCACGCCGGCCTGGTGCGAGCAGTGCGCCCGCTTCACGCCCACACAGCAACAGGGCCGGGTCATACGGTGAGTACAGCTCGTGCGCGCCTCCCTCGCGCCACGCCGGCCTGGTGCGAGCAGTGCGCCCGCTTCACGCCCACACAGCAACAGGGCCGGGTCATACGGTGAGTACAGCTCGTGCGCGCCTCCCTCGCGCCACGCCGGCCTGGTGCGAGCAGTGCGCCCGCTTCACGCCCACACAGCAACAGGGCCGGGTCATACGGTGAGTACAGCTCGTGCGCGCCTCCCTCGCGCCACGCCGGCCTGGTGCGAGCAGTGCGCCCGCTTCACGCCCACACAGCAACAGGGCCGGGTCATACGGTGAGTACAGCTCGTGCGCGCCTCCCTCGCGCCGCGCCGCGCCACGCCGGCCTGGTGCGAGCAGTGCGCCCGCTTCACGCCCACACAGCAACAGGGCCGGGTCATACGGTGAGTACAGCTCGTGCGCGCCTCCCTCGCGCCGCGCCGCGCCACGCCGGCCTGGTGCGAGCAGTGCGCCCGCTTCACGCCCACACAGCAACAGGGCCGGGTCATACGGTGAGTACAGCTCGTGCGCGCCTCCCTCGCGCCACGCCGGCCTGGTGCGAGCAGTGCGCCCGCTTCACGCCCACACAGCAACAGGGCCGGGTCATACGGTGAGTACAGCTCGTGCGCGCCTCCCTCGCGCCACGCCGGCCTGGTGCGAGCAGTGCGCCCGCTTCACGCCCACACAGCAACAGGGCCGGGTCATACGGTGAGTACAGCTCGTGCGCGCCTCCCTCGCGCCGCGCCGCGCCACGCCGGCCTGGTGCGAGCAGTGCGCCCGCTTCACGCCCACACAGCAACAGGGCCGGGTCATACGGTGAGTACAGCTCGTGCGCGCCTCCCTCGCGCCACGCCGGCCTGGTGCGAGCAGTGCGCCCGCTTCACGCCCACACAGCAAAAGGGCCGGGTCATACGGTGAGTACAGCTCGTGCGCGCCTCCCTCGCGCCGCGCCGCGCCACGCCGGCCTGGTGCGAGCAGTGCGCCCGCTTCACGCCCACACAGCAACAGGGCCGGGTCATACGGTGAGTACAGCTCGTGCGCGCCTCCCTCGCGCCACGCCGGCCTGGTGCGAGCAGTGCGCCCGCTTCACGCCCACACAGCAACAGGGCCGGGTCATACGGTGAGTACAGCTCGTGCGCGCCTCCCTCGCGCCACGCCGGCCTGGTGCGAGCAGTGCGCCCGCTTCACGCCCACACAGCAACAGGGCCGGGTCATACGGTGAGTACAGCTCGTGCGCGCCTCCCTCGCGCCACGCCGGCCTGGTGCGAGCAGTGCGCCCGCTTCACGCCCACACAGCAACAGGGCCGGGTCATACGGTGAGTACAGCTCGTGCGCGCCTCCCTCGCGCCGCGCCGCGCCACGCCGGCCTGGTGCGAGCAGTGCGCCCGCTTCACGCCCACACAGCAACAGGGCCGGGTCATACGGTGAGTACAGCTCGTGCGCGCCTCCCTCGCGCCGCGCCGCGCCACGCCGGCCTGGTGCGAGCAGTGCGCCCGCTTCACGCCCACACAGCAACAGGGCCGGGTCATACGGTGAGTACAGCTCGTGCGCGCCTCCCTCGCGCCACGCCGGCCTGGTGCGAGCAGTGCGCCCGCTTCACGCCCACACAGCAACAGGGCCGGGTCATACGGTGAGTACAGCTCGTGCGCGCCTCCCTCGCGCCACGCCGGCCTGGTGCGAGCAGTGCGCCCGCTTCACGCCCACACAGCAACAGGGCCGGGTCATACGGTGAGTACAGCTCGTGCGCGCCTCCCTCGCGCCACGCCGGCCTGGTGCGAGCAGTGCGCCCGCTTCACGCCCACACAGCAACAGGGCCGGGTCATACGGTGAGTACAGCTCGTGCGCGCCTCCCTCGCGCCACGCCGGCCTGGTGCGAGCAGTGCGCCCGCTTCACGCCCACACAGCAACAGGGCCGGGTCATACGGTGAGTACAGCTCGTGCGCGCCTCCCTCGCGCCACGCCGGCCTGGTGCGAGCAGTGCGCCCGCTTCACGCCCACACAGCAACAGGGCCGGGTCATACGGTGAGTACAGCTCGTGCGCGCCTCCCTCGCGCCGCGCCGCGCCACGCCGGCCTGGTGCGAGCAGTGCGCCCGCTTCACGCCCACACAGCAACAGGGCCGGGTCATACGGTGAGTACAGCTCGTGCGCGCCTCCCTCGCGCCACGCCGGCCTGGTGCGAGCAGTGCGCCCGCTTCACGCCCACACAGCAACAGGGCCGGGTCATACGGTGAGTACAGCTCGTGCGCGCCTCCCTCGCGCCACGCCGGCCTGGTGCGAGCAGTGCGCCCGCTTCACGCCCACACAGCAACAGGGCCGGGTCATACGGTGAGTACAGCTCGTGCGCGCCTCCCTCGCGCCACGCCGGCCTGGTGCGAGCAGTGCGCCCGCTTCACGCCCACACAGCAACAGGGCCGGGTCATACGGTGAGTACAGCTCGTGCGCGCCTCCCTCGCGCCGCGCCGCGCCACGCCGGCCTGGTGCGAGCAGTGCGCCCGCTTCACGCCCACACAGCAACAGGGCCGGGTCATACGGTGAGTACAGCTCGTGCGCGCCTCCCTCGCGCCGCGCCGCGCCACGCCGGCCTGGTGCGAGCAGTGCGCCCGCTTCACGCCCACACAGCAACAGGGCCGGGTCATACGGTGAGTACAGCTCGTGCGCGCCTCCCTCGCGCCACGCCGGCCTGGTGCGAGCAGTGCGCCCGCTTCACGCCCACACAGCAACAGGGCCGGGTCATACGGTGAGTACAGCTCGTGCGCGCCTCCCTCGCGCCGCGCCGCGCCACGCCGGCCTGGTGCGAGCAGTGCGCCCGCTTCACGCCCACACAGCAACAGGGCCGGGTCATACGGTGAGTACAGCTCGTGCGCGCCTCCCTAGGTCATACGGTAAGTAACTACTGTCTATTTCGCAGGCATTACCATGTATCATCTTCATCATAAATGGAGACAGCATTCAATATATGTTTGTGACATTAAATATTAAGAGTCGTCTAGACAGTGCATCGTTTCATTGTATCTATGAGTATTTTGATCCTTTGGACAGATATGATGAAAAGGTATTGCTCGTCTGTCCCCTGGAGAGATAACGAAGGAGAGAGATTTTATAAACACTCAGTATTATTGTGTACTTACCCGATATTTGACCTTTCGTCAATTTTGGCTTGAAAACCGCTCCGATTTACAACATAAGTTTTCGATATTATCATTACAATTCTAAAATGTTCAAGGACAAGAAGATTACTCTGATAATTTTCAGGAATTACAGACTGTTCGGAAGTATAGGTAAATATCTCAAAAAGATGTTAGGATGTTTGCCTCAATAAATTACTAATATATACCTTTTTTACAGATTACCACCGATACTCGCGATAAACTGTGGCGGTGTCACTGCTCACGAGAAGGCCTATTGGGCTAAAGGCACGCCAAAAGAGACGGTACATACTTCTTGAATCGCAATTCACTACCAAACTAGTTAACCTTTTCGCCGCCATTGACTTGATACAAAGTCAGTACTTTTCGTGCCCCACACGCCAGGACTACAGATCAAGTCGTGGTTTTGGTCAGGTTTGTATAATAAATAAATAAATAAATAAATAAATATTATAGGACATTATTACACAAATTGACTAAGTCCCACAGTAAGCTCAATAAGGCTTGTGTTGAGGGTACTTAGACAACGATATATATAATATATATAAATACTTAAATACATAGAAAACACCCATGACTCAGGAACAAATATCCATGCTCATCACACGAATAAATGCCCTTACCAGGATTTGAACCCAGGACCATCGGCTTCATAGGCAGGGTCACTACCCACTAGGCCAGACTGGTCGTGGTGGTGGTGGTGCTTGTATACGGGCAATTATTGACGTGGCGTTGATGACACTTTGTTACTTCATTGACGTGGCGGCGAAAAGGTTAAACCCCTCAATAAAGTTATTACAGCCCCATCTAAAAATCTATAACCTGTCTGTTTACCATACTTAAAAAAAAAAAAACATTTCATTCGATTGATTCGTTTTAGAAATAATTGAGAAAATATATTCATGTGCACAAACAGTCTCGAGTTGACCTCAATACAAGTGGCGAATGGCGCACATTACAATATTTAAAATACTTACAACAACTGTACAGTATATCAACTGTATTCTGACTGTGTTGACTTTGACCAATGTATAATATTTTTCACCACACCAACTGGTAAAGGGCCTCTTGATTGTTCAAAAACGAATGAAAAAGTTGCATTTTATCCACATGTGGGGCAAAGTAATCAGATGCAAATTTTGAGTGGTTTCTTTATGTTAGCTGGTAGAATGGACTTTTAAATTATGATTTTGGACGATAAATTTTATATTACGTTCATTTGTATTTGATTTGATTGGATTTTTAGGGTTCCGTAGCCAAATGGCAAAAAACGGAACCCTTATAGATTCGTCATGTCCGTCTGTCTGTCCGATTATGTCACAGCCACTTTTTTTGGTATTTCATAGTTAGTAGTTTCCTAGTGTTGGTGTGGTGAAACATTTTGTGTTTCACTCGGAGGCAAAGTTTGTTTAACCCTCGTGCATTGAAACCCTTGGAATCTTTCGCTTGCTCAGGTATCAATATTAGCACGAGCAGTTAAACAACAACTTTGCCCCCTTGTAAAACAAATAACTATTCTAGCCGGACTCGACGAAGCGCGGTAGCAGCGGCAAGCCGTGCCGCTACGGCGTGCATTGTGCGAGGCCGGGGTGCCGCTTCAAACATCCGGACAGGTAAAAGATGCTATGTATATGCTAGACCTAGGGATTTTTCTATAATATACGAATACGATACGATACGAACGTCATGTTGTTAGTGTTTGACAAAATAATAATAAAAAAATTATAAAAAAGACCAACAGAGGGTTACTTATAGTCATTTTACACACACACAACACAACACAACACAACACACAAGCCTTATTGAGCTTACTGTGGGACTTAGTCAATTTGTGTAATAATGTCCTATAATATTTATTTATTTATTTATTTTTATTTTGGTTGTTGGTCCCCGCCTGCGATACTTACCATCAACAACAATATTCTTGTGTGTGGGGCTTGTTTTCCTCTTTTTTAGTGTGCAGTCGGGTTTTTTTTTATGATATTTTTTATTTATTTATAATGTTTTAGTTACCCCCAAATCCTATGACACTCCCGTGATCAAAACGAATCTAACGATACCTCATACATCAAAATCCATCAAGCCGTTTAGGCTACAGGAGGCCACAAAGAAACAGACATACATACATACACTCGAAAAACATTACCCGAGGATGGTAAAAACATTGACAATCCTGTTATCGATAACTACCCCTTCAACGTTAACGTTTTCGCCGCCATCGACTTGATATGAAGTCAGTACATTTCGTGCCCCACACGCCACGACTTCATATCCTCGTAAGGCCCAAGGTCCTACCTATAGGACTTATTCAGTTCGATTAAATTTAAATCATATTCAATTAGGACAGAGTTGCGATTCAGCGAGGAAATGCTGCCAGTATCTTTGGCACTATGCCCCAGGGATATCTTTAGATATAGATTTTTAGTTTTTAATTAGTTTAAGTTTCTATTGTACTTTTATTCACATTTTATTATCGTTATTGCCAAATTGTGTTATTTAAATAAATTAATGGACAGAGTTGCATTTGTTTTGTATCGTGCAGTTTTCAAACAAAATAAAATCAACTGTATTCCGTGCACTATAGGTTCAAATTCCAGTGGCAAATTTTGGATTTTTCATTTCTATGGCTGGGCCTTAAGAGGATATCAAGTCGTGGTTTTGGTCAGGTTTGTTAACGTGAGATTTTTGACGTGGCGTTGATGACACTTTATTATTTAATTGACGTAGCGTCGAAAAGGTAAATCATTTTCCATATTTCCGCTATTAAATCATCAGTGAAAATTGAAAACTTATTGTCCCTCGACATCGTACAGGTTTTATGTCGAATTCCTTCAACGTTCAGGCAATCCGGCTGTGGAATGATCTTTCTCTCTCTATGTGACAAGCCCAGAACAAATTCTTCTTCAAGCGCATGTTGCGCAAGCATCTGTTTGACAAGGTTCAAAGGTCGTCCTCATGATGTTTCACAATGGGTATATATGTATGTATGTATGTATGTATATTATAAAAAATAAAATTCTTTTAGCCAATTAAAGTGGAATTTTTCAGACTCAAAGAAGTTTGTCACCCAAAAATATATAAAAACCTGTATACAATAAATCCATATTTATTGTGCAATGGCTATTTGGAGGACAATTTCGGTATATTTGTGTGTCATGGATTTTCTTTTAAATATAAAGTATGTAGGTTAAGTATTATACATTTATAATTTCATTATTCTTGTTCAGTTATTTCCAACCAAATTTGTTTATGACAGTTATAACATATCGATAAACTAAATATCGGAAGGAAGTCACTAGCATTGCCTTGTTCTTGCTATATCAGAGGGCCTACCGCGAACCACGTTCGACGTGTTGCCTCCCTATCACACTTACGCACGAATTTACAAGTGCGACAGAGAGGCAACACGTCGAACGTGGTTCGCGGTAGGTCCTCTGGCATCTGGCGGTTTATTCTGCATCTTTCACTCAAATTGACTTAAACACAAAGTGAACCATAAGTGGAATATTAAATTATTAGTGATATTTTCATTCTACATGATTCACTCGTACGACTAGCAAGTGAAAATAAAGTTTTTGAAATTTTTATGTTATTTTATCAGAGAATTTGAAATAGAGGTGGATTGTCAAAGAAAACTTTGTAGCCACAGTTAATTTATTGCCATTTTTCGCAACACGCGCAACCTTATTTAACGTAATATGAAAAAAAAAAACAATATTCTGTGTCATTCCAACGAAGCGAATGTAAACATGGAATGAAATATATGTTAAACATTCACTCAAGTGAAAATTCATTCGAGTGAAGTCTGATATCACTTTTATGTACGGAGCCATACAATATAGCTTTCTATATATTATCAACAGCCAATTTTAAAGTTAAATTTTTTTAACACTTTACAAATCTTCTTTTTGCCCTGGTTTGCGATCGGGACACAGTTCTAATACATTTTTTTATATACTTAGTAAAGCCCAAAATGAATTTACGCTCCACAAAAACAGTTTTGCCTCCAGCAATAAAATGGATCCAGTTGACGACCGGTTTGGCCTAGTGGGTAGTGACCAGGGGTCGGACAAAAAGTGCGCATGACGTCAAACCACTTATAGGATGATTTCAAATACATAGTATTTTTGATTTTCATAAACAATTATCACTTATCATTTATCAATCCATTTATCTCTTTTTAGGTTATTAAACGATATCGCCACTTGAAATGAGTAAGTACGTTTTTGACTGACACATTGTCAATCAGATGAACAATAAATTGACTTCGTTACTGTTTAGCTATTGTATCTTCACGATTATATTTAGCTAAAATTTATATTTACTAATGTATAAGAAAACGCTCTAAAATGTCATGTCATCTTTACTCGAATATTGTGGCAATTTTCCGTTTTTGGAGGTACGTGACAAACACGTATACTGCTAATCTTACCTACTGTTCCCACTTTTGACTATTAAACCTATTTATCTGAGGATCCCACAGACTTGTTCTAACTAATTTCAAATAATTATACCTTATGGTAACAAGTTTCGTGAAATTTATTTTATTCACTACATCACCCTACCACCTGTATTATTAATTCCATGGATTTATTTACGTTTATTTTGTTACTTCATTAATACTACTTTGTTACTACATGTCACACGGAAGTTTAAATACAAACTCAAACATCATCCTGTGTGCAAGATTACGTCATTTTTACGTCATCCGCACTTTTTGTCCGACCCCTGGTAGTGACCCTGCCTACGAAGCTGATGGTCCCGGGTTCAAATCCTGGTAAGGGCATTTATTCGTGTGATGAGCATGGATATTTGTTCCCGAGTCATGGGTGTTTTCTATGTATTTAAGTATTTATAAATATTTATATATTATATATATCGTTGTCTAAGTACCCTCAACACAAGCCTTATTGAGCTTACTGTGGGACTTAGTCAGTTTGTGTAATACTGTCCTATAATATTTAAAAAAAAAATCAAATACGCGTTTTGACATTTTCAGACCGAGCCCATCCCAAGGTTCGTCCAAGAGCCCCGACTCTCATTGCGTGTTGCCGCAACAGCTGCTGGTCAGGCTGCAGTCCGATGGCGACGTTATTATCAATGATAAGGTACATCAACTACATCAATGTAATTATTTACTCGACAAAAAAAAATGCTAGCAAATCTGGACATACTTTTTCTTCCTATAGATTGTAAATTCGACATCTATGGGTTAGAGTTTACAATTTTAATATCGCCCGTGTTATTTATATATAATATAATTCGGCCTATATACGTCCCACTGCTGGGCACAGGCCTCCTCTCATGTGCGAGAGGGCTCGGGCTATAGTCCCCACGCTAGCCCAATGCGGATTGGGGACTTCACATACACCTTTGAATTTCTTCGCAGATGTGTGCAGGTTTCCTCACGATGTTTTCCTTCACCGAAAAGCTAGTGGTAAATATCAAATGACATTTCGTACATAACTTCCAAAAAACTCATTGGTACGAGCCAGGATTTGAACCCATGACCTCCGGATTGAAAGTCGGACGTCATATCCACTCGGCCACCACCGCTTATGTTATTTATATACATAAAAAAAATTCTCCGAATAATCTAACTAATTGTACCTAATTAATAAGTGGTGAACGGTGTTGGTCACACATACTGTAAACAGTGTTTAAAATACTTTATATTTAAGCCTTTCTTGTAGTGACTGTTTGTTTACCTAAATAAATTAAAAAAAAAAAATATCTGTTATGTATTAATCAAGCTGTTTTTCATTTTTACTGTACGAAAAGTAGCTTGAGGCCTCGGATGGACGCGCGGCAATTCGAGGCCCTTCGTAGATTGCGCTCGACCAAATACAAGAACGGCCGTAATTTGCCGGTTACGTCCAGGGGCCCATTTCTCGAATGGTATTAGTCTAATATTATTAGTCTACAAACTGTCAATCGTATGAGTTTCCATGACAACAAACTAATAATATTAACCTAATACTGTTTGAGAAATGGGCCCCTGCCCGCGGCCTAATAAAGCGATTTTAGTGTATATACGTCTGGAGCGCTTACGTCATAGTGACGTCACTGACAGTTAAAGTCAGTCGATGTTAGACCGGCGAGCAGAGCGGTCGTGCCGCGTGATGTTTGTGTTGGCGCAAAATACATTATATCGTATGATTTACTGAGATAAATTCAGTACTTTACAGCGATTACAATTCATTACTCACATTTTATTTTATGTCTCTCAGAACGACGCATCGAACGACAACCGAGATAAACACAAGAAGAAGCAAATGACAACCATTTCCGAAGAAGAGTACAATCTCTCCGCTGCCGTTATATGCGTTGAAGACAACCCCAAGAATCTGGTCGCTTACGTGCAGATAGGGGAAGAGTGGCACATGTTCAACGACGTTAGGTAAGTAGAACTGTCCCACTGCCGGACGTTTTCTGCGCAATTATACCGTCACTTAAGCCTGCAAAACGTGGATTTTAGAGTAATGGATTCTTTTCTTGAACTCCTTAAGTTCTTATTTTTTTTTTTATTCTTTGTACTGACACTATATCGAGTTAATACATAGGTTGTACTATAGTTGCAGAAATATAAACAATTGCAGTGCTTCACATTGGTTTTTTTAAGTGACCACTTCAGAGAAAAGGGGACGATCACTTCTCTTTACAAACGTAGTCCTCATTTTCCTCCCTGGCTATTGACATTATGATTTTTTTACACAATTTGAGGAAAATGGGAACTACATTTGTATGGAAAGGTGGTTTCAGGGCGGTCGTCCACTTTCGTCTTAATGGCCTATTTAGAACACCAAAATACATTAAAAAATATGTTTTTGAGAAAAAAATCATTTTTGGTACAAGCTTGCATCGCTGACTGTACTTTTTTTTCCACAGGCAACTAATACTCATCGAAACAATTCTAAAAACCGCAAACACAATTAGGTTGCGTTGTTTTATCATAGAGTTCCTATGGCTACCTCCTGTCTCCATTCAATCATGAGATCAGCTTGATGGTACCATAATATTGCATTGTCTTCCGACTTACATATGTATGCAAATTTTCAGCTTCATCGGAAGTGGGTCAAATTTACCTTGCAAGATTTGTCCCATACATACTAACAGGGCAAGTGAAATAAAAGCTTGTAAACAAATTGAATATTCCAAGGTGTCAGTGAAAAATGATACTTAAAGTCGTATCCCACTTTTAATATTTAATTTTATATCTATTTGCAGCATAACCCCAGTATCAGCGTCAGAAGTGGTCCAATTCAGCGCGTGGTGGAAAACGCCCTGCGTGCTCTTCTACTCGTCGACGAGCCTCAAGCAGGAGGAGTCATAGCCGACCGAGTATGGACCTTATAGCGACGAGTGAGTGTTCAAATTACTTTGTAGTGTAATTTGCACTTCTACTGGACAGCGAGCGTCAAGCTCAAGTAATAACCGACCGGGTTTGAACCTTTAGATTGTAGAGCCAATTGTTCTCAAATTATCCGATCCGATAACAGATGTCGGATACGATAAAAAAGAAGCAAACAGTAATAAGTTTTTGGCAAAAATTTCATTTTTGGTACAAGCTTTTATCGCTGACTGTACTTTTTTTTCCACAGGCAACTAATACTCATCGAGACAATTCTAAAAACCCCGAACACAATTAGGTTGCGTTGTTTTATCACAGAGTTCCTATCTCCACCTCTCGTCTCCATCATCAGATCAGCTCGATGGTACCATAATATTGCATTGTCACCCGACTTACATATGTATGCAAATTTTCAGCTTCATCGGAAACCGGGAAGTGGGTCAAATTTAACTTGTAAGATTTGTCCCATACATACTAACAGGGCAAGTTAAATAAAAGCTTGTAAAAAGTGCCTTTTATGTTTTTTATACATTTAAATAAATAAATTAAATTAAATTAATATTTTGGGATAATATTACACAGATCTAGTTTTTCTCAGTAGGTATTTTTTTTACAGGCCTGTAGGTCCATACAACATGAACCAAATGTTCTACCAAGTCATCGCAGAAGGACATTACAGTATGTACAATGAGTCGTAGCGGATATTGAACCGTAATGCAACGTGGTAAGGAGGAAATTTGAACAAAATCAAGTGAAACATTTAAATTATGAAATTTTAGATTAAGTCGAAATTATTTTAGTGTGATCGTGGTAAAGGCGAAACTTTCGTTTCTTTTTTTTAAATATTAAAGATGTAGATACATTAAATTTGTACAGAGGTCCATGTTTTCAAAATATTTTCCCATTTTTTTCTGCTCCGTAGAATCGTAAAAAATTAAATAAAGTCAAACGAAGGGGCAAAACTATGGTTAAATGTAGCATCTCACATCTTAATATATTTACAGTACATATGGTGCTACTTTACCGCACTAGTGCGAAAATTAGCATATTACGTTACTGTGTCAATTCAATTCAATTCAATGCATTTATTTGTCGAAAAGCAGGTAGTGTTACAAACAGGTCGAACATTTAAAGGGCCATATGTACTGTAAAACGTTGTACGATACATGTGCGAATAGGTAATTTGCAACTCGTGTCGATTTAAAACACTCCCTTCGGTCGTGTTTTAATTTATCGCCACTCGTTTCGAATTAACTATTTTTCGCACTTGTATCGTAATGTACTATTACAGTACGGTGCTACTTTACCGCACTGGTGCGAAAATTAGCATATTACGTTATTGTGCCGAACATTTAAAGGGCCATATGTACTGTAAAACGTTGTACGATACATGTGCGAATAGGTAATTCGCAACTCGTGTCGATTTAAAACACGACCGTCGGTCGTGTTTTAATTTATCGCCACTCGTTTCGAATTTCCTATTTTTCGCACTTGTATCGTAATGTACTATTATTTACTACAAGGATAGATTATTATGGAGAGACATTCATTGGAGAGATTATTATGTAAGTAGGTTTTATCTACAGGTACCAGAGAGTTATTGATTGTAGAAGAGATGTAAATTCAAGATAAATTCGTGCTTCGAATTTGACAGCTAATACCAGTAAACAAGCATACTGCCCGCCTGATGGTAAGCAGTGACCGTAGCCTATGGATGGTCCAGGGGTGATACATGCGCGTTGCCGACCCTTTAAAAACCTGTACATTCCTTTTTTATAGGTTTTACGGTATATAGAACCCCCCCTCCCCCAAGCAAGCCCCTGCAAGGGCGTAGCTCTTCTTAAAGTTAGTTTAAAACTAAAAGTTACGTAAAAGTAAACTAAACTAAGTTATACAGTATCGAGCTCAACGAGGGGGGGCGGGTTTAGGGTCGGCAACGCGCATGTAACTCCTCTGGAGTTGCAGGCTTACATAGGCTACGGAGACTGCTTACCATCAGGCGGGCCGTATGCTTGTTTGCCACCGACGTAGTATAAAAAAAAAAGTATAACTTAAGTGTTATGTTTACGTTACCCTCGGGAAAACCTCGGCAGGGGCTCATTCCACAGCCGGAGCGTCCGCGGGAGGAAATTCCTCGACCATTTAGGTTCTAGGGTGTGAGGGTGAACACCCTGCCCGCGGCGGCGGCCGGCGACAGGACGCGCCCGTCACACGATAAGTGGGTCAATAGTTATTTGTGAAACGAGAGAGGAAAGTTAGTTTTTCTTTCGAGTGTTGATTTTGAGTCCCGAGTAAGCGAAAGATTATATAATTGAATCACAAGCGACAGTAGCGAGTGATTCTAAGTTAGAATGTAGCGAGAACTTGAGCGTAGCGAGGGACTGAAAAACACGAGATGTAAAATAACTTTGCTCTCGTGTGACACATACAACTTTTCACCTCAGTAGTGAGAACATATTAAAGGTTAAAACAATTCAACATCAAGTAAAGTTTTTATTCCTGTATTCATGGCCTTCACTAAATTAAAAAGCTAGTTTGTCTAACTCCCTGGAGTGAGGAAAGTAGGTTTGTTCGAGCTGCTGAGGTGAAAAATTATTTTCGATGTCTTGTTATTTGTCCCCAAAAAATGTGACGGAGTGTAGCTTTTTGTATGGGAGGTTTTATATTTAATTTTTCTCAAAAAACTAGAACCTACAGCTATTAAAGACATGTACTCGATATTATTTATTAAAACCGTGACAGAGTGGTCAGAAACAGGACAACGGAAATAATTTGACCCTAATAAGAATAAAGCGATGACGAAACATAGCGCCGTTCAGCTGTCAAAAAACCGGTGCGAGTCGGACTCGCCCACCGAGGGTTCCGTACTTTTTAGTATTTGTTGTTATAGCGGCAACAGAAATACATCATCTGTGAAAATTTCAACTGGCTAGCTGTCACGGTTCATCGGACGGACAGCGGAGTCTTAGTAATAGGGTCACGTTTTACCTTTTAGGTACGGAACCCTAAAAATAGGATTTTTCTTAGACTTTACATCTATTACATTTAAACTCTGTTACTACTATTGCCTACGGACTGATCATGACTGATTCATTTCATCTTATTTATGTTATAGGCAAGTTTTAATTTAAATAAATGCGAAAATAAATTACGGTTGTTTTATTCATAATCAGTGATGGGATTTTCCGGTGCAACACCGTGGGATACCAAGTATACATATATCATTCGATATCTTAATGTTACTGGCCACTTATGGTGCAAAGCAAGAAAAGAAATAAATATTAGTTAATTGTCAAACTGAGTGGATGACTGAAATATGTTGAATTATGACAGAGTTTTACAAACTATCTTTTATAATTGTTGAAAGTACATATATCGAAATTGCATAATAATAAACGCCCTGGCGGCATCCTAGGTTAGGTATTTTATAATGTGTTTGTATGCATTAAAAAAAAAATCATTATATGCATATTATAAAAAAACCTATAAGTACCTATGAGTTAAGATGAATAAAGAAAATACTAACGCTTATTATATGCACAACGCACGTACACTTATTTTCCGAAAATATTTTACGCGACAAAATGTTATTAAATTTTACTGAATGTAATATAGCCAGTAACTTATTCTACAATATAAGTTGTGGAATCCCGGGGTATATCCATATTAGTATAATGTTTGAGGTCATTCACCCCGTGTTGCACCGGGAAATATAATTACCTTACAAATTAATCAGGTAGATACATAATATCAACTTAGATACAAATAGGTATTGTGATCGCGTCGATAACCAAGTTACGTCCCAGAGCTAAAGTACTTAATCCATTGCAATCTACACGCTAGCTTGTAGCCGATAAAGTTGATTTTCCGCTTTGCAGCGAAAAGCACCTCTGAGCAGAGAACACTCAAAATAAATAGAGTTGAGTAATTAAACATCTTAACTATTTGTGTAATATATTTATCATAATTTTCCTTAAAATAAACATGTCGTTCTGTATCTCTATAAGTTCTTTAGGCCAATCTCCGCCATTATGACCATTTCCCAAAAAACTAAACGACAGAAAAGTTGTATCTAACTACTCTAGGTATACTGAACCTGCTCACAGAATTTCACGAGAATCGGTTGAGAATTGCGATCTGTAGAGAAGAACATCAATTTTTGCCCAAGCTGAAGCGGAGACCTTCGCTAAAGCTCGGTCAAAACTGACGTATCAAAATTGCAAAAATAAACCGGACTTAGCGAGCTATACAACGCTACGTACTTATTAGCTATTTGAGTTATATCTATGTATCATTCTTCTGTTCCCTCAACTGCGCTTTATACTGTTCGTCCATCACCGTCGCCCACTGTTGTCGGTTAATACCGACTTTTCTAAGTTCATCATATGCCGTCCTATATCGCTCGATAATCTCAAAGTTCTCGCGCGATAAACTAAACAGTTCGCAGTTGGTGACAGCCACGGCGGTGACAAAACGATGCTTATGCTCCGTCATAAGTGCGGTCTCACCGAAATGCTCGCCGTCCTCAAGATGTTCTAGCTCATAGCCAGATTCCGTGTACAGCGCGACCGTTCCCTTGTTGATGAAGTACATATAATCACCTGTAGAACCAAGAAAGCGTGAGCCAGACCAAGGCGGATAGTGCAAGTGTTATTTTAAACGTCTTAACTTCTATGAAATTATGACGTTTACTTAACACTTGTACAGTCAGCGTCAAATACTTTGTAGCAACCAAAGTAGCCAAATAGTTCGGTACACCATATATTTAGTATGGTGTACCGAAATATTTGGCCACTTTGACTGCTACAAAATATTTGACGCTGACTGTACAGGCTGGGCTATCAAAATCGCTGCCAACTTATCTTGGTCTGAGTTTTTCAACGGTTGATACTCGGGCCTCGTCAGAGGGTCTACCGCGAACACCGAAGTCCGCAAATTGTTCGCAAATAATTGGAGTAAAGGTCGAGTTTCCTTATGATGTTTTTTATTTATTTGTGAACGATTGGTACGACCTTGCGACATTTGACTGACGAGTAAAACGCCTTACCGCTAGGCCCCCGACCCCGACGCTTTTATTTCAGTGACTCTTACTCCGTGGGAATAGAGCGACTGATACTGGTGAGGTTTGCTTACCCAAAGATTTAATCTTGTAAATAATGTCTCCTTCGATGAATATCGCGAGTTGGAACTTGAGAGAGATCTCTATAAGCACGGCCCACGGCAGCTGCTTAAGAAACGTCACTTCGCGCACCATATGGCGGCCTGTGTGCATTATGATGTCTTCGTGCAGTTGGCCGGTGACACAGTCCAACATGGTGGACTCCTGGACAACAATACGTTTATGACATGAACACGTTGGTTTTATATATATGTTTATTTTGTGAGTAGGCCTTTCTCATTGGTTCTTTCACATGTCAATGAAGATAGAGAATTTGGACTGAAATGACACTTTTTTATATCACGTCGGTGGCAAACCAGCATACGGCTCCGCCTGATGGTAAGTTACTGTAGATTATGGACGCCTGCAACTACACTTGTGTAAACAATGGCTAAGGTACAGTAAATAAAGCTTTGTATTGTTGCATAGAGCAATTGACGAAGAATCCCAAATCCTTTGACAATGTGGTTTTTGCAGTCTGCACTTGGTCGCCTATCCTTTGAGTTTCTTTCAGGATCTAAGGTAGGGACACATTTTTCAGTCTCCTTTATTTTTGGAATCGACGTATGAACCGACGATTTTAGCAACTCTTCAAAAAGGTATTTAAATATTTTAATTCATCTCCACATATTCTTACCACAAAGAAGTGCGACCTGAACCGGATCGCATAAAACTTGAGAACTTTCTTCTTAATCCACGGCGGGAAGCGTCTCTGATTCAGGTAAGTCCGGATCTGCTGCGACATCATGTAGTACTTCGCCTTTGATGATTGGGTGCCGAACAGAGCTATCATGTATTTGAATGAGCAGTGTAAAATTACGCACTGCAATCAAAATAATGTATAGCGTCAGTGGCGTGGGTCAAGCGGCGCTTTAGCGTGGCGTGCAGCCAAGAAATTGGAGCAGCGTGCACTGAGGCTGCTCACATCATACGTTTGCATTTGTTGTAATGGACGCCGCGCCGTACGCCCCGCTTGACGCCCAGCTTAAGCGTCCACTTATTTTGTACACTAAGGCTTTATGTAGCATAAAACCTTTGCGTAGGTTACGACGCGACGTTAAGACAGGACCAAGGCTACAGGGTTTACTCAACGGGTTTATATTATAATTAGTTGCAATTTTTAGCTGTCAACTGCTGTCAGATAATTTTCCGTAAATATTTATTTATTAAATTCAAATGAGATGAAAACAGTTTATTTTGTGTATATTTTTATAAATAAACGCCACGGACAGTAACGTTTCGATCTTCAGTGGTTATTTGAAGTGATACAGCTATTAGTGGTTATATGGTGGCGATGCGATGACACCATTCATCATCACGATTCAGTAATTTGTGTTTCGTAATGTAAAGTACAGTATGGTTTTGTTAACATGGTGATAGCTTCCACCTGTTGCAATGTCCTTCCATCAGAAGTATAGAAAGAAAAGCAAAATATACCACGGGGATGACAGACTTCAATGCAAATATCTTAAGGATATTAAAGCGTTTGCGAAGGTACGGTGCTGTGCTTCATCTACAATTATGGTGTTTCCCCTCAAGTATAGTACATCGCATGAACGTACGACCTTGCTTTTTGCATGTCCTTAATCGTGTAAGTTGACTGTAACCAAATTGTTTCCCAGCCGCTATACATGAATGACGTTTATTGTGTACAGTGACTGCTGTGTTTGTTTTACATTAACGTTAATAACAATTATAGGTTAAGGTATTTACTATATTTACAATAACTTTTATATGCCACCTGTACAAAACCCTTTAAATGCCGCCCCTAACCCGACGCCTGCATCAATCCCGACCGATTGTCCTTACTGCCCCCAAGGCCGCCAATTTAAGGGACAAAAAGGCCTCAACATTCACATCAGCCGTGCCCACGCTGACTTGGCCACCGGGAGCACGCCGCCCGTATGCCCCAACTCGATAACACACCCTGTAGGAGCCACAACCTCGGCAACTGCCCCTGATCAAACTTCAAAATTAGAAGATTTACCTGTCTTAAAAGCAAATGTACGTGTACTTAAACACATACCCAAGGGAGCCAGAAACCTTGCCGCTGGTAAGCTATGCGACATAATAGGCAATTGTTTGCGCACAAACTGTGTTGAAGATTGGTTTTCCTTGCTCTCATTTTCATTCTCAGCCTTAAGAGTGCCTGAGAGCAGGGGAAACAAATCTTTAACCACCAAAGTAAAAGACAATATTGACACTATTGACAGTTCAATCTTATATTTCTCTGAAAACATTAACCATAATTTAAGCCCGAAATACAGAGCTATTGAAACTAAAGTCCACGACGGTGATTTGAGGGGCGCGGTCCGTATGCTTCTATCCGACTCTGCACTTGCTCCTTCAAATGAGGCCACACTAACCACGTTACGTGAAAAGCACCCCTCCCCCTCTAGACAACTTTATTTACCTCCAGAACCAGACCAAAATAGCGCCTTTCTATCGGTGACTGTAGCTGACGTATCTAAAGCGCTACACTCCTTCTATAATGGCTCGGCAGCTGGATTAGATGGTTTACGCCCACAACATCTCAAAGAACTCACATCACAATCTGCGGGTAATAATGGAATTAGATTATTAGAGTCCTTAACCGACATGTGCAACTTCTTGTTAAAGGGTATGCTTAACCTGCAAGTAAGGCCCTACCTTTATGGTGCAAATTTATGTGCACTATTAAAGAAGGATGGCGGCATAAGGCCGATAGCGGTGGGCAGTGTTATCCGACGTCTTACTGCAAAGTTGTGTTGTTACGCTGTCAGGGATGATATGTCAAAATACCTGCAGCCAAAGCAGATAGGATTTGGAACAGCTAGAGGCTGTGAGGCAGCAATTCATGCCACTCGGTCCTTTGTTTTAGAACATGAAAACACTGAAAATGCACTCGTTAAAATTGATATAAAAAATGCATTCAACTGTGTCGAAAGAGATAGCATATTAAAGGAGGTCCTTGAACTTGCACCACCTCTCTACCCCTATTTATACCAATGCTATTCCGACGCAACCAATCTTTACTTCAAAGAAAATATAGTGTTGTCACAAATCGGTGCCCAGCAGGGCGATCCTTTAGGTCCTCTGCTCTTTTGCTTGGCTATACATAAATCTATTACTACATTAAATTCTCCGCTCAATGTATGGTACCTTGACGATGGAGTTATCGGTGGAAGGCCCGAAACAATAATCGAGGACCTAAAGAACCTCATACCCACTTTCAAAGAACTTGGGCTAGAAGTAAACCCTACGAAATGCGAGCTCTTCTGTGGGTCTATGTCCGAATCTTCCTTTTCGGCTCTGCAAACACTATTGCCGGGAATCAAAAGACTTGACAAAGCATCTCTCTCCCTATTAGGTGCGCCCATTTTCCCCGAGGGTGTCAGTGCCGCCCTTCGAACTAAAAAGGATGCACTTGTGGCAGCTCGAAACCACTTGACCAATCTTTCATCTCATGTATCCATGACACTACTACGTCATTGTTTCGCCACACCCCGGATGACATATATCTTAAGGACGTCTCCCTCATGGCAATTCCCTGAATCAGCAAAAGAAATAGATCAAGAATTAAAGTCTACCTTGCAACTTATTTTAAACGTCGATCTAACGGACACACAGTGGATCCAGGCGAGCCTTCCCATACGACACGGCGGCCTTGGTATTCGTCGCGTCGAAGATATAGGACTCATTGCTTTTCTAGCGTCTGCACATGGAACCGTGGACCTTGTCACTCGAATATTAGCTCTTAATGGTGGCAACTCCCCGGTTCCATTTGTCTCAGAAGCCTTGGCAAAGTGGTCGGCATCTATGCCGGGTGACGCACGGCCTGACGACCCCGCTGTCCAAAGACAATGGGACGACATCTGGAGTAGAGATATATACAACTCGTTGCTTACTGATGCATCGGGTGTCGATCTGGCACGCCTTAAAGCTCTTGCACAGCCAGAGTCAGGGGCCTGGATGCATGCACTGCCCTCACCCCAGCTTGGTACACTGCTAGACAACGACTCGTTAAGAATAGCAGTGGCACTCCGGTTGGGGGCCAGTGTGTGCGAGTCTCATCGTTGCAGATGCGGAGCAATGGTAGAAGCCAACGGACACCATGGTCTGAGCTGCCAAAGGTGCGCGGGGCGATTTCCTAGACACCAATCGATCAACGAGATCATACGAAGGGCAATGGTGTCGGCTAGCGTGCCTTGCGTACTGGAGCCACCTGGCTTGAGTCGTGCAGATGGAAAAAGACCGGACGGACTGACCTTGATTCCATGGCGAAGGGGACGCTGTCTCTTGTGGGACGCGACTTGTGTAAGCACCTTTGCCGCGTCCCACTTGAGGCAAACCACACGGTGTGCTGGCTCAGCGGCGGAATCCGCCGCTAAGCTAAAGCACACTAAATACTCCGCCCTGGAATCAAGATACGATTTCGTACCGGTGGCAATAGAGACCGCGGGGCCCTGGGGCTCTGAGGCTCGCCGCCTGATTGCAGAACTGGGTCGGCGTCTTCGGGAGAGGGGCTGCGACCCTCGCTCTGGATCGTACCTGGTTCAACAGATCTCAATTGCAGTGCAGCGAGGAAATGCTGCAGGCATTATGGGTACTTTTGAGCCAGGTACGATGCAGGGTGGAGGCGCATATTAATATTGATGTTTGTTCGATTACACTATAGTTTTGATAATTTAAATTTAAGTTTGTTGAATTTTTATTAGTGACATTGAAATGAACTTTACATTTTGTTGAATAGAATAGTTTATTCATTATAAAAACACAATTTTTGTAATTACAATGTTGAATATTATATATACTGAATTAGTTAAAATAAATGCGTATATCAAATACGCATCAAAGGCTAAAGGAATGGCGGCATAACGATGATACGTCACATCGCTCGAAACGTCGAGCTATCGATGTTGATGTTTAACAAATTTAACCCATATCAGTGAAAGAATAAGGATCAAATTCAAATGGCGTTATAAAAGTTTCAATCATGTCTCGAAAGATGACAGTAAATTTACTGTGGAACAATTTTTTTTTGACAATCCATTCTATTTCAAATTCTCTTTGGTTACAGCTACTAGCTTTGTGAATTCGGAACCAGGATTTTTTTCCTATAAGTCTCAATAGGTATACGAATAGAACCTCTGGAAACCAGTGCGACGACCAACTGTAATGTTGGTCTTTTTGATGACGACTGTACCTATACGTGATCTAAATAAACAATTTTACAAGGAAATGGGCGTTAAAACTTACTTGAGCAATAATAAAGGAAAATGTGGTAAATATTTCGAACTCCCCGTCGTACACGAGGAGGTGTAAATTTGAATTCTTTCTTAACATGCTCACTGTAAGAAAAATAAACGTGTGCGGATTTGGATATTTAGCCCAGTTTTACAGACAAGTACCTATGTATTTTCTAAAGGAAAAGAAGAGAAAGGAAGGAATTATTATTTCTTACTGTACTTTTCTTTGCTTAGGCACATATCGAGCTAATTATATCGACTAATTTAATGGCTTAACTCACGTGTTTTTAGTCACTCGCGCGAAATGTTTCGGAAAGCCTAGGTCTCCTTCTTCAAGCACTAATAGTGAGAGTAGCGTTTACGATGGCCGCGCTTCGCGTACTGCTGCACGCCGCCGGGTTGTTTTGGTTGGGGGAGGTCTTGCGCTGACGTTGTAGGCGGGCATCGTAGTGGGTTTGGGACACCCAACACTTGTAGCAATAAAAAGCAAGCAAGCAGCAGCGTGCGACGCCGCGCGCAGCAGTACGCGAAGTGCGGCTATCGTCAAGGCTATTCGCACTATAAGTATTTGAAAAGGTGACCTAGGCACTCCAAAACATGTCGATGTCGCGCGTGACACTAAAAACACGTGAGTTAAGCCGTAAAGTTAGTTTAATGTTAGCATTGTCTCACACAGTTTAAATTCGATAATTATATCGAGATCAAAAGCGATGACTATGCTTTGTTTTGTAACAACGGTCCTTATGCATCTTCACCAATTGTATCGTATAGGTCCGCTTTGGGAACCTAATCCTAAGAATTGGCAACACAACGGTAGCCAGACACTCATAATACCATTTTAAAATGTTCAGTTTATTTTGTTTGTACCTATTACTTAACTATTGTAATACTCAGCTGCAGGAGGCGGAGCAAACGTGTCCTAGCGAGGAAGCCTTGTTCTTAAAGACCGGATCACAGATCTCCAACCAGATGGAAGGATAACATTAAAAAGATCGCAGGCCCACTCTAGAGGAGAGAACATCAAATCGGGCTAATTGGAATGACGAAGTGGGGACGAGTGAAAGAAGAAGAATTAAATTACTTAATTACCACTCACCTGCCCTCATCAGCCCATACATCAGCCGCACCTCTCCCGGCTTATCCCACAAGTCTCCGATAGTAATCCAAGAGCTGTTCCTCGGCTGCACGGGCTCGTAGTCCCCTTCTATGTAATACTCGATCACGAATTGGATCACAATGTTCCAAGACAAATATGCAGTCAGGTACAGTAAGAGCTCTAGAGCTGTTTTTGAGGGCACCTGTTGATAAAATCTTACTGAAATCTCATTTAAGGTTATAGGTACAAAAATCACCTAAACCTAATCTGTAGTGGCCCTTACAGCACCTTACAGCCGTATTCGGATTTTAATAACAGGTTATGAATTAGATCTGGATCTGATGTCAGTGTCAAAAGTGACATTTATTCAATCAATAACATCATTACAGAATAACCTGACCATACTAAACTTAAATTGGTTAAACTGACAGAATCTTACCTTTATTCTTAAAACCGTGCATATATTGCTATGATACTTGAACATAACGAAGTATTGAACAGATAAAACGGTGCACACAGTTCGTGCAAGATAAGTATAGCTTAATTTTTCCGAACACATTTCGTGGATCACGCAAAACAGATGCATGAAGTCCACTAGCATCCATGAGAAGAAGTAGTTCTTTAGGATCTTGTAATGGTTGAATTCTATGCGTTGCCTGTTTTTGCCGTCTACGAATCCGGTGAAGAAATTGATAGAGATATTGACGGCGACATAGACGATGTGGTTAAATACTATAAAAATATAGAGCGCATCCTAAAAAACATAAAATCATTAACTAACTGACTGCTAAAACATGAAATTTAATTCATTAAGCAAGAAGAAGGATAATGACCAATTTATTGGGGATAATATACATAATATAACCTATACATAGGTACTATCTGTAAATCAAACTGACGACCGGGATCGTAAAACTTTTCATTGATACTTGAATGGTTGTTGCATGAGTAAAGAAGAGCAGTGCCCTGGTCATCAGATTTATTTGCGGATACCATACCATAGCATTAGGTAAGGGCCACGGGATGCCTGCTGAACGGTGACTGATACCACATTACTTGTTTTATGTTTCATTTTAACCAATTTACGCCGGTTGGCGTTGAGCGTGTGCGCTCGGAGCGTGCGTTCCGTGACCTTCGGGTAAGGATTTAGGATTATGGTTTCCAGCATCAATATACAAGGTCACAATAATTTTTCTTTTGTCGGCGAAGTCAACAACGACGTATATACTTACATAGGTATTTAATATTGAACTTGGCTTTCATTACACATTTATGTTTTTGACGGGATACCTTACCTCATCCCTAGGCTTTCTGCTGGCGACCCATAATGGCTCTAACAGTACCATAATGAGGAGGACTGAGAAAACGACCGTTTCTGCCCAGACACGTAGTTTACTAAACGGGTGTATGGTCAACGGGTACTTAGTGAATTGACGGTGTTTTTCTGCACACAGGCTTGCGTAGGACCTATTATATATCAATTTCGTAAATTAAACACTAACTACCTAATGAAATATGTTTAAGTAATTGGCTACTTGACAGTTTTTTGTAAATAATGTCAATCGATCTTGATTTTCCTTAGGATCAAATATCTATATAGGACTAAAGAGTAAAGTTAGTATATTATAGGACTCATGGCATTTAAGCAACAAAAAGGTCAGAAATGAGACTTAAAGTCCGACGCTCGCACTCGACGATTGAAACGCCTCTAACAAAATTATATTGTAATGTGACGTCACATTTCATTAGTCTGTCCTAAAGTATGGAAGATCAAGAAAATTGCTATTTTGACCCTGAAATATAGAGTTTATGTATATACGACGGAGAAATTCACCTGAAATACTCAAATCTGAGAAGGGGCTCAGCGGGTATTTCCTCCTAATAGACAATAAATGTAGTGTAGGTAAATATAAGTACTTACTTAAACATAGAGATAGCTCTTATATCGTTAAAGTTGACTGCAGTGAGGTCCAGAATGAAGCGTCTGAGCCGACTGCATTTAATCTCATACTTATTTTTCACATTTGTCAGAGAACATTTATGTAACTTGAAATATTTCTTCCTTTCCTTGCATGCTTCATCATCTTTATCAGTTATTTTATTACTTGTTTTATCAGTTTTATTTTCAGTTGACATGATTATTTAAATTATTTTTCACATTTTTAATAGCGGAATTTGAGATTTGCCAACAGAAAGTGATGTCAGATATTTGTCAGTATGGACAGGTGATAATAACATATACTGACTTTGACTTTACTCTTTGGTGACAACATTTACCGCACCATAGCTAATTTAGAGTATTTTTTCTTTATTACCAAAAAAATACGTCTTTTAACTCCATCAAATTGGGCAAACCGGTGGGAATTGAGTTCTATGAATGCCGTGCCCATAGAAATAAAAAAAGAAGGTTTGAAAATGTGTTCGCAAAGAGTTGACTTACCAAAGAAAATTTGAATTTCGCGCCTTTTCCTACTGACAAGTTGGGTTGGGTAACGTGAGTATACGCTGTGTACAAGTATACGCTGTCTTGTGTTTCCTTGTGTTGGCGGCAAAGCCGTGGAAAAGTGGTTAAAATGTAAATACTATGATGGAAAGTGAAGTTTAAATTTATCGCTAAACATGTGCCCCTTCAAAAAAGGTATTATAACAATCGTTATTATTTTAAGTCGGTTATAAAGGTTAATATCTTAATGATGTCTTGTGAACAACTAATTCCATACCTACTAATATACCGACAAGTTATCGATACAGTCATATGAATATTTTGTCAAGCCCTAGCGTAAAGTAACAGTTTAGGTTTTTACACAAAATATTCTAAATTATTGACTAATATGATGAAATATTAACACACCATTGAAGAAAAACTTATAATGAACTGTATAAATTGGCCTTTTACAGTTTTTATGCTGTTAATTTGATAAAATATCGTTACGAAAATTTCGCTCGGAATATCGTAATTACCTGTGAATTGAGTATTTGCCTGGGTTATTTGGCCCTGTGACACTACAATCCGGCGCACTACACGACACCATCTTCACTACATTAGTTTATTAATATTTTTCTTCCTGTTTCATTTATATTTTTTACATTAAAATATACGGCAAAATGCTCGTGGCCGACTGCGGCCGACTTCTAACTCAAAAATGGTACCGTTTTCTCATATGTAGTCTGCCTCTTTCGCACTCATGGCTTGTTCATATACGTGATGGCTTCCCTTTCGCACACTTCATCTGTCTGTCAAGCGAAGCGTTTGACATGTCTCTGGCCGTGCCACTGATGTTGCATTTTTTTGTTTTACCGAATAGGTACTTAGGTAGTGCAGTAAAATGGTTTACAATTTATATAGCAACCCAACGCCTCTAGTGAAACTGGGCTGGCAAGAGGCTGGCAGTGTCCAAAGAGGATTGCCTCCACCTTTGACAAAAAAAACCCTCTAGAAAGGAAGAAAGTCTCTTGTTAATAAAAGCTACCTAGCAGTTGTTCTTCGGTGGAGGCGGCAGGCCAGAGAAACAGATGTTTGATTTTCGAGCGCCCCCGATTTCGTCACTCGAAAATCTGTGCAAAACCGGCGGAATGATATTTTTTTAATACGAGCGATAGAAATTGGGAATATAATGTGTGCATAAAGTGTAAGATTTGATAACTAGAACGACTTGCTAATCTTTACAGCAGTTACTTGTGATTTTGCGCATTCAGGGAGCAGGAAGAATGGATTCGTAAGCAAGAAAACACATAGTATTTAACTTTAATACATTATTTAATTAGTTATTTTGTACTATGGTCCATGGTATAACATTCGTTCTACCTCGCTTCCATACTTCTGAACAGGTTTTTGAACAGAATACAGCACTCAGAATGACAGTTTCCGTTCTGTCGATGAGGATTATTTCCCTGCAAAGAAAAAAAAACATTATCGATTATACACCGGGGTTCTGACTGATTAAGTATATGCTGAAAAAATCTTATTTCTGGCGGTATAAGTAAGCAATATTTTCCGAAAATTCTTGAGGAAGATAAGGAGAAAACAATGGAAGATTATTTATGTTTTGACTGTAGCAATTCTATGGTCTGTATATATTTTCTTCTGTTGTTCTTGACAACTTATTTTCTTATTTAATCAAATATATTTTTGGGATTAACATAAAAAAGCACTCGGTTTGCGTTGAGATTCAAGATGGCGAAAACGTCTCGAAAATATTTTTTTGTGTTTTGCTCATTAATGTTGTTTAAATTGTATTGATAGCTTATTATGCAGTGAACTATCGTGGAAGTGTGCAGCTAATGAAGAACTAATCTTGAAACGCGTTTGACCATGTTTTGATCAACGCCCGGCAATCCATCGTGGCTTTTAGTGAAGTCCAGCTATCTCTTTACTAAAAGTAACTACCGAACAACATCGTGTTCTACGACCACACTTAAAAAAGTTACTGCTGAATAACAACACTACATTGGCAAAATTATCATAGATTTGATGGAGACCATATTTAAAAAAAAGAAGAAACGAGTACTCATAACAGAATTCAAAGATGGAAATTGTATAACTAATGGCGAGAGACTTTGATATTATCGTAGGTATAAAATATTAGGCCCGTCCCATAAATTACATTACGAAATAAACCTAACTCAGGTCACGTAAAATCCGTCTCGACAAGCCTAGATCATCCGAAGCCCTAAAACCCTACTCATAATATGAGCACCCCTAAATGTAAATGAGACAATTTCTTACCCAAGGCAGAACTCATATAACACGAAATCAAATATAGGTTTCTTGCACGCCGCGTTCTCACAGTTCGATATGGGTCCAACACGTAAGTCTCTCTTCATAAAATTTGGTAGAAAGTTGTAGTATTTATCCACTATATCAGATGTTGCAAAAATTCTTTGTTCTTCTGTTTTATTTCCATTTTTGAAAACGGATGGTATGACTTTGAATTCGTAGTTACCATTTTTGTCTTCGCTTGTTATATTTTTAGCATCTAGATTAAAATTTAAGAAGTTGTTTTGTATATTTGACACATTTCGATTATAATAATCTGAATAAATGCTTGGTGTGTCTGTTGATAGTTTTTTGGCTGTTTCTGATATAATTTGAAAAAGTCTTCTTCGACACAGTTCGTACAGATTTGGTGGCGAATATATACTTTCTAATATGTTTTGGTGTTGCGGTGGACATTGGATATCTATTTTATGGGAACTGTTTTCATTGGTTATGGTCAGTCGGCATACTTGTCGATTTGTAGAAATTGCTTGAGGTTTTCTGAAAAAAAAAATAGGTAGGTATTAGTAGTACATAGGCAGTATTTCCTATAAAGAGTTGGCTGTTGTATCCCGTTACATATCTACAATAATATAATAAGATAAGGATAAGGTTGTCTGGAAGAGATCGCTTTTTAGCGATAAGACCGCCTGTTGTTTACCTCTTCTTTATGTGTTGTATTATTTGTACTGTTTCTGTATTGAGGTGTGCAATAAAGTATATTTGTATTGTATTGTATTGTACAATAGTTTCGGGACATTAAAAATAAATAAAGTACATATAAATATAACGCTATTCATCGTTTCGTTTCAATATTTTCTCCCGTAAGACCCCATTCCCACTGTGTATATAGGTACTCATACTTATGTATGTAGGCACATAATATATTAAACCTTTATGAAGCTTGGCTAAAAGAAAAGTTCAAACTTATATAATTCTGCCTACAAAGCAGGAGGTTCCGTTTTCAAATCCTGGTACGAGTATAGCATTTATTGTGTTTTCATCACAAATGTTCTCTGAGTTATGGATGTCTTCATCTCATCTAGTATCCACACCATAACCTAATTAAGCTTACTAAGGGTTTAAATAGGTAGATTTTGTATAAGATATCCTTGTAATATTTATTTATAAATTTTTAATTGACCCGGGTGATCTAATCTTCTAAATGATGATATCAGACACAATAGTAACAACTCTTACGTAACTCTTCAAATATATCTATTCTCAGCTAATGTTGGGTATCAAGTAAACAAAACAAGCAATAATGGATGTTTGTGGATGCCATAAACATGTCCATTACGCACTGAAGGAAAGGGATTGTTTCTTAACCAGGGCAGAACAAGTCTCACACATGTACAGAGATACACACACTGATGTGACGTCAGACAATGCATCGTTCTGAGGGAGTGTACAAGAAATGTAGGGGCAGCAATACAAAATAAAAAATAAACAGAAGGTCCCTTCCCGCCCTTTTTGAAAATACATACCTAAACTTGCCCGACTCACTAGGATTGCTTCTGTATTAATTTCGAATTTTAAAAAGGAGTAGGTAATATATGTTTACAGACATATATCATGTTTATACATACATCTTATCATGTTTACATTCCTTAGAGACTGCATTTTGACATTTGTATCTACGTAGCGTCGGGGACGTCAAGTGAGCAACGCGCGCACAGCCCGACTAAGCTCTGCCCGAGAGTGCCCGAGAACGCCTGTAAATGTAACGTCTGTGTGCGTAAATGTCACGTCTGTGTGCGTGCGGCGAAAATGGCACTTTGTTCAGAGCGGATTCTCTGCTCCGGCGCGCGCCGCCGCTATTTACTTTGTGGCAGCAATGAGCCCTCTAACCCCCGTTCTAGTCTCCGTTTATACTGTGAAGTGTAAATGTTAAGTTAAAGTTTTCGATTTTAAAACTTGCTATCAGAAAAAATATTGAAGTGTCTCGAAAATAAGCTTTTCAGCAGTGATAACACACGGAATATTTGTATGTGGGGTATTTCGTGGTAATTGTGGTACAACTCAAAGAACAAGGGTCCCCGGAGTTGCCCTGCAAGATCTACTTAGGAATGAGGAAAATAGCAGATAGCTCACATAATTGCAATAATTAAGTAGCAATGAGCGTAGTTACCTACTTGTATTTTTCTTGAAACTAATGCCAACATTGGGGCAACAATGAGTTTGTCGAATGGTATCTACACGAGAAACGCAAAATCCGCACCCCTAGTGTAAATGTATTCGATAGCGAAACGTGACATACCCGTTTGCGTTAAGTCTTATTTTGGGATTCTGAGTTTCCTAAACGTCCCGCTTGGCGCGCTGTTTCTAAATCCCATACAAAATGAGACTTAACGCAAATGCACTACTACTACTTTGCACTACTACTTTGTACTAGGGGTACAGTACCCCTAGTGTAAATGTATTCGATAGCGATACGTGACGTACGCGTTTGCGTTAAGTCTCATTTTATATGGGATTCTGAGTTTCCAAAACGTCCCGCTTGGCGCGCTGTTTTTAAATCCCATACAAAATGAGACTTAACGCAAACGCGTACGTCACGTTTCGCTATTGAATGAATTTACACTAGGGGTACTGAAGACCCTATCTTGAGTCATCCTTCAAAGTGAACCGACGATATAGGGAACCTCTGGATGAATGGACCAGTCGAAGTCGAAGTAATTTGTCCAGTAAAGGGCATCTTTTGGCTGATATGATGAACAATTTATAACGATCCATGCTAAAATTAGTATAAATGTTATTTGTAATTAAAATTCCTACTGAAATGAGGAAAACTTAGTGAAATAAATAAAATAAAATAAAAAACTAAATAAGCCTACCCCATTCCGAAGCTCCTAGTCTGCTGATCTCTGAACATGTGATACCACAGCGAGAAAGGTATCGCCTTCAGATTGTTCCTCCAGAATCGGAACTCGCAGTGGTGTTGGTTGTACACGGGACGTTGGGGCAGCCATTGCAAGTTGTTATCTGGAATTTAAAGCAAAATGAAACGTTTATTTTCATTACCTACAATTAAAGTACCTACTTTTTTTCGCAGCAATGTTCAGAACCGGTTTTAAAAATAGCGGTAGATACCGGTTTATTTTGGTTTTACTCCGAACTTTCATAAGTACGCGAACATTTTAGAACTTAATTGTAACCTAAATAAACCGGTTTATATGACGAGCGACGAGACAGCCGGACGGCGTGGTTGTGTGCAGCGTAAACAAAGACACCGCCATAGGAAGAAACCGGTTTTTATTGTTCTAAACCGGTTAATCTGACAAGACATTAATAGAAATATTCTCCTATAAACCGGTAAAAAAATAACGATTTACGAGCGAAACCGAAATTAAAAGGTGTAGCGTAGTAGGTACATGATAACGGTTGGGAAATTTAACCGGTTTCCGAGTCCTGCTTCGCACCAAAGGATGACTCACGCTTGAATATTTTCCATAATGACAAAGTCCAGAGAGGAAAATGGGGACTGCGTTTGTATGGAGAAGCGGCCGTCTCTGTTTCCTATTAAGAGGAATTCCTAGTTGCGATTTTTCCATACAAACGCACTCGACTGTTTCCTCCCTGGATTTTTAACCCAGAGCAATGATTTTTTCAAATTAGATCAATATCATCAATATCTGTGCCGCTATGTTTTGCTTTTTTGGATTATTTATTTTGAAGAAACTTACAGCGCCTCGAAAATCGCAAAAACGGCTGAATTGAATTGGCTGCAAAAAGACAAATATGACAACAAATATCCAAAATCAAAACATAGTGCTATGGATTATATGTTCCTTTTAGAGTTTCCAAAATTTCATAATGATTGGTTGCGTTTTGGAGGAGGAAACAGTTGAGAGGGAAACCTCGATTTTTGAGTTTTTTGCGTGGGAATTTTAGTCCGAGCTGCAGTTGTCCTTATCGCACGCACGAACTAGCCCACCGCAGCGCGATAGAAACAGCTTCAAAAATTCGAGATTTAAAAAGTGGCTCACCTAGGAATTGCTCTTCGCTTGCTTGTCACACGTTAGTGAAAACGTTACAGTACCAACACACTACCCTAAAAACATTATTAGCAAATTGCAAGGTACCTACCTACCTATCCAAAATCCGATAACGTTACAAGTGTTACAACACAACATTAAGTAGTAAATGGGTATAGCTACCCAAGAAATCCTATAAATCGATCACCACCCGAAACAGGTCAACCAAATCAATGAGGAAACGTTGATTTATCTCAGACAGTTAGTTATCGGAGGCGCCAAACATTAACCCACTAAACAACTTTACAAACTTGAACCTTAAACCCACTAAACAACTTTACAAACTTGAACCTTATTTTATTGAATTAAGGTATAATTTGGCGGGTAGACAACGATGAAACGGCTGTTCTATTCATGAAACCTCTCGTTCTCGATTGAGAACATGTCCAAGTATAAGTTCATCTGTTGATTCGAAGCAGTTACGCTTATACGTAGGACAGAATTATAGTGGTTAGGCTGAAGTTCACTAGCCAGTAATCTTTGTGAATAGTCGAATGTAATGAATAGAATCAGGCGTTAGTTTGCGGAAATCCATATTAATTAAAATAAAAAATCCGCGAAAGAATAACGTGCTAGTCAATCAGTGCTAACCTAAAACCTTTTATCTGAAAACGGCAAATATGTTAAATTAACAAAATATATTTTGAGAGATGCTTTCGCGCCCAAAACGCTCTTTGAAAATTGTGTGACGTCACAGTTTACGGTTTGACACATAACTACGAAGATACGAACTGTCAACGGACATTTGTCATTTGTTGTTTATCGCCTAACTGTCAACAGTGTCAATCCGAGAGTTGTGACGTCATCAGAATCTTCAATGACGTTTCGAGTTTGGTCACGTGACGTGTGCCAAAAGATATTTTAAATTCAATATTTACAAAAATATGGTCATTACATGTTCTTATAATCCAAAAGAATTTATTGGGATACAATTCTGCCCTAAGATTCGTAGATGGAAACAACCCTATTGTAATTTTCACACTTGTAACTACATTATTTTCTTGCGGTTGGCAAGCGAATGGAATTCCATTTAGTGTTAATGTAAAATTACGACCGATAGTAAAAGCAAGTAACTGGGACGAGTATACTTGACTACTGTAAACCGCCGTTAACTTATATTCGGTTAGCAAATACTACGAGTACTACATATTTTACAGCTGTAAATTTTGTAGCGTGGGTGGGATTTCAGTAAAGTGCAACGGATTAACAAAGTAAATACGCATACATCAAAATTGTTTTGATCCTACTTTAAGAGCGAAGTACCCGTCCATATATAAAGAGAAAATGTTTTTACACTTCTATTATATTCTCCATTCTCCATGATTTTTTAGTATGTTATTGACACAATGAAAAACTAGGTTTATAGATATTCTTTGTTTTTTCATATAAAAGAAAAAAAAAGCGAAACCTATAAACTCAGAATTTATTATGTTGAAACGATCGATATCGAAATAATGAAAAGTTTTTCTATTAGAAAACGAAGTGTTGGCCTCGGCCCAGACCCCAACCGTTCTAGAGGGGGTTATCCTTTAAGGTGCAGTGGGTTCAGAAAACAGATTTAAAAAAGCCATAGCGTTTTGTTTAGATCACAATACGGCTGCCATTAATTTATTAAGCAATCTTGAGGTCTTTCTCTAGGGACTCCAGCGATTCCAATCCTGTTTTTGAGTTTTGCTCCATAGATCGCTCGAGACATAAAAATCGTGAAGGTAGGTCTAAAATGCACTTTAAACAATTATAATTTTACACAAAAGCTAAACATATGAAAATTATTTCCAAAAATAAGCAATATTATGCTTTAGGGAACTCAGCGATTACTTTTTTATTAAAACACAAAAAATTAAAATTAAAAAAGATGATATTTCCATCTCGCTCACGCTTGCGCTCAGTTAGAGCGAGAGAAGAACACTAGAAAATTACTAGATTTCAGCAATTTTTGAAGCTAATCTTACCTATTTATTACTTGAGGATTCCACACGCAAATGTCACACTCTTCAAGCCGTTATTTTATTAGCATTTTATGACAACACGCAACCACAAATGTAAATAAAGCGACGCAGTAATTATTTTTACGAGTATCAACCATTCTACCACAAATACTCGGTTATCTAAATAGCAGGGGTGAATATTTGTTGGCAATGAAATGTATTATGAAGTAATGGAATGATAGACAATTCGACCAAACAAAAAGGATATTGAAGAATCCAATATGCGGCCAAAAAAACAATAATAAGGGTTGAATAATATGTCAAAAAAAGTTTCGATTCCGTTTTATTTTAACTAGCTTTTGCCCGCTACTTTGTCTAATGATGATTGATTTTCGTGATAAAAACTATCATTGTCCTTTTCTAGGACTCAAACTATCTCTAGGTATAGCAAATAACACTCGACCCTATTCATAGTGTTGAAAACCGCAGCTAAATAATACTAGACCCTAGGTACTCATAGTTTTGTGTTCCTACCGGTGAGTAAGGTTGTTAGAGCTCAACGAGGGTCGGCAACGCGCATGTAACACCTCTGGAGTTGCAGGTGTACATAGACTACAGAGACTGCTTACCATCAGGCGGGCCGTATGCTATTTTGCCACTGACGTGGTATAAAAAAAAAAAACAAATTTCATTTAAATCGGTTCAGCGGTTTAAGCGTAGGTAAAGAGGTGGCAGACAGACAGGCAAATATTGAGTAGGGATTTTTGTGTTCTTATTGTGTAACTACTTCAGGGCAAGAAAGGAAGTAGGAAACAATTAAATGTTGGGTAGGTTTACGAAGTATAGTGACTCAAATAGTCGAATTGTCAAAAAGACGGGCAAGTTGCGGAATGTTGGAAAAGTTCGAATCTTAATTAAATCGTTGTTAGACATAGGTACTATAGTACTCGTATGTCTGTTAATGTTGTAACATTAAACTAATTTTACGGTTTAAATTCACGTGTTTTTAATCACTCTCACGACATGTTTATTCGGAGAGCCTAGGGTGGCCTAGGTCTCCTTTCTCAAGCACTAACAGTACGAGGAGCGTTCACGACGGCCGTGCACGAATTGGCCATGGAAAATTCATAGGAAATTAAAGGAAATATTCATCATCGAAACAGAAAATGTAGATCCCCATACAAAAACATGAGAATTGAGGTTTCCAAAAACAGATTCAATTAGAAAATTTCGCAAATTTGGAAAATATTTGATGGCACAGCAGTAAATTGTCATAATAAAACTTGAATTGGAATGGATTAGTTACGGTATAGCAAATATGGTCGATCTTTGTCAAAGTAATAGTGCTAACAGACGGCCGTACCGGACCGCAGCCTTGGTCCGGTCAGCTTATCTCTTTCTCGCTTTCACTCATATAGCTGCGACCTTAACGGTCGTACGTCAAACCACCTTCAACTCGATCGAACATTACGGCGCACGCTAACGAATATGTCAGTGTCATGTTATACTATCCGCAAAACTATCTGGCCGGTCAGGTCATAATGCCATCTCTTTCACTCTTGGTTGGTCTTAACAAGGGAGATAGCATTATGATCTCAGTGGCCAGTTAGTTTTGCGGCAAGTATAGTGACAAGCACGTGGTAAGGCCTCGGACCGTACTAAAGTGCACGTGCTTTAACACATGAAATCTAGGTTTCTCATATACTACTAACATAGAAATTATATTTAAAGTTTGGGTTTTGATTACAATATACATAATGAATATATAGGTATACAGATGATTACTGTAACTAGCTTATATCTAAAATAGGCCCTTGAGGCATTGTACCAAGGATGCTGGCGGCATTTCCTCGTTGTATCGCAATACTGATACGTTGTGCGAGGAAGCCGCCAGCTCTTCGGTCACCAGTTACGTCAACCAGACGTTTCGCGATTTTTCCAAAAAACTTGTGCTCGCTGGGACCCCATGGACCTAGAGTTTCAACGCCAAATGGTACAAAATAGTGCTCTGTACCGAGGCTCTTTTATTTATTACGTTTCAAAATTTCGGCGCTTTCCGCCGCTGCGCCCGCTTTTACATTAGTCTGTTGGAGGGACACCGTCGACACACATCCGTCCGTACTAACATTATTTTTTACTGAGTTTATTGATATCAATGCAAAGCAGTTCATTATACTGCGAAATAATAAACTTTTTCATACCGGATCCCTTTTCTAAAATAAATATTGAAAGTCATAATGTAATGATTGTCAGATTATCATTAGTCGTCATTCTGAAACCGTTAACTTTTCACGAATTTTCTTAGGTTATCCTATAGATAGGTTAGGTCAGTTGTTTTATGGCAATCCTGAAACGTTACGCGTTTCTGAGAAAAATCCAGTTATGACTAACGAAAACAATAGAAACCCTATTCATCCATCATATACACACATGCAATTAAAAAAGCTGCAACACAACACCAACATTCTATAATAAACAGGATTAGATACCACAAACCGATAGATATCGCAGCGCTCTCAGCTCCGCAATCCTCAACGGCAACTCCGTTAATTCATTCTCATCCAATATCAGAAACTTCAGGCCCCTGACATCGCCTATCTCATCCGGTATGCTCCTCAATCTATTCCCGCTAACATCGAGACACTTAAGACGCCGTAACTTCGATATCTCTCCAGGCAACACCGCTATATCATTGCCGCTTAAGTAAAGGCTCTCTAGGTGCTCCAATCTGCCGATGTCGCTCGGCAGACGAGATATTAGATTCTCCTTTAGATATATGTCTGTTATTTCTGATTCTTCACCCTTTAGCAAATGTAAAGGGAACTCAGTGAAACCTCTATAATTCCAATGTAGAACAACCGTTGGTTGTATGTTATAACTGTAATCCATTTTAAAATATCATTACACTTTAACACTTTTTTTTGGCTGACTTGCGCAGCCTTCGTCCGAAATTAAAAACTAAGCGAAAAAGCAGTTGTCTTTGTTCCCGTCGGCCGAATACTGCATCCCGTAGTGCGAACGCGCGAAGCGTGATATTTTTAAAACTATAGCAAGGTCTTCGGTATAAGAATTATTATGCCAGACGGATTATAGGTGAAACGTTAAAATAACTATGATAATTCTAAATATGTGATTAAATTGTAATGCTGACCTGGTTTTTGTGCATTTGAAGTTTAGCATTAAAGTGCCCATTTTATAAATTCATTGCATTAAACAAATTATTCCCATATGTAATAATAACCAAATTATTTAATAGGGATTACAGTAAGTGCTTTATATATTTAGGTATAGTTCTAATTATAAATGGATGAATTGTTTATTTCAGACTTTATTCCATTATTATAAGGAATCCGTAATATATTCTTTCGGATACCAAAAGATCGATGTCTACTTGAGCAACCTTGAAAAATCTATGCGTGAAAGCGAGATTGTTCTTGCTCTTCTAACGTATAACTGATGTGTTCCGTAAATGGGACAAGATTGGCCCAATAGGTAAGGTTGCCATACGTCCCGTATAAGCATACGGGACTGTTACCGTATTTAAGTACCGTGTCCCGTTTTTTTCCTGTTCCGTTTTTGTCTCGTTTATCAATACCGCTGCAAACTACGCAGAATACCTAAATAAATATATAAATGGTCACATCTCTGTTTAAGCACCTTCTTTAGTAGTAGTAGTAATTGTACAAAAATAAACATAAAACAGGAAAGAACACACATCATTTGTACAAAGGCGAACTTATCCCTTTCAAGGATCTCTTCCGTTTAACCTTCAAAGCAATTGAGGAAGACTTGTAGAACGGTAGACATCAAAACTTTACTAAACGGCATAAAAGAAGATATTTAATTAAACCTATAAGTCTATTTAAAGAAGGAATTCCTTTGGTACTTTTCAATGAGCTGTAAGAATCTGGATATCATTAACAAAGAAAATTAATATTACATACCCACCTATTGCAGTTAAGGTCATGCATCGATTATATGCACGCGAAACTTCGCCTGCTGGTTATTACACATAAACAACGTCGCTACTAGCTATTAGTAAATTCTATGTACACGTGATCACACGAAGTTACACGAACATATGTTGGCTACTTTTTAGGGTTCCGTAGCCAAATGGCAAAAAACGGAACCCTTATAGATTCGTCATGTCCGTCTGTCTGTCCGTTTATTTCTAAAGTGCCTAAACAGGATAAGCATCTTAGGTTATTTAGCTACTTAGTTGTGACCTAAGTTAAATCCAATCAATATCATTTTTCATTTGCAAATTCCCTAATTGGCTTGGGCTATAGTCCCCACGCCGGCCCAATGAGGGTTGGGGACTACACATAATACCTTTGAATTTCTTCGCATGAAATGATTTTTCAGGGAATTATTTTTGTTTCTGTGTACTTTCCGGAACAACTCGCGTTTTAAATTTTTTTTCTGATTGATATATATGTAGATTAAGAATATTTTGATTGACCAAAATTAAAGATAAGATAATTTTAAGATAATGATTCATTTGCGTAAATATGGTAATATATTACATGTCTACATTATTTTAAAATTGTGTTAAGTGTGTTCTTACCATCAAATCTGGCGACAGTAGTCAGCAAGACCCTGTATCTATTAGGTACAAACACACTGATTAGATCCGTGAGTATGCATAAAGAGATACATTTTTTAATGGGATCAGTACCCCTAGTGTAAATTTTATCGACATCATAACGTGACGAACGCGTTTGCGTTAAGTCTCATTTTGTATAGGATTTTGAGTTTCCAAAACGTCCCGCTTGGCGCGCTCTTTCTAAATCCAATACAAAATGAGACTAAACGCAAACGCGTACGTCACGTTTCAAAATCGAATTTATTTACACTAGGGGTACAGTACCCCGAGTGTACATTTATTCGATAGCGAAACGTGACGTACACGTTTGCGTTTAGTCTCATTTTGTATGGGATTATGAGCTTCCAAAACGTCCCGCTTGGCGCGCTGTTTCTAAATCCCATACAAAACGATACTTAACACAAACTCGTACGTCACGTTACGCTATGGAATAAATTTACACTAGGGGTTCAGAAGTCATTATATTTGGTTGGTATTTCAAGTACCTTCTGTGATAATCGTATTACAAACGTTGATTCGGTCAAATTATGGTTTTTGAAAAACAAATTATATCCAAATTGAAACTAATGCAGTATACCTTCGGTTATGGTGCTTTGTGCACACTAGCGTCCCCTCACCCCCTGACGCAACCCCCCCTTAGCAAGAACTATGTCCCGGTTGACAGTTTATTTTCATTTTTGAGAAAAGTATTAGAGTCAGGAAAAAAGTGTCAATGTAAGAAATAATCCTTAATAAATTCTTAACAAAATGAATTACGTCCCGGTTCTATATTTTGTCTACATTCGTTTTAATCTGGATATAATTTGTCTTCCCCATACATAAGAACATAACTTGACCGAATCAAATTTGTTACCTCCACCAGTAATACGGCACGTGGCACGTACAAATAGACGATACGGTCGAGATACGATCCATAGATCGGATATGTCAGTATCAAAAGTGACGGTTTTGTTTTGTTCGAATCGGGCCGATAGTATCCTACATGTAATATTATCAGTTTTCCTCGAATTAAAAAAAATTATAATTAGTTTATTGGACTATTGGTATTGCACCGTAGCACAATAGGATTAGGATTAATCTCGAACTCTCTGGAACAGTCATGAAATTTGGTATGTATATAAATTAAAGGCCCCTTTTTCACGCTCACACCTTTTGACATTTGGGGACCTCAAGGAATCGCAGCCATCTTGGAAAATGTGTACCATCCAGGAGAAATTCGCGCTTTACTCTAAATCTACGTTCTTTACGAAAATATCGTGTAAGGCAACATTCAAGCTTATTAAATTCTACACAAAGTAGACATAGACATCCTTGTGGAAAAAATACATCTTGCTATAAAAAATGCTTGCTGAGCCCAGATTTAGCGCTTATCCTTTACTTGACTGCGACGTAACCAGAAAGTAGGGTTACTGATTGAAGTCCTGATGATTTAGTACACCCTGTAGCTTATAGGATACTGGACCGATTTTTAGGGTTCCGTACCCAAAGGGTCAAACGGGATCCTATTACTGAGACTTCGCTGTCCGTCCGTCCGTCCTTCCGTCCGTCTGTCACCAGGCTGTATCTCATGAACCGTGATAGCTAGACAGTTGAAATTTTCACAGATGATGTATTTCTGTTGCCGCTATAACAACAAATACTAAAAACAGAATAAAATAAATATTCCCATACATCAAACATAATTTTTTTGCCGTTTTTATAAATAATGGTACGGAACCCTTCGTGCGCGAGTCTGACTCGCAATTGCCCGGTTTTTTAAATCACGTATCGGTAGATTCCTCTTGCCCTTCACTACCTATTTTCACTTGTTCTATTAAAGAAAAATCAATACAGCCGTCTTGAGAGGACTCCGAATATTATATCATATATTTTTTCTTCTAGTGCCTAAACTATTAAGCGGATTTCGATGAAATAGACATCAGTAGATCCGCAATTACTACACGAGTGCTATGCATTACAAAATTACTAAAATTAACGGAAGAAAAAAGTTTAGGGCTAAATAATGTGATTACAATAACAGATTTAAGTTCTTAAATGGGGTTCAAAAAATAGTGACAGTAATCAAATTTGACACCTACAATTTCTGGGATGTTTTTATTCCTGTTTACATGTCTTAAAATTTGAGCTTCGGGGACCACGGAGATCAGACGGCATAGGAAAAGGAGTAGTTTTTGCTTTTTGCAAGCTCATGTAAACAAAAAAGTAAATGGTTTTTAAAAATCGCTTTACTTTGCTAGAGAATCTAGGGACTCGAAATAAGTGTTCTAAAATTTGATTCTCCCTCTAGAGTTGCAGGCGTTCATAGGCTACGGTGACCACTTACCATCAGGCGAGCCATATGCATATTTGCCACTGACGTGGCATATACTCATTGGCCAAAATAGGTGCCAGCGTTTCCCAAAGTCGCGTTACGTAAAGATGTCGAGTGTCTGGCGTGCGTCCAACGCGGCGTCCGAGGTCGGGCGAAGGTAAACAAACAAACGTCACTGGCTAATGGCTTCGTTACCGCTTTCTACCTTTGATAGCCAGTGTAACATGATCTCTGATAAGGAATTGCAAGACCCATATCTTATACCTTTAAACGAGCAATTCTTGTATATATATATATATATGTATATATATTTCTGTGATCTCGGAAACGGCTCTAACAATTTCGCTGAAATTTGGTATATGGGGGTTTTTGGGGGTATACAATCTATCTAGATTAGTCTTATGTTTGGGAAAACGTGTGTTTTCGAGTTTTCATGCGTTTTTCTTTCGACGCAAAATATGGTCGCTAATTTCGTGTTGCCGGCCACTGTCCGTCTGGTCCAGCGGGTTAAGACGCGGACTGCTAAACGAGTGTTCTGAGTTCGAATCTCGCCCGGTGACTAACTTTTGTTTTTTTTTTATATGTTCAAGTTTATATATATTTTTTTAATTTTTATTGTTTTAGACAAGTTTAATTTAGTAAAAAAATGTAGTTAAGATTATCACCTATACACCACCATATTACAATAAATAGTTATAACCGAGCAAAGCTCGGTCGCCCAGGTACTTACGTACTTATTCGAGCCAGCGTTTCCCAAAGTACCTTGTAATGAATTTGTGAATATTCATTTTTCTTGCATGTTCGAGCGATAGATAGACAAATACGAGTACATAAATAAAGTTATTCGCGGCAGGCCCATAGATTGTCCATTGTGGTTCAACAATAAAAACGGCGTTGAAACTCTAGGTCCATGGGGTCCCAGCGCGCACAAGGTTTTTGCAGAATTCGCGAAACTGGTTGACGTAACTGGTGACCGAAGAGCTGGCGGCTTCCTCGCACAACTTATCAGTATTGCGATACAACGAGGAAATGCCGTCAGCATCCTTGGTACAATGCCTCAAGGGCCTATTTTAAATTAGGCTAGTTATTGTAATCGGGTTATTCGCGGACGGTCTAGAACGCAAAATGACTAGTGTAATATTTTACCCACATCGTTTATAGTCTACTACCGCTCTAACGGACTAGAACGCAAAATGCCCACATAATTTTTTCCGTTTTATCTTAACTTTATAGCGATGTCGACAGAGCCCCGCTTCCGCGGGGCTCCTATTCTGTACTGTTTGGCCTTCGGCCATTTGAAGATACCTAACGAACCTAACCTACCTATATAAAATGTTGTGGTCATTTTGCGTTCTAGACCGTTTGCGATGTAGAATAATAGCGATGTAGACAAAATATTACAGTAGTCATTTTGCGTTCTAGACCATCCGCGAATGACCGAAACATTCGTCCGCCATATTGTCATTCTTTAACAGGTTAGGCATCGAAGGCACAGACCTATCCGGGATTCAGCTACCATTGAAAATTATAGAAAAATATTTTAAAGGGTTATTAAATTAATCAAACTAAATATTTTTAAACATAAACAAAAATATTAATTGTATATACGTCAATATTTTAAAAGTAAAACTCATTTACGCTACTTTTTTTTTTTTTTTATATCTTTACAACAAAAATAAATCTATTTATTGACAATAACAATATACATAATGGATATATACAGATGAATACTATAACTAGCTTATATCTAAAATAGGCCCTTGAGGCATTGTACCAAGGATGCTGGCGGCATTTCCTCGTTGTATCGCAATACTGATACGTTGTGCGAGGAAGCCGCCAGCTCTTCGGTCACCAGTTACGTCAACCAGACGTTTCGCGATTTCTCCAAAAAACTTGTGCGCGCTGGGACCCCATGGACCTAGAGTTTCAACGCCAAAAGGTACAAAATGGTACTCTCTACCGAGGCTCTTAGTTTGTATGAGTTAGTTATATCATTAAAAAAAGCTATAACTCCCTAGTGAGTTATAGCTTTTTTTTACAAACTATAACTTCCACGGGAACAATATAGGTATTTGACCTTCAGTACACCTGCATGAAAGAAGATCTTTTTCAAGCAAGTTTGATGAAAAGAATATGAATATGAATATAAGGGTTCCCAGTCCACTTAGAAATCGTATAAATGATTACTGCAAATTTTTACGACAAATTATTACAAATTTTCTGTGTGGAAAATATGACGATCGAAATAAATTAGAAATAATAAGAGTAAGTAATAATTGTAATAAAACTCATTTACCAGAGTATAATTCATTTATTTAATTATAACATCATTGAAATCAGAATTATAGTTATGTACAAAATACATAATGATACAGTACTAATTACGTAGGTAATTAAAGGCGTGTTCTAGATAGGAAAGTATGTATTACAATTACAATTTTTATATCGTAATATACGAATATGTACATTACAATGACATGTATATAGTTGTTGTATATCTAAAGTTACAGACCAGTTATATAGGCTACATCAGAATACCTACTATTATTACTTATAACATTTGATATTGTATACAGATATAAATTTTGATCAGCTGAAAAGTCTTTGTAAGTATAAAAGTAGTAGGATTTTATTAATTTCTTACATAAGTAACGCTATTGTATTATTAGAAATGTAAAATACACAAACGGCCTCAAATACCCTGAATTATTTTAAATATTATAATATTAAAAGATCCATACCGAAAAAAAAGGTGTAATTAAGCACCTAAAAACTATTTATACGAAGTTTGAAATTCGAAATGTTCTCTCGTATTTAGTTTTATTTACCTTTAAATTAATGTATTTCGTAGTCCATAGGTGCCGACTGTCAAACATGGCTTACGCTAGAACAGTCCGGGTCTGGGCCGATACGTCCGCCACTTCGCTTTCTATGACAAGTGATCACGTGTACGTGATGTTTCTATAGAAAACAAAAATGTCCCACGCCTCGGCCTTTAATTTCTTAACAATGAAAAAAAAAGGTTGCCGTCTTTTAAAATAGCTATGATAAGTTTTTGACAAAAATTTCATTTTCAGTACACGCTTTTATCGCTGATTGTACTTTTCTTTCCACAGGCAACTTATACTCATTGAGACAATTCTAACAACCCCAAACACAAGTAGTTTGCGTTGTTTTATCACAGACTTCCAATGGCCAATGGCCACCTCCTGTCTCCATCATCAGATCAGCTCCAAGTCATCACTTTAATCTTATCGTCATTGTGAACGACTAATACAGTATGATCCTTTTTATTGATGATTTATTTAAATTAATTTAACTTTTAACATATATTTATTTTAATGTTTATTTAATCAAATAATTTATCATATTAGAACATTCGTGAGAAGGAATTACTCAGGATCTCGGTCAATGTCCAGAGAGTAACTAGAGACACGTTGTATACTTACTAACAGGGCAAGTTAAATAAAAGCTTTGAAAAAAGTAAAGAAAGGTTCCATAAGTTACAGATAATATTATGTATATCTGGTTATCGTTTTTAGAATTAGCATACAAACCCTGAAGTTACATCTCTCTTAAACATTTTTAATATTTCCCACTCCAGTAAATAGGAAAGGTTCAATTTAGCAACGCATGACTAAATTGTACTAAATACTTAAAACTAAACATTTTTCTTAACCGTATCCGCCGTAACCGTAACCGCGACCACATCGCCGCTTAAAATACGGCGACGATACGGAATCGCAGTGACGCATCGTAAGCGTATCGTTTTTATTTTGCGTGCCATCCACACCGCTGCTCAAAATACGCTGACGGTGACGCAATGACGTTCCGTAAACTTTACGATTACACCATACAATAAAATTGTGAAATTTCCACGCGTCACTGCGATTCCGCACCGTAGCAGTGAGGTGATACTCGACCTTTCTGGCTCTCTCGGCTCAGAATTGCTTCGAGCAATTATTAGGGTTGGCACTTGGCACAACTTCACGTCCCTTTGCGAGCACAACCACAGATAAGATAATTACTTTACTTTTGACATAGCCGGAAAGGGATAGTGCCATACATTAGAAAAGGACAACATGATTCGTCCCAGAATCACTGTCAAACTTCAATTTTGTAGGAAATGTAATTTCTTTACGATAGTACAATTGTTTATTTTGTGACCGTAGGCGTGTTTTAATCAGCGACGTGGAGAGCATGCGATAAAAACGGTACACTAACGGTGCATCAGTGCGATCCGTACCGTCACCGTTTTTAAGCAACAGTGTGGTCGCACCTAGCTATAAAATAATAATAATACAAGTAAGTACCGTAAAATCACCCAACTATAATCCAATACTACAACTTATGATTCAAGTATATCCGTAATTAAGTATCAATAAGGCCAATTCGAGTTTTAGTTTTTAAATCTCATTCCAATATAATACTGATATGATACTGATCTGTCAGTAATGTCAGTGTCCAAAGTGATGTGTTTGGTTGACATAATGCGCAATTCAGCAGGGCCTAAAGGAGATTGGTACCATCTCATATTGGAATGATGTCAGATCCATGTTAGATACTGATCTATCACATTATTTTGTTGGAAATGGCCTGAATATCTATGTTCTTTTGTTTGAGTTTTTCTTCCATTTATGAAATATTTTGTTTTAAAACTACATATTTAAAAAATAATGCACTTAAAGAAAGATTTTTTAATTTGTTTTGGAATATATTAATATAGAAATTTTAGACTTAAGTGATGTGGTTTTACAGTATTTAATAAAATTACAGCTAAAAGCTTTGGTAAAGTGTGCATTTTATCTAACAGGCGTACCTATTTTGATTTTAATAACAGGTTATGAATGATTTTTAGCTGTGCGTCCAATACGCAGTTTGTCCAAATGATATTTCAATTCGCATTTCGTCCAACACGTATTTGGTCAAACATGCATTTCGTCCAACAGCATTTCGTCCAACGCGTATTACGTCGACACGTATTTCGTCCAACAGCAGTTCGTCCAACGCGTATTACGTCAACACGTATTTCGTCCAACACCATTTCTTCCAACGCGTATTACGTCAACACGTATTTCGTCCAACAGCATTTCGTCCAACGCGTATTACGTCAACACGTATTTCGTCCAACAGCAGTTAGTCCAGCGTTGTCACTTATCTTATTGTTAGGTATGAATTATATCTAGATTAGATATGGAACTGATAGATATCAGTGTCAAAAGTGACGTTTTTAGTTGAAGAAATGTCTTATCCCGATCTAATATAACCTGTTATTAAAATCATAATGGGCCTGTAAATTAATACTAATAAAGACATACACTGTAGGTATGTTTAATTGTGTATCACATTTATTCATTCGCAGTTCAGGTTCAGACTTTCAAATATGCATTTATAAAGATATGTTAAATTCTTTGCTAATGTCATATACATTTTAAAAGTTTTAGACCTATGTTTATCACACACCGATTTTTATCTTAATAAATTTACATAAATGTGGGCAAATCCGTCATAGGGCCAATTCCGTACACGACCGGTTTTTTAAACAACTACACAATTGATAATTTCATCGACAAAGCAGCGATTTCTTATAGTTTCAGCAATCAAAAGCAGATGGGGTTTTTCCTATGGGTTGAAAATAAAAATATACGCTCCAGAAACGTACGGAATTGGCCCTATGACAGAATTGGCCGCATTGACCTTAAATTGAAAACAATTAATAACACGTAATATTTCGAATGAGATAAAAAAATGCCTAGTGCATATATTTAACTTTAAGAAAATATTTAACACTTCATAATCAATGCATATTGCATTCCTAGGATAAATAAATTCCTCTATAATTTTTATAAAAAGAGACAACAATAACCAACGAGGTGAAATTTAAAAATATTGGAAAATTCGATTGCCCACTAGGCACTTTTCCTTACTTCTATGTATTTATTTAGTTACTTTTTTTGTTAAAATAGCAATTATCTTTTAATTTTCAAATCCAAATTATCATTGCTATCTGTTATATCAAAGACATTGTGACATTTGTAATAAGACTGTTGTAGGTACTTACTTAGGTACCTTATATTTTTATATTTATCCTAATATAACTAACTAATGTGAAATCGATTAAAGCTGGAAGAGCTACAAAACAAAACACGACAATGTAGTATCCGCCAAAGACAAATATTATCTAATATCAGTGCAAAAAAGAAGTGAATATATACAGATGTAATAAAAATAGTAGGGATCCGTTTAATATTCAGTATCGAGTTCTGAGTAGGAAAAAGTAGTTTGATTTTTCGCCTTTGGCCGAATTGGACGATCTTCCCCATAGAAAAAAAACGGATGCCCACTATTTTTCTTACACCTGTAAATGTTACAATACAAGGGTGCCGCGTCCGACATAGGGCCAGCACACATACCCACGATACGACGTCGTCTCACGTTGCGGCGTCCTGCAACGTTACGGCGCGCACCGATACGATGTCGTATCATCGTGGGTACGTGTGTTGGCCTGGTGGCCCATACTTATATTACTCGTAACATTGAACGTGGAGTCAAAGCTCTTTTCATTTCAAAACACTCGTTGTTCTAAAGAGATTAATATCTCCTTATGATCCTCACGCGACGTCCCTTCCCGTCTTCGTCGTCACTGTCGCAAGATGGCTGCCGGTGGCCCAGCATCAGCGCTTGCACGTCGGGGTTTAGCGGCAGGGCGGGGAAAGAAGACCGCCGCACCATCGGTACTGGGCGACCTCCTGTGATAGACAGAGATGGTTAGATTTTGTCAGTCCTTTAAGTGGTATGCGATGTGTACATTTGAAAGTGCGCTAGCATTTTCATCTGCATCATGCGTTACGTTTGCTACTTGTAATCGGAGTAACGACAAGAAATAAATAAATATTAGGGACATCATACACAGATAAACCTAGTCCCAAACTAAGCAGAGCTTGTACTATGAATACTAGGCGACGATATTCTTATACATACTTGTATCGATAAATACATACTTTTAGACATAGAAAATACCCATGACTCAGGAAAAAATATATGTGTCCATCACACAAATAAATGCCCTTACTATTCGAACCAAGGGCCATCGGCTTCATAGGCAGGGTCACTACCCACTAGGACAGACCGGTCGTCAAAAAATTGATATTTGAGAGTTATGAATTGACCCTTATACTGGGTGTTTCGTGTAACACGAGCAAATAATTAAACCATATATTGTACTCCTAAAACGATATAACTTTGAGGGAAGTGCGAAACGCCCTAAACAATGTGACTTTCACCTCTTTAGAGCACCTTGCAAATCTGTGGGCGATCATATTCCATAAACTTGGTAACTTGTATTAATTTATTTATTTTTTATTCGGAAAACCAACAGCTTAAGTAAACTAAAACTAGGTTAACATAAATATGTATCAGGGAAGCCAATTACAGGTTTCCACAGACAGGAAATAAGTAAGAATTACTTAATAGAATAATTAAGTAAGAATTACTTAATAAAAGACAAGCAAATTATCATAATTTAAGGTTGATTGATTGAACTCACTATGTTTCAAAAGGCTTTAGTTCAATTTTGTACCAATTTCATTCCATTACATGGAATATTACATTATCGGTATAATTATAATACCATGAAATTACTATTTTATGAGAGAGTTGTAACATTTACCTATATTTTGTTATATTCCGTAATATACAGTTGTATTACGGAAATACCCACAAATACCCACCATTTTGCATTTCAATCAATCAACCCTAAATTATGATAATTTGCTTGTCTTTTGAATAAACAATTTGATTTTAAATCCAATTATGAACATCTACTGGCAGACAGGACAGCGTCATACTCAAGGAATAAGGAATAATATTATAAGGAATCTTAATAACGAGTAATTCCTAACACGCCGTTCATAATAACATATTATTTATCTATTAACAGGCATTTTTATTATTTTGACTGAACATAGATTGGCATTCTTCTTGACGGTCTGACAACATCACAATAACCTGAAAGAGACAGTAAGTACTTTGCTTTGAGAGCGCTGGAGTATCGATCCAGAGGCCGTGAGTTCAAATCTCACCCAAGACAGTAATTTTTCCACTTTTTATTCTAAGCTTAAAAGCATCGTTCGCAGACGTTTCTGCTTGTTAGAAAAAAATTGTATGTATACTTGGAACACCGGTAGCCGTCTAAGTGTAACGTTCTTACGGTAGATGTCGCTAGGGTTCCCTAGACCCATATAGTGGAAACATTTGCTGCCTATGGATGAGGTCTTGGTGGCTCAGATAGCAGAGCGCTGGAGTATCGATCCAGAGGCCGTGACTTCAAGTCTCACCCAAGACAGTAATTTTGCCACTTTTAAATTTAATTTTTTTCTAAACTTTGCTTTGGGTCGACCAATTGGATACCGCACCATCCTGTTCTGTTGGTCATCCAAAATACCGTTTGGCGGATAGAATGGAGGTAGATCTCCGTTAGTTTGGCGTCGGCGAAAGCTGGCGTGAATACGCTCAGGATCGAGCAAAATGGCGTGCTCTTTTGTTTGAGGCCAAGACTCATTTTGGGTTATCGCGCCAGCCAAGTAAGTACTTTACTTATTAGTCTGGAAATAGGCCCGATACACGTACGTAAGTAGACTGTCGTGAAACGATAGCGGGTAGGTAATATTGTCATGTCAGCTAAACAATGCTATCTTTTCCATTTTAGTATCTACGAATATGCTCCTCGTAACACAAAACCGGATTTCCTTTATATACTTAACTTGACAATAGCTTAATGAACAAAGTGCACGAATGCATTCGCCTGCACATTATTGCATTCCTGGAGACACCTCTTAGGCATTCTTCACACTGGATGCACGCTTGCTGTGTGGGCCTAACGCGAAATACTAAATGCCGTTATTTCTCTCCATCGCTCTTGCACATTAGAGCAAGGGCAGATACAGAAAATTATATTTTTGTTTTACGAGGTATAACTATTATAAGTCCACCGTTTAACTTACGGCGGTTGGTTAGAAATTATTAGAATAGAATAGAATTGGTTTTATTCATAAACACACAAACAGTAATAGACATACATAAAAGGGAACACAGTGAGAATAAAGTGTCACGAAATACGGTCAGCTACAGACTGGTTGAAGGCAATGAAGGCTCAGGGCTCGAACCACGTTCGACGTGTTACCTCTCCGTCGCACTTGTAAATACGTAGGTAAGTGTGACAGGGGCAACACGTCGAACGTAGTTCGCGGTAAGCCCTCTTGGCTGCAAACAAGTAATGAAACATACCTATAGATATACTACGACTATTACAGGAAAAGGTTGAATAAATGTTTAGTGGCATTTTACGAAATATATAAAGAACGTGTCATTCACGATGACGCATGGCTTGACTCGTAATGCCATGTTATTAAAGGTTAGTTTTGACAAATCTGCGCGTCATCATGAAAGACACGAAGTACAGGACGGTTAAGAGGCAAACCCAGGCAAAACCGTTCATCCATTCAATGTGTTATGGTTTGACTCATAGGTACGTCTGGAGCGTTGTACAGATCCTCATCCTATGTGAAAATGGCTTTAGAACGTCTCGAAAGGTATACCCATGTACTTTATTTAATTTCTAGACGCGTCCTAGCTATTTCTGTGGTATTCTGGGACGCTATTCAACTTAGAGAGGTATTTTCTAAATGCTATTAAGAAGCGACATTCTCTTGTTCTAATTGTTCTAGCATTCCCGAATGAAGATTGTTTCGCTTACGATATAATCTGCCGCAACTATGTACAAAGCAGAGAGAGATTATTTAATTTAATGGTATACTAAATAATATGCCTATATGAATATATAAAAGACTACAGTATATCTCCCACCATGGGACTTTAAATGCAAGGCTCGATTCTCCTTGCTAAATCGAGTTACTTCTACTATGAGACCAACCCCAAAATCGCGATTTTTTGGCTTTTTCATAGAAAATATCAACATCTGCTCAGCCAAAATGTATGAATAATCCAATATGTATATTTTTCGCGACTTCGCGGTTGGTCTCATAATAAAAGTAGCTTAGTGTAGCGAGTAGAAGAGCCCTACATTTAAATCCCCATGATGGGAGACACCCTAATACGAGTATATAACTAATTCATTTAACCTACCTACAGGCTAAGTTTGTTATATCTGACTATACTTTGAGGAGTATACTCGTATATATTATGTGAGTTAATAAAATTTTATTATAAGCCCAACCCCGAGATGGCGAAAAAGAAACTTTTTCATAAAAAAACTTCAACATAATATATTGTTGTCAATGCCGGATTAGCGAGTGCCTATTATAGATCGTGTCATTCACGAAGACGCGTGGCTTGAAACGTATTGTCATGTTATTAAAGGTTAGATTTGACAAATCTGCGCGCCATCGTGGATGACACGAACTATACCTACTTAAACAGGTATTATGTACATAAATACTCGTACGTACCTAATTAGCACCGTACCCATATGAAGCCTTTGATTAGTCGTTCGGAACGTCATTTAAAAGACTAATCAGTTGTAAATGGTATCTACTGGATATAAGTTATGTACGTAGGCATGAATATAAGTACTAAGCTTAATGACAAAATTGGCACCTATTTTGGCAGAAGCGTCAATATTGCTACAAGTAAATAAAGTCCATATTAGAATAAAATTACTAAGGGCCTCTTGCGCCATCCCACTAACCTGGGGTTAACCGGTTAAATTGTTAACCCAGTGTCAAATTGTACTGGTAACCATGGTAACGCCAGGTTTAACCGGTTAACGCGGGTTAGTGATTGGTGCATAGACACTAAAAATGCACAAGACTAACTAAAGAAGAGCTCACATTCTAACACACACCAATAAATATAATACCAAATAAATTAAAGCAATCACAAAATTATCGATGAAAATATCTGGGTTGCGCAATCACGTCAACTGGAGGTCGATTCTGTATTAACAATTTGACATCTTCGTATTTCTTAATATGTTTACGTTTCGCTATTTTTGCGAGAATCCACGAACAAGAAACTTAGTTAAGTTTTTAAGAAGTGACTTGAGTGCTTGAGCACTAGAAAGCGTATGAGCGGACAGAGCGATGGCGGCCAGGAAGTGGAATCTAGGCATACCCACTTATTAAAAAATAAAAATGTAAAAACAACTCCAAACTAAGTGCAGAGTGGTGACACCTACGTCTCACGTGACGTGGTGTCTCTGTTTGACCCAATGGTTGACTGGTAGAGAATGCCTTTTGGCATTAAGTTCGCCATTTGTACATTTTTCTTTATGTGTGCAATAAAGTTTCAATAAATAAATAAATAATAAATAAATATATATATATATATCTTCAGTTACTAATCTTGAGGACGGGGTGCGAAGTATAATAGCATGCGATTTGTGTTACATTACGGCATTTGATGGATCGATTGAATTAGTTGCACCTAGCCGGTAATTATCTGGAATTGCATGCAAATCATGCAATTATCGATGAGGGTTGTGGAGGCCCTTATTTTGATATGACCTTGAGTCGTATTATCGGCCTCTCTAGCGAGAAGTCTAATGAAGTATTGACATAAATAACAGATTAAAACAAAAATATTACTTATACTAATCCGCGAAACGATAACGTGCGCGTAAATCAGTGCCAACCCGTTATACCTTATATTACTCGGGTATTTTTACACGTAATTATTGTTCCCAACCTCCCAGTACAGCAAAAATACATATAACAAACTACCACCAGAAGTAAAAAACTCGACACGTGTTTCGCTTTTCTACGAAGCATCCTTAGAAATCCGGTAACGGAATGAGCCGTCTAGAATTACTTAATTAAGGAAACTGTAAGTCTATCCTAATTACCCTTTATTGTAATAATTTATTACTATAAGAGACTGTTTGTTTCTAACGGCCCGATTCGAAGAATGATTAAGACACGTTTAAGATCTTGGAAAGATCGATAACTAAACGACATGTCAAAATTGACGTTTATTTCGATTCCGTTGCAATCCCAATAAGCAGGGATCGGAAACCGGTATTTTTTGTATGGGAACGAAAACGGTATTTTTTCGTTCTTTGTTAATTACTTCATTTCTAATTAGGCAATCTAATAATACGAAGTCGTTATCTGAAAACACAGTTGAGTCCTACATTTAGAATATACAATAAACCGAAATATATGGTGATTTCGATGTTTTTGCAAAAAACCGGTTCCGATCCCTGCCAATAAGATCTATCTACGATATTTCTAACGTCAAAGTGACATTGGTTGACTGAATCGAACTGCTTCTGTTAATTATACGACATAAAAACGATACCTAAATGAGAACTTATCTAAAACAGAACTTATCGTTATCGTATCTTATTCTTCGAATCGGGTCAAAAATGGTCGGCCATATTTATACCAGATACCAACAAATTGTTAAATCAAAGTCGGCCTCGTGGTATCTCCAATGAAAGCAGAACGATATGTCGCCAACATATTCCGTGCCTCTCTTGACAGCTTGGCAGTATCGCAGTTAATTTATACTTTTATCTTTTCGCCGGCCAACAGGGGCAATATTCGACTTGTTTTAATGAAAACTCGTGACATGGCGATTATGTAACTAAATTTGCAGATCGATAAAATTGATATGAAATTAATAAAATCGTGGCAATAGTGGACTTTTTACCGTCGGTTAGCAACTAAAATTCATCAGTCCAGTCCTTCTGAATCTTCTGATACCTATGTTTGTAACAGATGTGCAAGTTGCGGAGATTACCAATAAGTTGTAAAAGATCTCAGATATTTCAGGAAAGTTTCAGAAAAAATAGAGGAAACTTTCTGTTTAAAAATGAAAAATTTCGCTTCTAATACAAAAATATGAAAGTATTCGAAATTGTTCCATGTAGAAATATAGCGATTTTGAACATTTTCCGATTTTCTGGATCAATAACTTATACTTATTTGTAAACTATCGTTGCTAACGTCAGTTTAAACAATCTAATTCTGAATAAATACTTGACGAAATATAATTTGCATCGATTTATTGTAAAATTTGTACCGAAAATTGGTGTATGTTAAGGCTAATGTTAGAATGTTAATTAAATTCAAGTTTACTCTGGTATAATATAACTAGTTTTATCCAAGTCTTTTGGGTAAAGTCCGAAAATTAAATCAACTTTACGCCCCGATTCGGAGGATGATTAAGACACGTTTAAGATCTTAGAAAGATCGATAACTATAAACGACATGTCAAAATTGACGTTTATTTCGATTCCGCTGTGATCCCAATAAGATCTATCTACGATATTTCTAACGTCAAAGTGACATTGGTTGCCCGAATCGAGCTTCTTCTGTCAACGACGCAAAGGTGCCCATCACCCTCGCTAACTTTCTAACATTAGCCGTTACATAAATACTATTACATTCATCAATGAGTTTTGGCTATCAACTTACGAAATATGCTATATATACGAAATGCCATGTCAACAGTTAAAAAATTACAAATTTTAATATGTTACAATACCCATATCACAATGTGTTTAAAAATTTATAATAGACTTAAATAATTCGGCATATGTTGGCGACATAAAATAAAAATATATGGAAAGATATATATTTACCTGAAAATCTTTTTCAGTCGTCAGACAGACCTTGTTTCAAAACATAGTGAAATGAGTTAAACATTGACAGAAGATAGAGATTAAATAGTTAAACATAGTCATAGACATAACAATTAAAATGTAGTAGTAGTCATAACAGTTAAAAGATAGTGTTAGCCATAACAGTTAAAATATAGTGTTAGTCACAAACATCAACATTCTCAATAAACATTTAATCAAATATGCTGAAGTGCGTTTTATTTATATTTTCTTGTCGATTGATGTAAGTGTTAGCAATCAGATGTTAAGTTCAGTAGTTCATCTTACATATTTTATATAACTATTGAATTGAATAAATAAAAAACTAAAATCCCCGACGCATTATGTCAAAAAAATCCATTTTATACCAAAAATACCTTATATTAACATACATCATTTTGGCGTTGAAACTCTAGGTCCATGGGGTCCCAGCGCGCACAAGTTTTTTGGAGAAATCGCGAAACGTCTGGTTGACGTAACTGGTGACCGAAGAGCTGGCGGCTTCCTCGCACAACGTATCAGTATTGCGATACAACGAGGAAATGCCGCCAGCATCCTTGGTACAATGCCTCAAGGGCCTATTTTAGATATAAGCTAGTTATAGTAATCATCTGTATATATCCATTATGTATATTGTTATTGTCAATAAATAGAATTATAATCATCATTTTTGAAAAGAACTAATACTCTTCAATATTCTGTATGGATTTTTATCAAACATAGCTAAGAACCAACGCAAGGAAACTCGTCCGCTTTCGCGTAAATATCAGTATCCAAATCGGTCCATCCGTTTGAGAGCTACGATGCCACATACCGATACACAGACAGTCAATGGCGTCAAACATATACGGCGTCGGCGTCAAAAACTTGTGTCAAAAATTTAAAAACAATGGGAAATACTGGTGAATTTATTTTGTTATAGAATTTAACCAAAAAGATATGCAACTCTTTTCCAATTATTAAATGATGATGGTTTAAAATTTATTTATTTATTTAAATTTAATTGAAGTAATTAGTACTTAAGGTATCTTTGGCTTTGTAGGATAAAAATCAATATAGACTTCGATACTAGCTGAAATATCTGACGGTAAAAATTGCTCAATATATTACCTTTCTTTAATAAATGAAAAAAGACCGTGCGTAAAGAAGATACTAATTAAAATCGAAATTTTTTGAACAACTTCAACAATCTACAGACTCGCAAATCTATCGATACTATTGTAAGTTGTTAATAAATATTTTTACGTAAGTACTTTGTAATAAATCTGATCTTGTCTGATTTTGAATAAAATACAGGCCAATTCGAACGTACACTGGCATTAAAATCATATTTGAATCATGTTATTTAGTAATCGTGCGTCTCGCCCGCGCCAATACATGTACGAACAAGTACGAGCGAAATGCACGATAACTGAATTATATAAGTTAGATGTCATTCTGATATCAGTGTACGTTTGAATTAGCTTGTAATTATCTTATATTTACACAAAAAAGCGCTTCAACATACTTGCTATTGTAAGTGAACCCTCATATAAACAACGAAGATTCAGTTAAAAGTAAATCAAAATAGATATAAAAACATACCAAAGAGCTTAGCAACCGATTGCCTCTTCACAAGCCTGGGTTCCGCTGTCTCTGTAGGCGTGGAACCGTCTGCTTGAGCCTTTCTATCAGACAAATAGGAATTGGTGGAGTCTCCACGGGTATACGGACGACTCTGGCGTCTACTCTTTTCTTCCCCACTAACCACAGATTCTGCAATTTGAAACAATTGAATTCCGAATCTGCTCGATTCTCGTCGCAACTGCTTTTTGTTTGCAAACTCAGACAATGATTGCCTTCTTTCCCCATCAGGATTCAATTTCCTCCGCTCACGTTCTTCTTCCTTAGCTTTCAGTGCGTCTAGAACTGCATTGACACCCAGAGCCACTAAGAATACTGTTATACCAATAACAGCTATAGCGTTACTGCTGTTGTCTAATTCTTTCGATCTTGTTTTGTTTTTCTTGATCAGAGCTGGCTTTTCGGTAAATACTTCTAAAACGCTACAGGCATTGTAGAAAAACAGTGGAATTCTCTTTGTTTTTGTTTTTATTTCAACCTCTTTCTTGATAACTGATCTATCAGGTACCAATATTTCAGGGATTTCTTGCAGTAAATCAGGTAGTGGCTCTGGAGCATTTTCGTCTATAACATTCTCAGACTTGAACCAACTGTTGAGGCAGTACAAACAATAGAGTATCAAAAACGCGATAAAAACCAATATTTTATGTTCGTTCATGTTTACATAGCAGAAGCGCCTTTTTGTTTAGACAGATCGCATCCGTACGCGTCTGTTCGTGGAAAGTATGTTATTTATCAAATCGAGCACAGTTTTTCCAGTATTCACTGATATTTGTTGTTTTCTGACTGATTTAGGAAAACGCGTCGTGTCTTGTTTTGATCGGTGTGGTTACTACCCTCTGCGCATGTGCGTGCTGCCCTGGCCACGTATTAACCTGGCATACAGAGCCTAGAGGATAGCCCAGAGCCTAGTACTAACCGGTATAAATGTGGTCTCGACATACGTCGCAACTATGCGTGATCAGGACACCTTGCTTATGCTGGTTTTGTTTAAGCAGTTGACTTGCCCGCTCTGATTATCGATTGAAATATCTCTCCAGGGGTGTCCATGCTTGTAGTAGCTTCTGTATGCACACACACACGCCGATAAGCCCGTTACAGGGGATACCTTTGTTTTGAAATTAATTCCTTATCAACATTTTATGAGATCGACAGTCGGTGTAACGTTATTCCGATACAATAGCAAGCACATACATTCGTTTCAATATTATTTTCCAATGGAAAGTCCAGGATAAAACACTTTACGTATATACGATACTGCTTTTCAATATGCACGGCGGAGTAAATATACCCATGATTGTTTAATTTACGTCCCAAATTCAAGTATCTTTAGATAAGGTTTTATTTAATTTCTTATCTATTGATGACAGTTTGCATAAGTGATAAATATTGTCATTTATTTAATTAAGTAATGCACTGATTACACAACTTGGCCTCAGTGAGTACGAAATAATAAGTCAAAAATCTATTTTTGAAAACGTCCTTCTGCTTTACCAAACAAAATGTATGTACACAACTTCTAATAAAGAATATATTAAATTGAAAATTACATATTGAATTCAATAATGCACTAGTGAATAAACCAAAACAAATACTGAGTATCACTAATTACACTTTGCGGGTAGTGGGTACTTTTAAATAAACATAAATACGTGTCACTGTGCCTTCACATTTTTTTTTATTCTCATCAAACATAAAAGAAAATTATACTTAAATAATCATAAAGTTTCTTATACTAAAAACATGATATAAATATATTTTTTTAAACATGATTTAATTTAAAGTTAAACACAGATGAAAGTTAAACTTTTACGTATATATTCTATGTATCTACTTTGAATACAGCGCCATCTATGGGCATGCAAGCAGCGGACTTAAGAAGATAATACATGCGTTTGTCATCGATGTGCCCGTCACTTTATAACATACCTAAAGCAAAGATAAATTGAAATAGAGGTGTATTGTCAAAGAAAACTTAGTAGCGACGTAAATTTACTGCCATCTCTCGACACATAATTAAAACTTTTGGAACGCCATTTGACTTTGATCCTTATTCTTTCACTGATAAGTGTTAAATATCAAAAAAGTGGCGCCATCTTACCGGGCACTACCTAAAGGTTATGGCGCCATCGCTCGAAACGATATTGCCATACCTTTGGCCTTTGATCTATTAAATGGCGCCACTTTTTGATATTTAACAAATTGAACACATAAGTATATAGGGATCAAAGTCAAATGCCGTTTTAAAAGTTTTAATCATGTGTCGAACGATGGCAGTAAATTTGCTGTGGATACAAAGTTTTCTTTGACAATCCACCTTTATTTCAAATTATCTTTGAACATACCTAAAACGAGAGTGACTTATCATACGATAGACGATAAAATATTGTATGTTAACATATCTTTTAGTTAAGTCCGTTTATTTTATGTATGTTTTAGTGAGAGCGTTTAAGGAAGTAAGGTTTTCTCAAATAAAAAGAAAAAAAAATTGCAATCATCATAAAGCGTCAGAAGTATAATGCAACATACTCAAACAGTTCCGATTTTAGATCACTTTAGTATTATGGTTATGATGTGCATTACGTTAGAAGCGTTGACTGCCGAGTTTATAACTTGCATATGGTGTGTTTATTGCTTTATGTAAGTAACAACTGTTTACTTATGTGTAGACAGTAGGTAAGAGGAAATGGGACGACCGTTTCTCCATATAAACGTAGTCTCCATTATTCTATCTGGATATGGTAATGGAACGTATTATTACATAATTTGATGTATATTAACCATAGCTATGAAATATTGTTTTTATCTTTAACCCAATAGTATGAGGTATCGTTGGATAAGTCTTTTAAAACGTAATAAGGGTCTCCAACAACCATTTTTTGATAAAGTGAATATTTTCGGTAATAATCGCTTCGAAAGAAAAAATATGTCCCTCTAAGTATTGCACCATGCGTCAAAAAAATATGAAAAAAACACTTAAAACAAAAGCTTAACAAGTACTTTTAATGAAAACTATAGCAAACATAATCGGTCCAACGGTTTCTGAAATATTGCAAAAAGTCTTCTCTTCTTAGTACAAGACGTACAAAGTGCTGCGAAGATATTGCCTTATGCTAGTTACTGCCTACGAAGCTGATGGTCCCGGGTTCAAATCCTGGTAAGGGCATTTATTTGTGTGGTGAGCATGGATATTTGTTCCCGAGTCATGGGTGTTTTCTATGTATTTAAGTATTTATATATTATATATATCGTTGTCTAAGTACCCTCAACACAAGCCTTATTGAGCTTACTGTGGGACTTAGTCAATTTGTGTAATAATGTCGTATAATATTTATTTATTATTATTATTATTTATTTACTTATGCTTATAATGTACATGATACTACTAATAGCCCCCGTTTAGCTTATTCTGACAGAATGGTTAATGCGAAACCCTATACTGAGCATAGCCGACATGCTCTTGGACGATTTCTTAGATAACAATACAGTTGCCATGTTGCCAAAAATTGTATTAGCAATCTTGAGGATTATCTCTAGGGACTGCAGCGACGCGAATCCTGACGCGATATCGCCCGATAGAAAAAAAACCGGGCAAGTGCGAGTCGGACTCGCACACGAAGGGTTCCATAGGTACCATTATTTATAAAAACGGCAAAAAAAAATGTTTGTTGTATGGGATTTAAGGGGGGGGCCCTTAAATATTTATTTTATTCTGTTTTTAGTATTTGTTGTTATAGCGGCAACAGAAATAAATCATCTGTGCAAATTTCAACTGTCTAGCTATCACGGTTCATGAGATACAGCCTGGTGACAGACGGACGGACGGACGGACGGACAGCGAGACAGCGAAGTCTCAGTAATAGGGTCCCGTTTGACCCTTTGGGTACGGAACTGTAAAAAACACGATCATAATGTCTAACCCCCTTATTCATAAACGTGTACTGAAGTTAAGATGCCGCTGATCATCGTTTGTCCCTTTCCATCATACCAATACGTCGGAAGGGGACAAACGATGATCAGCGGCATCGTAACTTTAGTACACGTTTATGAATAAGGGGGGGTAAAAGTTTAATTTTTTTTAACAATTTATGCACAAAATCTACAAATATGAAAAATTGCTTATAAAAATACGCAATTTTATTTATGAGGGAACTTACAAGGAAGGGTACCCAACTGTCCGACTCCGATTTGATTCATTTTGATATATGTTATAGAGTAGTCTAAAATAACGGACACGTATTTTTTTTAGCTGCCCAAACTCAACATATTGGGAGAAATTGTCCTCCAAAGTACTAAAAAGTTACTAAATCTTCTAACTCCTATAGAAAGTGATGCTCAAGCAACTTGCTAGTTAATGGCTGATTTGAGTATATGTTTGAAAGCAGCAAAAAATAATGAGCACGTGTTTTGTTATATCGGCTAAAACTCATTTTTTCCTAACATTTAACGTACAACAAATACAAATGCAAAAACATGATACGACTATCCGTGGTCCCGAGCAAGCACATCCATCTCCACGCTTACGCCTTTTCATCTGTGTGAGATGTTTTAAGCAGCATCCTGGTAACGACGAAAATGAACGAAATTTGTATGAGTTTTCAAATGTGTTTATTGCATTTTATTTGTTAGCGCAGCAAGCGCTGGTGGCCTAGCGGTAAGAGCGTGCGACTTGCAATCCGGAGGTCGCGGGTTCAAACCCCGGCTCGTACCAATGAGTTTTTCGGAACTTATGTACGAAATATCATTTGATATTTACCAGTCGCTTTTCGGTGAAGGAAAACATCGTGAGGAAACCGGACTAATCCCAACAAGGCCTAGTTTATCCTCTGGGTTGGAAGGTCTGATGGCAGTCGCATTCGTAAAAACTAGTGCCTACGCCAAATCTTGGGATTAGTTGTCAAGCGGACCCCAGGCTCCCATGAGCCGTGGCAAATGCCGGGACAACGCGAGGAAGAAGAAGATTTGTTAGCACAGCAGATTTGAGTTAATTAACTTTTAAAAACATGACAACATAATACTTACTTACATGAAAATACCTTACTCGTATAATACATTTGTAAAGCCCGACCAGAAATATATGCTCATTGTCAAGAGGGCGCTGTTATTTTCATGTATAGGGTGACAGTTAAGTTTAGTATAAAAAATGTAGTTCCGATGAAATTCCGCAATATGGCGCGTGATCATATATTACTGGTCAGGCTTTATAAATAGCAATTTTGATCTGCACGAATTCTTAAATCGTGCCGCTTTGTAACAAAATGCTTCGAATCAATTGTCATCAATTAGTTTTCATCGTTTTTTAGTCCATTTTTTAAAGGAAATACTTCGATATTGCATCCCGGTTCGCAGTTACGATCCAGAAAGATTCCCATTTCGCGCTCCGTCGCATTTGGCTGCGTATTAAAATATGCAAGGGCGTTGTATTCTGTACATTTAGGATTGCTGATCCTACCGCTTTATTTTTATTTGGTACACGCCGATGGAATAAAATCGGCAACGCGAAACAAAAATGACCTAATAATGTACCTATTGAAATTTCAATACTACAAAATTAATTATAGAGTCCGACCAAACTAACTCGGCAGCGATTTTGATAGCCAGACTGTGCAATTGTTATTTTACACGTCATAATTTATTAGAAGTTTGATATTTAAAATAACACTTGCACAGTCTGTGAAATCAAATTCGCTGCCGAGTAGGTTTGGTCTGACTCCACTTGTTTTACTACCTAGGGAGCTAGTAGGTTTTCTTATTGTCATTAGATACATAATTTTGATTTTGACATTCGCAAATTCCGCCTTCATAGTTAGCACTAGATTCAGTGTTTTACTTACCCATATTTATGTAGATACTTCATATTTTGTTGCTTCAGTCAGAGTACAGACGAAAATTATGATTGGAACAATCACTATCACATCGCTCTGCACGCTGAGCTACCGAGACTTCACTTGAATATTTCCACCATATGCGCCTTAGGGAGGCGCCTAGCGACATCTACGGCTACCGGAGTTCTAAGTAATACTCGTATTGGAAATTCACCAGTAACGATGCGCCACCCCATACTTGAGTAGGTAATAAGTTTTTGGCAAAAATTTAATTTTTGGTACAAGCTTTTATCGCTGACTGTACTTTACTTTCCACAAGTAACTAATACTCATCGAGACAATTCTAAAAACCCCAAACACAATTAGGTTACGTTGTTTTATCACAGAGTTCCTATGGCCACCTCCTGTCTCCATCATCAGATCATCTCAATGGTACCATAATATTGCATTGTCACCCGACTTACATATGTATGCAAATTTTCAGCTTCATCGGGAACCGGGAAGTGGGTCAAATTTAACTTGCAAGATTTGATTACAAACAGACAACGGTCAGGTGAAAGTAAATAAAAATAAAAGCATGTAATATAATACAATATTTTAATGCAAAAACTAAGTAAAAGCATTCTCAGTATTAGTAAGTATCTCAACTTATTTTGGTGGTAACTAGTGGGAATAAACCAAATAGATGTAGTTATACTAGTTGTTCCGACAGTAAGTCGAAATGGATATTATTACGGCTTTTATAGCGAACAATCGTAAATAGTTAATTCAAGCGTGTGTGAAAATATTCATCGAGGTGCACAGAATTGCAGAGGAAAACTGCAACGTCGCACCTGCCCTGCTAATGTATTTTTGCAAATTACGGAATCATACCCAGGATATCGTGCACGGGGTGTTATTGATTTTTTTGTTAAAACTTATTCGTGTTCCAATAGATTGGATCGTAAACGGATTGCAGATTCAAATTTTTAGTGTATGTTTACTGTACGGTTTTCTAAACTTCCGCACATTTTTGTACCTAGTCATAGAGAAGTTTAGAGTGCTCACTCCATATTATAGACAAGTTTTAAGTGAGTTTTAAACTTAATATTAACGTTTTACCATACCAGCCATACAACTTATTACTTACTATTAAGTAAAGAAACTCATGTATTGAGTAAACACTAGCTTTTTTCTAGAACGGTATAAGTACTGTCCTTCCGATTTGCTATTTGTTAAAAGGAGCTATTCGATTCTTAGGGCATTTAAATGTGACGTGAACATAGAGTTAAAAAACCGGCCAAGTGCGAGTCGAACTCGCGCACCGAGGGTTCCGTACAAACCTGTAAGTGTAAGTTAAAACAATCAATTAAACTGTAAAAACCTGCAGTTAAAAGTAGAATGATCCTAAATGTTTTATTTAAAATCCTCATTTCAGAGCAAACATCGCCATTCAAAGAACGGTGGAAGTCGCAAATTGATTAGATGCCGCTCATTTGACTTCGCTACCCACAAACCTAAGCCGAGGCATTAAGGTCCAAAATCCAATATTTATGCGTCAAACGTACTGTGTTACGATAAGCCTATCTCATCACAAAGCCCTTCAGGTTCATTAGGCATTTTCGTTTGAAAACGTTTTCCAAAAAGCCCCACCTCCGAGTGATCCCGCAAATTGCCTATTCAGAGTTTAAGCTACGCACCGAGTCATCGTTTTCCATGACTGTGCTGAAACGGTATGGAAATTCTTCCCGTTGGGTTTGCTGGAAATTGTGATATTGTCGTACTTACAGTTGAGTTTCTTCCGTGGAACTCTGTCTTTTTCTTTTCGTATATATAAATTGACGTAAAAATTAAAGATATGCCAGTATTTAATTAATTGTTGATTTGTGAAAATTTTGGTGCGCAATAAAAAGTCTATACATCTATCTATCTATTTACTGCAAGTGAAATATGACACAGATGGCACCTTCAAAATGAAAATGACTTAAGAGGCTGTCAACACCCAATGTCCTTGAAATTGATGTTACTTAAACAGTTTTTTAAGAAAGACTATTTGTTTTAGTCAAGTAAGAAAAATATATGTTCATATTAATTATATTTCAAAGACCGTGGTCGTACTCTATACACGATTGAACGAAATCGGCTCGATAGAAAATAATTGCAAAGATTGGTCTTAAAATCACAATTAAACGGTTTTATGTCTTTATTGTTTTGACTTATGGGTCTTCAATTAAAATCACAATTTCAAAACATTTATATCTAAATCGTGGTCGAGTTAAATATTACACTAATAATCCACTTTTTTTTATTTAAATATTTTTCTTATTATTCCCTTGCCCAGGCCCAGTAACATGCGACAGTGCTATCTCATTTACTCCGATACAAATAGACAGTGTGCGCGCATTAGGTATTGACAGCCTCTTAATACAAAATCTCAACTTTTTCGGAAGTCGCAAAATAAGATTTGATATTGAGTCATTTTTGTATATCTCCAAAATTCTTCTTTGCCTGTCCATCTTCCCAGTTTATCTGGGGTAAGAGTGCTCTGTTCTGTAATGTATAAATCTTGATTTGTTTTTGATCATTTTAATAAATACTACTTTTAAATTACGATTTTCAGAAACTAGTCACTATAAAGGTCACTTTTTGACCGAACTGCTTTATTATCACTTGACTCGGTCAGTTTCGTTTTGCAAACCTAAAAATGATCTATGACCTTTTGGGTATAAGTATATCATTTTCGAATTAAAAGAAGAGTAAATTATGTTAACAATAAGCCCTTTACTTTCGGAATGAAAACCACACAAGACCTAATGGGTCACTCTATTTGCCGTCAGCAAGTCTTGGTTAATTTACTTGTATCCTTGACATTCATACGTCATGTATTATTATTATTTATATAGTAATAATAATACGTCATGTAACAGTCAGCAACAAAAGTAGCGGATCAAATAACGCTTCATAAGTATCTACATTCTGTAACAGCTTAACACAAAGTGATGTCTTTAATATAGAACAAATAAGACCGTAAAAGATATACTTTTGAACGTGAATTTTAGAGATTTATCTATATGTTCAGATACTTTTGGCGCGTTGTTTCATCCGCTACCATTGATGCTGACTGTATACATGCTGTTAACATTCAAATATTTTACAGTAAAAACTATTATCGTTCTTTTTGTGATCAGTACAATTTTAGATCAGTTGAGTGACTTGGTATGGTCATGAGTAACTTTTTTGATTCCTTTTCATCAAAGTTCAGATCAAAATTAATTCCTTTGCCGTGCATATACAGGATGATTCAGGAGACGTGAGCAGGATCAAGCCTGCATATTCGGTAAATTATCAGCAACTGTTTCGTACCAGTATTTGTGAGATTAACGTTAATTTAATTTTTACTGTTCAAAAAAAAGAGTTTTATTTTATTTACGATATTTATGGTCACCCTCTTTGTTTTATCCATAATAAGTGACAAATTGAATGTCATCGGAGTCTGGTTACTTTTATAAAATCGTATCTCACTCAAGTGTGACATTTTATTTTCTTCATAATCAAAGTGCTGTCATAACGGTTAAAGAGGTTTTATCTTTGTTAATTAAGTGTTGTAGGGTGTCCATGATTGTAGATAATCAAATTTGTCCTTAAGAAAAAGTTAAATAACAGATAAAAAGCGTGATTGTTTTACTTAAATATGATGGTGAACGATTCATTAACATTTACTGATTGTGTAGGCTTAGTCCAGCTCACGTCTCATGAATCACCCTGTATAGATTTTGTTTGCGGAGTAAAAGTTTCATAAAGTATTTGCTGTAATACTTAATTACTAATTGATACTCCCATTATTTTGAATTCTTAATTAGGTACGTACGTTGTCTAAATGATACGAAAATTCAATCTCTAGTTAATTTTGGTAATCCTAGAGACACGTCGCTTGCACAATATTGCTGCAGACTTCATTATGAGATTGGAGCTATTTCCCGGCTTTATATTAAATTAGGGTGTTACAAATACAATGGCGTCGCGGGTACAGATATTAGTTAGCTAGTGGAATAACCAGTACAATGTTTCGACGACAACAACGCAATCAACGCACATCAACGCTACAACAGTAACGCTGCAACAGAATAAAGGATGACCCACGCTAGACCGGGCCGGGGCCTGTCCGAAGCGCCCGATACGTCATTTTCTATGACGGCTGATCGATGACCTCGTGGTGCTTTCCATAGAAAACGAAGCGCGGAAAGCTCCGGTCTCCGGTCTGGCGTAAGTCATCCTTAAGAATTGTTTATTTAAAAGAGAAAACCCCCACAGTAGGCTGTGCCTGCCACGTGGCAGCCAGATTCGGTTTGAAAAGAGTAGTTACATAACTTACATATTAATAGCTAGTTTTTACCCCGGTAACACAGCCAAATAAGATTTTTAGTTCATTAAGAACTAGGTAACTACTTAACTAGGTAACATTATTACGAGAGAAGTAGATCTAATAGGTAATCTAATAATGAAATAATGCACAAAAAAGTTTGTCAGTGTGTGTGGTGCGTGTGTGTTTGGGTGTGTGTTTGAGTGCGGAGATGGAGTCGCGTATGGAAGGCTACAAAGATTGTTGCCATGTAAGCGATTAGATGTCTTCATCTAATCGCACATCAGCAGCATCTCGGTTTGACTGTAGCTAAGACTAAAGGTAAAGGTGACATTCCAATATCAACTGCAGGTGCGATATTGTTGCGACATTACAGCTACGGCGTTGATGCCGCAGCTGTATCTGTCAATTTCCTTGATAAAATGAGAAATGGATTGAACATCATAATCGCGGCTGTAATGCGACGGGGAACGTCACCCATTTACAAGGCAAATTGACAGATACAGCGCCCGTGTCAAGGCATATATAGTCCTCCTCATCGATTTCGATGACGGCGACCTCAGCAATTACGGATTACGCCGATTATGGGCCCTAATTTGGCTGGCCAGGCCGAACTTGGTCTTAAAGACTCTTTTGCAGGTGTTACAATATAGTTCACCAGACGCGTTATAAAATAAAAAAAATAAAATAAAAATTATTTATTTCAGATCAAAGATCCATATTATGTTAGTACTTATACTCTAGACTTAATAACTATGTTAGTTTGAGCAAACACATAAAATAAAAACAAAAACCAAATAAAAACAAAAAACTTCCTATTTGGCCCTTCCAATGGCGACTTCGACCCAGTATTTTGTTGTAGGGCAGTCTAGGCTTTCCGACAATATCCTGAGGAGGCTATTGCCACTGCAACGCACTCGCCTAAGTAGTGATCCAACACGCTTGCGTCTGATTGCGAAAAAGTCATCACTTCGCGCTTCCGCAAACATGCTAGATGCACTACAGTGCTTGGGCAGTCGCAACAGCATCCTCAAGACATTGTTATACTGGACCCTCAGTGCGTTGTATGACCTTTGGGTAAAATGTATACGTACGTTGTTGGCGTTTGGTATCTAAGGCATTGAGGCGGTTTATCACGGTACGTGGTTATCACACTTATGCGAATTTGCAAGACGCTCCGGCGTATGAGCATGACAGCGCTATGCGCGTAAATAAAGCGATGTTCCGCTCGGACACCGGAGCGGCTTGCGAATCCGCATATATCCCATTGACATATATCTAAGGACGGGCCTTACGGGCACTAAGAATGGTGTTCAGTGGTGTCACTCACGAATTCGAGACAATCGTGCAGTCTTACGCAACTAATTGCGACCAATCGCCCGCGTGATGTGTACTCATCAACCAATAGCGTTGTGGCGTTAGACTGCACGATTGACTCGAATTAGTGTGCGTGACACCGCTGTATACTGGCCCCATTCTTATTGCCCGTAAGACTTTTAGATATATGTCAGTGGCTTATCCGCATCCAATGTGAATATCGCCTTAAGGTGACATATAATGGCCAATCTGTTAAATTTCGGTGTCGCGTTTCAGTGTGAATATCTTCTTCTCCTAAGCTTTTTTCCCATCATCTGGGGTCAGCTCTCCTTGTCTGTCTTTTCCATTTTTCTCTATCCTGCGCTGTTGCTGCGTCCATCTCGGTCTCCTTCAGATCTCTCTGGACCGTCGTCAGCCAGATGGCGGGGGATCTTCCGTGGCGACGCGTCGTGGTGGGTATTCTTAACGCTACGTTTACCATGTGGTCTGTAGGGCGGCGGAGTATATGGCCATACCATCGTAAGCGACGTTCCTTGACCTTGTCAATGATGGGAGCGACTTTGTAACTGCCTCGGATGTGTATGTTTCGAACTTTGTCTACAAGTGTTACGCCTGCTGACCAGCGTAGCATGCGCATTTCTGCCGGTGCCGCGTGACTCCAGCACCAGCACTCTGTACCGTAAAGTATAGCTGGTCTTATCGCTGTTTTGTTCAGTGTGAATATGAGTGGTATTATAAATCAGTTATTGAATTGTAGCGGCTCCCGCAATTCTCGCTGACGACTCGTTTCCACTGTTATCTCGCGGTGTAGGTCAGTTTTCTCCACTAATGTGTTGCGGTGCTGGTCAGTAGTTTGGACACGGTTCTTGCACATTTTGTTGATGACACGGGTCCAGAGATAGAACACGAGTTCTGCTAGAGTGAGCATGCTGCAGCCTAGGAAGAGACCGTAGACGCCGCCTAGGTTACCTGTAGAGAAAAAATATTACTGTTAAGAAGAAGGGGGACGGCCTCTTTCTTTTTTTCATCTCTAGACTTTGACATTGTGGAAAATATTTTTAAATATTTCGATGTATATTAACTATAGCTATGCGGTTAAGTTTCTTCGAATTTTTGATTATTGTAAAAAATTAGGAGCGTAAAATTAAATGTTCTGACCCTTATAATAGGTAATTAAAAATTCCAAAAAAACATATATTTTCAGTGATTTTAATGGGTTGGTCTCGGACTGTCTAGAACACAAAATAACTAGTGTAATATTTTGCCTATATCTCTTTTAGTCTACATCGAAAACGGTCTAGAACACAAAATGACTACAATTATTTAGACCTTTATTTATCTACGTACCGTCGATTTACCTTTACGTTACGTGCGGTTTGGCCTTCGGCCATTAAAAGATAACTAACTAACCTAACCTACCTATAAGTGGTCATTTTGTGTTCTAGACCGTTTGCGATGTAGACTAAAAGGAATATAGGCAAAATATTACACTAGTAATTTTGCGTTTTAGACGGTCCGAGACCAAAGCATTTTAATATACCGAGAGGATAATGAGGACTACGTTTGTATGAAAAGGTGATTTCGCACGGGTCCTCTAATTTCATCTTAAGTGTGACCACAAACATGTGGGTCAAGGTGACTATTTGTAAATTAAAAGATTAATGGTGCTGATACGCCGATACTAACTTAGTAATGTTAACCAATCGGTGATCAAGACGAATTCTTGTATTTTATAGAACTGTCTTTCGTAGGTGAAATGCACGACGTAAGCGTTCTTAGGATCCACGCCACTTCTGCAATTGGAAAAAAATGTGCCATAATATCATATTAACCCTTTGTATACCAAGAAACTGGAAATCCTCGCAAGTTGTTGTGCTCATAGCACCATAACGCTTAACGCTTTTAATTAAGGTGTGTGCACATCGGTCCTTAAAGAACAAATTCCATACATGTTTTTAAAAGCTTCTAGCTCTTATAATAATTAAAAAATAAAACATATTAAGGGAGGAAAACGGGGACAACGTTTGTATGAAGAAGAGGTCGTTCCCTTTTATCTTATAGGGAGGATGAATCGGTGAATTCAGATCCAGTATTTCCATCTACCAACATAAGTTCATACGTAACACTGAGAGAGACCCCAAACTAGGATCTCCCGAGCGTCGGCGTCTAGTCAATTTTATGACTGATGTTAACGTTACGTACGCTAGCGCAACTGCGTAGCGACACCATTTTCCATAGCGCTAACTAGATGCCGACGCTCAAAAGTTGTTCGCGGTGACGTATCCTTCAACACGCTACTGTCAGCGCCAGGCGCCAGCCCGCTGCACGAGCGCTGGAGAGCCTACCATATGCCTGTCGTAACGGGTTCGGGGTGACCCGAGACTCAGCTCTTAATTAATTCACAGTTTTTAATTTAATATTTTATTTCAATTTTATCCTTTTATTTAATTATATCATATCGTGTGATTAATTTTAAATGTATACATGTATGTATAGAAGAAACATTCATTCAAAAGACACTAGTGTAGGGTCTCCCTAACTTTGGAATACTTACAAAAACCCCGTACAGTCATATTCCGGCACCAGTGTCCTGGGCTTGAAATTGCGCGTATAAAGTGTGTACGTGCACACTTCTGGACAGAGCTGCATCTCTATACCTTCCGCCGCCGCCAGGTCCGATAAATAGGCGTGTATCGGTAGACCGTAGGTCATCCTGTTTAGAGCCAAAAGTTGTTCGCGGTGACGTATCCTTCAACACGCTACTGTCAGCGCCAGGCGCCAGCCCGCTGCACGAGCGCTGGAGAGCCTACCATATGCCTGTCGTAACGGGTTCGGGGTGACCCGAGACTCAGCTCTTAATTAATTCACAGTTTTTAATTTAATATTTTATTTCAATTTTATCCTTTTATTTAATTATATCATATCGTGTGATTAATTTTAAATGTATACATGTATGTATAGAAGAAACATTCATTCAAAAGACACTAGTGTAGGGTCTCCCTAACTTTGGAATACTTACAAAAACCCCGTACAGTCATATTCCGGCACCAGTGTCCTGGGCTTGAAATTGCGCGTATAAAGTGTGTACGTGCACACTTCTGGACAGAGGTGCATCTCTATACCTTCCGCCGCCGCCAGGTCCGATAAATAGGCGTGTATCGGTAGACCGTAGGTCATCCTGTTTAGAGCTGAAAGTTATTGAACGAATAAAGTAAACTACACTGGAGTGAAATTTATATCGTTATATGTTTTCAGTTTTAATGCAATTTTATCCAAAATGTTGAATACTTTTATTACTCGATGTTGAGAATACCGTCATAGGGCAAAAACTCATGTATTTAGAAATAAAGTTAAAAGGAAGAGCTTCGCTCCTGCTCTTCCGACCTTCCGTAAGTAGTGTATGTGTTTGTACACGCAAGAGTTAGAAGCGACGAAAGAGCTTGTAGACGGTCTTACCTAATAGACTCTCTCCTCGACATTAACCATCAACATATAGCTTTACACGAGACTTACGCAGGGTCGCTAAAACCTAGTCATGAACTGACCAGGGCTGTCGTTAAGCATCACTAACTCAATTCAGCTTCTGACGGATTACCGACGTGCTACCGATGCGTGTAAAATATCTAATGGTTTTAGCAGTTAGACGGACACAGTTGGCCATTCCGTCGCCTTACCACACGTCGACGGGTGCTCGAACATCCGACCATGGCTCGGTCTGCAAAGCGGTATCGGCTACACCCGGCTGCTCGGGCATCCGTCTTGGTCAATGTGAATCGTTAACATTTTGACCGCCAAAGATGGCAACTGACACGCGCGGATCCAGCCTAATATAAACCTGTCCCACAGCTGAGCAAAGGCATTCCTTTTTTTTCCACGCGTCTTTGTTTAATGCTACATCTGGCCAGCCTCTGAAAAAGAAGTCAAAGTTATGCCGCCATCGCCGATGAGGCCTGCCGGCTTCTCGGTTAAATTTGTGGGGCTCCGACTCCGTGGCTATTTTGGCCCACAAGTCGTCCGGCTGCCGCTTTCCGAGCTACGTCTACTATTTAAGTCTTAGAGCGCAGCATGGTGTTCCGGAACCGATCTTTTAATTTTATACCTAATATGCTGCGCTCCATAGCTCTCTGGCAAACCCCGCATTTGGACTTCTGAGCTTCCGTCAAAGACCAAGTCTAAGCACCGTAAGTGAGAACCAGAAGTACGCACATGTCCATGAGCCTACGTTTGAGTGACAGAGGTAGATCCTCCATGGGATAAGGCGACTTACTAGAATATTTCCTCAAACAATTCATCCCAGTAAAGTTGCACGTGTACTGATCAGGCGCAGGTGTATAAGTGGCTGCACAGCCGCACACAGCCATGCTGGCGTTGATGATCCATTCCACTACGCAGTTGAAGTAATCGTACGAGTCGAAGAAACGCAGGTCCTGCTCGTCGGGGTGGACGCATATTCCTCTGGAAACAACATCATTGTCTGTAAGGGTCAGCCACTAGAATGTGAAGGAACTAAGCATACACTACTGACAATGAAAAATAAATACCTACTAAATTTGTTTTATTTTTGCAGTTGGAAAAGATACATCAAATATGAAGGACTTAAGAAAAACACTACACTAAAACTAATGATACTTTTAATTCCGAACAGCCAAGTACATCTTTAGAACTCAATTTTAGTACATATTTTTAATGTAGGTACATAAGTGCCGGTAATAAATGTGGACGCAAGAGAAATAAGTGGTTACGCTGCTTTGCTTCCACACTAAATAAGTACGAAAGTGCTGACCGCTGATTGTGGTGACTGCGAGTTGCCTTTTGTTCTTAATCTTGTTGTAATCTATGTTTGTTATAGAATACATGTTTATGCTGCGCTTTCTGATCGGCTTCTTATTTCATAAATCAAATGCATCAAACACTACTCACGATTCCTCCTCCATTTCATGAACTTCCTCTGACTTCTCAATCCTTACCGGATCTATATAGAACATGATATAGTATCCATTAGCCATCGTAAAATATGACTGGTCTATCAGCGGCTCTGACAGTGGTCTATGGATCATGACGTAAGCGTCACCGTAGTCCATGGTGGTTACGACCTTGAGATTATTGCTGAAGACGTTTCCTGATGACACGAATGTTTCTGGACTGGAATTAAGAAAGAAGTTACAATCAACGAAAGAGTGACAAGAGAAGCCAGGGAAGATTGAACCAAGGAACCTTAAAGATGTCTTTCTTGTCTGGAGGACAATCCGAAGACTGGAAGATTGTGTAGGAATACTGCTGGGACAGTAACCTCCTGCGTCAACCTTAAGGAACTGAGCTATTTAAACGTGACAAGCGTCCACCAGCCCGCCTGCTTTCTGGCCGTGAGTCTCTACGCTACTTTTCATAGTTCAATTAAATTAATGGAAATGATAATGAAGGACAAAAGTAACGTGACGAAAATGGTGTTAGATACAAATGTGGATATATGGCTGTAAAACTGTGTAAGACGACATGAACATCAAGGATCGTGCAATGAAACGATGGCTAGGACTAGAACTGGGAATTAGGTATATTTGTAGAAAGCGAAAACATGCTGAGCTGTTCTAAATGGTTCTGTATAATGATCATACACATTTTATTGTACCTATGCTAAGGATACTAACGAGGTGTCTTTCCTGCAGACGTCGCAAAGTTCAATCAGAAGCTATTGTATCTAAATGTTTTCAGAGACTTAAATAAGGAAAAATGTGATATATATATATACCCGGTTCGTTTTGATGTTTTGTCCAATTTTTCTTTTTCTGAAATGTGGTTGACCCATATAATAAAATAAGGGCAAGTTAATGGAGATTTTGAAAAGTTTTCATACTCATCATAGAACCGGCAGCACTGTCCATTGGCACGTTGGAAAAGGTCCTTGCACGGCACTATCACGCCCCTAAGTTCACAGCGACTCAACAATACGTCGCAGGGCACAGAGACGCGTGAGACGAACTCGCGAGTCTACGGAATAATATTTATTTAGTGATGACTCACGCTAGAACAGTCGGGGTCCGGGCCGAGGCGTCAACCACTTCACTGTTTACCCGTCATAGAAAACTTCGGCTCGTACCCGGACTGTTCAGAATGTGAGTGAGTCAGACTGATGTTGAGTCATCCACAGAAATATGAATATAGATTCATCCTTTAAATTCCGTCACTAATATTGTCTAAGAAATTTACCATGTTATCTTATATTTCCCACTGCTGTTGAGCAGCAATGCTTTTGCGACCAGAATGAAGGCTTTATTTGCTTGTGTCTTAAATAATGTACCTAACGCTTACTTACTTTCCACAAATGTTTGATAATACTTTAAATGCTTGCTTGTTCTTTGGTTAGTATTTCGAATAAAGTGTTTTATTTATTTTATAGCTGATTTTCGTTGGTGTGTTATTACTAAGCTTTTATTTAGCTTGCCCTATTTTAGTATGTATGTATGTTATTTTTTTCAACTCAACACTTCAATTCAATTGTTCAAGGAAAACAGTGACTTCACCAATTTCCCATTGCTGCTATAGTTCGAATTTTCTGAGATGATTTCTTCCGCTTAAACCCCTAATCTGTTAAACAAAAGCTATTGTTTATTTTATGCAGTGCAGCTGGTTCGTTCTACGAACAAGCTGTTACATAAATTTGACCCTTAATACGATCACGATAGCTGCTTTTTAAATGACATTGTTATTTCAGATACGTGCCGAAAACGGGAGCTGACAATGACATAAAAGAAACACTGCCTTTTGATTGACAGATTAGAGTTTGACACCAAAAATCACCTCAGGAAATTTCAACTATACGCTATCAGAGCAACGCTGCAGCCGTAACGCTTCTGCAGTTTAATGTTTGAACCTTGAATGCGTTACATCAACTCGGGTTCTATACCGTTATGTGATTATAATCCAAGACATGATCCAGCATGTTCATAAGCGTGACGTTCAGTGGCTGTTGATCCTGGATATACAGTGGAGACAGATTACTGACGCCCAGATGCATGGCTTCCAATACTGCTTCTCTGGTGTATTCGGGAGGAATTTCCCTAGAAAGTAAATTTCGTTTGTAATTTTAAATTGAGCGTAATCTTGATGGGGTCCTCAGGAGTTGGGCCAGGAATAGAAAATAAATAGCTTACACTTCATCGAGGAATTTTTCATACCACTGATTAGTGGGGTTTTCAGAGCAAAAAGTGATAGAAGGCAAGGGGAGTTTCTCGGTGAGAGCCTGGCCGTTTTTGATGATCATTCTGATAGGTATCTCCAGGAAACGGGCCGAGAGCAGTAGGGAGAACTGTCCGCAGCAGTACACGGCGAAAATGAGCATCACACACCAGTAGCATCTGTGGGAGACATGGAATGTTATAGAAATGTGAACCTCACTAAGGTGAGTAAGGTGAAGGTTCATATTTTTTGACGCTACGATTTTTCAAAAACTCTGCTGGCAAAACTACAGTGGAATTTACTAGCAGAGTTTTTGAAAAATCTAAGCGTTTATTTGCAAAAAAATATGAATAGCTATCTTGAGGCCTCTTTCTAGTTACAACTTTCGCTCAATAGAAAAATATCACGAACGTAGGTGTAACCATTTCTGCACAATAGCTATATTAAATAACATAAAAATTGCTTCTAAAAATTACTTTTTGTTACAAAGAACAATAATATACGCGATCCCGGGCACGCACGGCCGTCCGCTCAGTGCTCAGAGAGCTGCGTTCCGAGAAAGACGAAGTCTTACAGTGAGTACCTTAAACACTTATATTATACCTATATGATGGCGTGCTAGCCTAGCCGGTAGTGCCCTCCGAATCCCGGTAAGGACATTTATTTGACTATCACAAATATTTTTTACGAGTTGAGAACTCGTGAACTAGTTATGAACGTTTTCTATGTATCGGAGTATGTAAGTATTATTTATTTCTTTTATTTACGTAAGTAACTATAGTATATATAGAATAAAACATTTTTTATATAGGATATACTCGTAAACTGTGTTTTACAGATAACGACTTACTGCATGCACTATTTTGATCAATAGAATATTATTTATCAAGCATAACACATTTTATAACATACCTGTGTTATAGAATATTATACCTACCTAAGTACGTACTGCAAAACTGTTTGAATCATTCACGAGGAAGCACAAAAATTGTAAGTAACTACATTTCCTACGAACCTCGAAAGTATATTTTTATCCTTAATTAGATACTTGACGCCGTGAACCGAACTTTCGGTACAAAACGAAGTTACAAAGTTTCCCAAACAGTTCCACATGACGCCCGGAAAATGTATAAATTAGCGGCTACGGTGTTATAAGTTATTACGTCAATTATATATAATTGAGTTAATAATTTAGTGCCTGGGTAAGTGCAAGTGAAGAGCAAGTGTGGGGTAAGGTTGTGGCCATATTTCAAGTATAATCCAATAGCCCAAGTGTCACTCCTGAGGTTTTTCATTGTTTTTCCTCGGGTTCTGCAGGTTTTTAAAGACTTGGCAACTCTGGCTCTGGAATCGCAAGTGTCTTTAGGTTACGGTAATCGGTTACCATCAAGTTGGCGCTATGAAATATGGCGCAGTTGCGCCAACGCTGCGTCGAGCAGTAGCCAGAGCTGGTTAACAGCTGACGTTCGGGAGACGCTAAAGTGGGGTGGCCCTTAGGAGGATATGGGAGCTGTGATTTAAATATTTTAGGTGAATATATCCGTCTCGCTAACGGAAGTAGCTCTTAAAACTAGTGCGATAAGGACAGTGCCAGATTAGGCAAAAAATCCTGAGTAAAATTCTTAAGAAACAATGTTTCGTACATGACTGTTTCCTTATCTCCAAAACTTAACCAAATGTAACGAAATTTTGAAATCTAAATGCTAATGAAATTATCTGTGTCGGACTGTTTTGCTTTTTAGGCTAATTGATACCATGCCTCTCTTTGCGGCCTACTAAATTACGCCGTGTTTGCGAATATTTGAAGTGCACTAGCGCCATAAGAAACAATAAAAGCAAAACAGTCCGACACAGACATGAATAATAATAATTTGTGTTGAAAAAACCATTGCTCTAACTTCAAAAACCACGGTGGAAACAGTCGAGTACGTTTGTATGGAGAAATTACCACTCCTGTTGCCTCTTAATCTCCTACTTTACTACTATTACTTAGTAAAATATATCAATAATCGCTGCATTCCGGCCGCAGCCTATTCCCATATCACGCGAACTCATTAATAAATGAACATGGCGCAACCGCCATGTTGGCGCTAATCACTTTCGATTACCAGCTAATTGCAACAGCTCAACTTTCAGGGACATGTCAATCCAATTTCCTAAAAAACATTCGCGCGCCAATACATGTACGGACAAGTACGAGCGAAATAGGTACCGCGCGACTGACATCATTTTGATGTCACAATATTAGTTTGGATATTAGGCGGCCACGCCTATATATACTTACCGCAAAGTCAGTCATAAGTGGCGAGTCATTGATATTGAGTATAAAAGGGTATAAGCGCCATATAGATTTAACCTCAATAACTCTGAAAATATACTTAATTTTGTAATTCTGCACGTAACATCCCTCGGCTATCTTATAAGCTATTCTATATTAAAATTATACTGCTGTAGTACGCAGGGTAACGTAACAATTAAAAATAAATGAAAATTAGACACATTTTCGCGATTTTTTTCTATCGAGCCAACTTTAAAATTTTAACGTTTTTCTTGCAGTCTGCCCACGGATATATAATCTAGTTTGCGTATGTTTTTTTTTAATTTCATTTGGTCTTCATTAAACCGTGTACAAATTCAGAATAAAAAGTACAATTTTGCGGGAGCCCCCTCTTAATTAATAAAGTCGCCATGCACTTGGCTGACGGTATTATAAAATCTAGGCAGCAACATCTATTTTGATATTTGCGGCAGTATTGCAGTCGGCAGCATTACTGCAGCAGTGTTACGGCTCATCATTATATAATGCCGACTGCGTTACTCCCGCAAATGTCAAAATTGATGTTGCTTCCTGGAATTTTATACACCGTATTTTTATTGTATTCCGTTAACATCGGTTAAATGAGTGAGTTAAAGGAAACTAAACGGCATAGGTAATTAAAAAAAAAAAAATTTTTTTTTCAAGTAAAATTACATGTTGCATATAGCGTTGTTGTAACACGGGCATTACAATTAACTCAACCAAACAATTGAAAACTGTGACATATCAATGTCATTTCGAAAATCGAAAGTCCGAGATAATAGTTAAACGTAACTATTATCTCGGACTGTAAGCAAATGTATTATAGTAATAATAATAATAATAAACGCATAGACGCACAAATAGTTTTAGTTTTGACGAATTTACAAATGTTTAGTTAATTATTTTATTTTATTTTATTAACCCATTAACAGTTAATAAATCAATTGTATCATGATTTGACCTGTTATATAAGAAATATGAATATGAATATTAACTCGTACTAACATTAATCAATATGTAAACATGTCCTAAGACAAGTGTTCACGCTCGTAGGGGCCTTATATGTAATATAAAAATAAATTATTGATTTTCCCCGAAATAGAGTTAATTAGAATACCGGTGTCTTTAAGAAAGATGCTTAATTTAGGCTCAGTTACGCACCCTTGAAATGAAAGAAAAAAAAATACGGTGTATAAAGTCAACAGCATTATTTTTTCATTTTAACTCTGGATATTATACGTTTGCATTATCCCCCTAATGGTTTCAATAAGAGGGGATTAGCACGGGGAAAATGTCGTGGCATCGTGAAATATGTGTTTAATATTTCGCACACTTCATGAATTATTCCTCTTATAACCTCTTTTTAACCGAGTGATCATAAATTGTCTCCGCGGGCGTTTTTTTTATAAAAATATGGAAAAATTACGACTTCTGTAAATAATGTTGGTAGCAGACACAATTCCTTCTAACATGTATGTATCTGTAAGCCATAGAAGTGTTTTAGGCATAAGTTACTTATGCGATAGAATGTTTTATGATAAGTATAGGTGGCAAACGAGCAGAGGAATCGACTGATGGTAAGCAATTAACTTCGCCTATGGACACCTGTCTAAATAGTACCTAGTCAGTATAAAGTTTATGTCACATTAGAATTTAAATGCACATCTAAGTGTGTTTTCATTTGATTTGCTATTTAATGTTAATTGGATTTATTAGTAAAATATCAGATAGTTGTTATCATTTTTTCAAATCCTATCCATCTACTTATATTACGAATATAGTAATATAAGTAGATGGATAGAATACTCTTTATCGGCACACCTTAGTAAGAGATACAGTTAACAAAATCATACAAAAAAGTAATAACATTTCAAAAAATTTCGAATGCTCAGATTATAACTAAATAAAGAAATATTATAGGACATTATTACACAAATTGACTAAAGTCCCACAGTAGGCTCAATAAGGCTTGTATTGTGGGTACTTAGACAACGATATATATAATATATAAATACTTAAATACATAGAAAACACCCATGACGCTGGAACAAATATCCGTGCTCATCACACGAATAAATGCCCTTACCAGGATTTGACCCGGGACCATCGGCTTCATAGGCAGCGTCACTACCCACTAGGCCAGTCCGGTCGTCAAATTAATGTAACATTTCATACAGTTTGAACTGTGCAACCCCGACTATATATAGCGGTATCACAACGTTTACAACTATTCACCTGTAAGTGACAGGGAGAGTTGCAGAACAGATACGTTCGCTAAATTAGCGCCTTCATTCGGCTTGTTATAAACTAATTTAAATCTATTTTTAACCGACTCGACTTCAAGAAAAAGGAAGCTTGGCACTGACTTCAAACAGAGCATAAATTTTAAGAAACTTTTATTCAGGGACCATAATTTTATACCCGCAACACAGGCTTCGTCAGGTGAACACAATCACACAAAATTCACAATCAGCTACAAGCTTCGTTACAATACAATACAGCGGTAAAATCTGTAACAGGCTTCGTCAACTTCTTACTCTAAAAGAATACATTAAAAAACCCTACAAATAAAATACAACTTACCGCCAGCAGGCAGCGTGTCCAGCAGGCTGGCCGCATGTCCCCGTTGAATGGCGATGCTAATTCTTTGGGCAAAATACTGACCAGCCCTTTGGTCGTGGCATCCACCAAACGCGACGCCAAATCCTTATATAAATATTTCATTTGATCCTTTATGAAGTCGGTTTTTCTTTTTTTTTAAGTTTTTTGTTACTACAATGATGAAAAACGATCCTACAGTCCGCCTAATGGTAAGCGGACATTGCTTTGGATGCTTGCAATTCAAACAGCTGTCACGAACACCGCCAACACGGAACCACTGGGAAGTTAGGGGATATATACGAAAGGTCGATTCTAATGTAACAATTTGGTATAATTTAAAACTGGTTTTGATAAGACATTGACGACCGTCTTCGTGGTTCGTAGACCGCAGGATAGGAGCATATTGCGTCATTCATCGCCGGGAGGCTGATACTTTGTCAGATGATAGGTTAGATGCTGTTTTAAAAAAACGGTCAGCCGTTTGTATCAGCGTCTTCGGTACTATGCCGCAGGGGCCATTTTTAAATGTATTTTAGTTTTGTTATAAATTTATTTTAGTAATTTTTTAGTTTTAGTTTACTTATAGTTTTTATTATTAATTCTAATAATTATTTTATACCATAAATATATAATAGCAATAGAGAGACAGATATAGAAAAATCGATTTTCGCAGTAGGCCATCTGCAACAAAGAACAAAACGTCATGTAGGAACGCCAAAAAGAATAAATACATGTTAGGTTACTTAGGTTAAATTAAATAATGAAATATAGTTGCGTACGCGCTTCACGACCAGTAAAATAGTAAAAAAGTTTGTACCTTTGTTATCTTTTAGTTTCATTTACGGGTCAAGGGTCTGCTCTCCTGTTTACATCAATATAATATCAATACTTTATGCTTTAATTTCAGAATACAGTTCTAGGTATACCACAGCGCTGCCAACACGTAAAAACAGTCGTAACGACCATTACAAAATCAGTTTGTACTTGGAACTTATTGCCGTCTAATACGAATAATAATTGAATGTGTTTTCCACGTCAGGCTGGCGTGTGTGGGCGCAGAGAGCTAATGTTAACTCGAAGTGCTCGAACCACTGAATACGTTATCCGAATTTGGCGGGTAATCGAATTATTGCAATGTGTTTAATTATTGTAAATATATTAGGGCGTTTCTTTTTTTTACCACTTTTTTTACGTGACCTTTTTTGTTACTTTAGTGTTATTTATAGTCAGGATCGCGAGCCCCCTTTCATCCTTATCTATCTAAGTATCCCAAAATTTGCATACATTTTTCAAACTTCCCTTTTTGTTATCGCCATACAAAGTATTTGGGGAAATGGTAACACAATAGGAAAAAAGCACTGGGACATTTTTCTCATTTGATGGTCTCATCGGAAGATCAGCGCTGGAAGCCACCAGCAACATGCTGAGATGAGACCATTTCGTGGAACTTTATACTTCCTTTGTTTTTGTTATATCATGTAATTTAATGTGTCTTGTTTGTGTCTACGAATAAAAATTATTCTATTCTATTCTATTCTATTCTATTCTATATAATTACTTTTCAATAAAATGTAAGGAATCGAATGGTACCATTTTCTTTTCAATTTTTGAAAGACAAAAATTTTTTTTTTTTTAGATTTTCCGAGCCTTGTATTTTTTTATAATCTCAATATAATTTATTAATTTCCACTTTTTTATAATGGATGGCTCATTTTCTATCCATCTAACTAATTTTTTTTATAATATTCAACATGTGTCAAGTACCCAATTGACTTGTAAGTGATGATTTTTCAATTCTCTAATCATTCGCTTACTCGGGTATCAATATTAGCATGAGAAGTTAACAGCAACTTGCTCCCTTTTAAAAGAATAGTACATTACGATACAAGTGCGAAAAATAGGAAAATCGAAACGAGTGGCGATAAATTAAAACACGACCGAAGGGAGTGTTTTAAATCGACACGAGTTGCGAATTATTTTATAGAACTTACTTTATAAAACAACAACGACCCACTTTCAGAACATAAGACATAAAAATAAATATTACCAGCTAGCTATAAACCCCAGCCTAAACCTAGTAGGTAGCTTGCCACTTTGGTCTCTCTGACCACTTCAAAGACAGGAATTTGTAGTCATGGCAACGTGGAGATAAAATGTTGATAGTATATATAAAATGTATGTAAGGTATCGCGTGTATCCAGGTCAATGATTACACACAGTTACATGGAGTACTATTAGCAAAAACTAAAAAAAAATTAACAAAAAAAAATTAATGTGTGAATGTGACTTAAGCGCAAGACACATTATGCTAAAAAAATATTTAAAAAAAATCTTAATGAAACTCTTTTTTATACTACGTCGGTGGCAAAGAAGCATAAATGCCCGCCTGATGGTAAGCAGTCTCCGTAGTCTATGTACACCTGCAACTCCAGAGGAGTTACATGCGCGTTGCCGACCTAACCTAACCTAACCTTACTCACCGGCAGGAACACAACACTATGAGAAACAACACCACACTTTATAGAACAAAAAAGCCCCCTGGGCTATAACCGCCAAAATTTAAGTTTGTCAATTGCGGACATGTTTCTCTGTCACTCTTATTAACTCTTATTGAGAGTAAAAGAGAAAGATCCCGCAATTTGCGAATTTCGGTTTTCGCGGCAGGCCCCCTGGTATGCCGCGTAAACAAAAACACTGACATAAGAAGAAACCGGTTTTTATTAGTCTAATTCTAAACCGGTTAATTTGACAAGAACTCTATGGAAATATTCTTTTAAAAATCGGTTAATAATAACGTTTTTACGAACGAAACCGAAAGGTTTTGCGCAAAGTACATGATAACAGTTTGGCCGTTAACCCGTTTCCGAGTCTTATTTTTGGTTCATCTTGCAGCTGGCTGTGGCTATGGGTACGAGAAAAGAACTATTTTAAAATCTTGCGTCAATACATGATTTCATTGTTGTGTTTGTTGCTTCAACTCTAGTTCCCTAGTAGTTAGTGTACTATACACAACTAAAATTTGCTTTTCAAATTTTATTTTTATTTGATTAACTAAACCTTCGAGCAACACTGGCTTCCGACACGTCGGAAGGGAGGCACCTAAGCGATATCTTACCGAACAAATCATTCTGCCATTTTTTTCGGGGGGAAACGTGCACACAGTTGCACTTCTCACTCACTACATACAAAATCCAATCTGTAATGACGACACAAATACATAGAAATGACACACGTCAAAGACAAATCTTGCACACTTCGATCTCTTTTTGTGTACGGACGAGTCACAACATGCACCGCCATATGTACAGTTGTACCTATGCTTTGGCAGAGGGGAAATAATATGAATGCCGTCTCCCTTCCGTGTTACTCGAAGAACTAAACTGATTTCCCGCGCTTGAAGCACAGAATAAGAAAAGAAACGCCTAAGTTTATGCAATAAGCAAACAAATTGTTAACATAGATGCCTTGGTGCTCGTAGGAAAATTGCAGGCGTTTGATAGATAGATAAATCATTTATTTGGCGTTTGAGGCGTTCTAGCTATCAGTCTGAAAGAATAATTTATTCGGAAAAATATTTTGAGAATAGAGCCAAGCTAGAACGACATCATTAAAAAAAGCCCGGAGGTATCCAAACAACCCATTTATATTACTAAAAAATGTAGAACAATATCACGTTTTTCTAAATCCGATTTAAATTAACCCATTCTTTTTTTATATATGTGTACATATACTCGTCTGCTCAATCGCTCAACTCACAGCATGCGTTTGTAATAACCCCCACACACAGCGGGACCCAGATAAATCATGGAACAAAAGCCTAGCGCCTACACGGCCTTTGTTTAACGAAATCTGCAATCATTTTGGCAAACGCCACATTTTCCTTCCAACCACACAATTTTGAGCCTTACTGCCGATTTAACAAGGTTGATTTTAAAGCATCAAGGTTAGAATTGTAAGAGTTTTCTAAGGTTAGAACCGATGATGTCTGTCATTATGTTGATTTTTGCAGCTTTTGTTATATTAAGCATTGAAAATGGGGTTTCTAAAGTGTATTCATCCATACTGTCCTATCATGTAAACATACACTTCTCTAAGACATTATCACACTTTTCTCTGGAATTACATAATAATCATCACGTAATGTAGTTGTATACTTAAAGAAGCTCACAAGTTTTGAAATCAGCCAAATATCCACTGAAAAATATCATTTCTAATAAGAAAACAATTACGAGTATTAACAGTTATTATTTTAGATGAATTACCGCCGTAACGAATGGATCATCTGACATTACGATGTCTAGATTGTCTATGAATCGTAGGTATTGTTGGAACATCACGTTTGTTTACATGATAAGACACGTAAGGATGAATACACTTTATGTATTGTTGTTATTTAAAAATATCGTTTTTTTCCTAGCCTGTTAGTGTCTCACCGCTGGGCAAAGGTAACCTTGCCACCCTCTATAAAAATATCACATATGTGGCATTTGCAAAGCTATTTACACGGTTACAGTATTGATAATTATCAAATTAAATAAGTTAGATATCGATTTTGACCTTGATCGAATGAAAAATCCTAAAATTCAACCCGCGGCATTTTTTTTATTATGATCTCAAATTCATAATAAAAAGCCTCTCGGATCCTCAGATATCGGTTTTCATCTTGAACAGAGCAAAATCCAAAATCCCAAATGCCAGCTGTATTTTTCCAATTTTGACCTATCAAATTTACATTAATTTACATGTGACATATTTTTGTGCCTCCTAACTGAACGTCGCAGGTGCCCTATAAGATGAACGACACAATGTATTAATTGGTTCGAAGGCTGAATTGCCTTTAAACACGTGCGATAAACGAACAAATAATAACCCTTTAAAATAAAATAATAAATTATCATACAAAAATATTGCATTAATTAAAACTAGTCTATATTGCATGAAACCGTTCTACCTAGAATTGGTTTTCATTGACATGTATTTTCAAGTGACAACGCTGCAGCCAATCACAGCGATTCATTTTATAATACACCAATCGTAGTTCGAGTGGTTTAAATTGACTAATCATGGTCAAATGAAGTTTTGTCGAAGAAAACAAGACAATTGGTCCGTTATTAGTATTGCGTGTTTTAATAGTGGGGCCACTTTTACGCTGATATTTTGTTTGACGTTAGTCTTCTATGTTTTTTTCGTTCGCTGGGAAAATATCACATAGTATGTGGCATTTGCAAAGCTACTTACATGGATGCAGTATTAATAATTATCAAATTAAATACGTTACTTATATTAAGCATTTCATACAAATTACAACGGTCCCTTACGACTAAACGACTATTTCAGGAGTAATCGTATATTAAAGTTTAATTTCGAGCCATATAACTTGTACGAAATGTTAAGACGCTATCCGCAGTTAGTTCCAATTTTTACCACCTTATGCGCTGGGATCGTTTTACTTACCCCCACCATGCCCTTCGCACGGTCCCAATTCGGTTGTGGCTATTTTTTCAGTTACTAATTTACTTTTTTTTTTATACTACGTCGGTGGCAAACAAGCATACGGCCCGCCTGATAGTAAGCAGTATCCGTACTTGATCAATAAATAGCTAAATTGTGCCTTTAAATGCAAAATATTACACACACGTTATTCCAAATTATTTTACAAATATTTTAGTGTTAATTGCCAACAAATATACACAAAAAAAAAAACCAAAATCACTACTACCAACGCCATCTATCGGCGAATTAAGTCAAACTGTAAATTATAGACATTAAAACATAAGGTTTGGAAATTGACATTTCATAAACCAGATCAAATTCCTAACCTGTTATTACCATCAGAAAACGCCTCATTAGTTTGCCATGCAGATTGCGAATGGTCATCCTGAGTTCAAGGTCACGTATTATAATAAATATGCAATAAAATTATCTCATTCGGACCCACTATCTAAACTTGTTTGCATAATTTATTAGATGGGCATTTATTAGACGACTTTGATTGCGTAACGAATGTTTAACTGATACGGACTTTTGGTTGTATTATTTTTAGCGTCTTTTGCATTTGAGATAATATCTATCTAGTAATAACCTAGCAATATGGACAAGAATTCTACGATTCATAGACAAAATGGTGTCGCTATTCATTCAAACCCAAAGTATATATTAAAAGTTTTTGTCAAAAACTTCATTTGTTTGTACAAGCTTTTATCGCTGACTGTGCTTTTCTTTATACACGCAACTAATACTCATCGAGACACTTCTAAAAACCCCAAACACGATTAGGTTGCGTTGTTTTATCACAGAGTTCCTACGGTCACCTCCTGTCTCCATCATCAGATCAGCTCTATGGTACCCTAATATTGCATTGTCATCCGCTTACATACGTCTGCAAATTTTCATTTTCATCGGTAACTGGAAAGTGGGTCAAATTTAATTTGCAAGATTTGACCCGTACATACATAGGTATAGGTACATTGTAAGTTAATAAAAAGCTTGTTAAATTAGTGGGATCCTTTTAAGGGCTGTTTTATACTGCAAATGGTTTTATGAATGATACGGATTGTATATTACAGTAAAACCTGGATAACATTAACAACAATACTATTTCAAAATAATTTTAACCATTTATACACATGTTAGTGCCAAGGTGCCGGCGGTCCTCGAGCCCAACGGCCTGGTCAGGGATGATGGCAAGAGGCCTGATGGAACGACGTTGGTGCCTTGGAGTATGGGACGGCCCCTTGTCTGGGATGCTACATGCGTAGATACCCTGGCACCGTCCCATATTCCAGGCACCAAAGTTGACGCTGGTGCGGCCGCATCCTCGGCCGAAAGCCTCAAGCGTCGCAAGTATGTCAACCTCGGCAGTAGTTACATATTTGCGGCGTTTGGGGTTGAAACCCTAGGGCCGTGGGGGCCTAGCGCGCGCCGCCTCTATAAGGAGTTAGCAAAACGCCTCATAGAGGCTTCGGGTGACCAGAGGGCTGGCCTGTACTTCGCCCAGCGGATAAGCATTGCTATCCAGAGGGGCAATGCAGCCAGCCTTCTGGGCACCCTGCCAAGCGGTCTCGATCTGGGACAATTTTTTTATTTATAAGTTTTTAATTTAAGTTTTTAATTGTTTTTCCACCCCTTTATACACATAAAATATTCATTTAGATTGTAGAAGCTTTTTATTAATAGCCATTTCTTAAGCTTATTTTTAAATGCGATGCCATTTTCCGACTTAATATATTCAGGTAAATGATTAAAAATCTTAATTCCGGAGACATAAGAGCTCTTGGTAAGTATGTCGCACATAAGTTCCGAAAAACTCATTGGTACGAGCCGGGGTTTGAACCCGCGACCTCCGGATTGCAAGTCGCATGCTCTTACCGCTAGGCCACCAGCGCTTCACTTTGCGTTGTTCAGTATGACCTATAAAGACATTACGTAGAGTATGAACGGTGGTTATCACTCTGTACTTACAAAGCAAATAATTATGATAATCATATATTATTTTGGAACGAAGTTCCTTATCGGAGGGTTGGCGGATGGGAGCAAAAAAGTGTAAGATTTTTCCGTCGCGCCCCTTTTGTTTAAATTCTTATTCGAGAATTCGAGAGTAGCCTAAGGTAACAGCAATGATCCGGGTTCGATCCCCGGACGTGTATGCAGAATTGCAGATATTATTTTGTGTATTTTTTGTACTTGAATTTCATATTTTGATTGACTAAGCGAGTGTGAAGCTCGAGCTAAGCGTATCAGTTTCAGCTTGTACAAAAATATTTTCATGTTTAGTTGTATTCACTACTCACTACCTGTAAGTCGCATTTCTGAACTAATTTGTGAAATTTCGTGAGCCGTTTCGATAATTATTATTTTGTTGACTAAGTTTTTTTTGTATTTGGTACGAGTAATCAATAATATACTACGTTGATCAATAATAATATACTTCGTTCCAACCGAGTGTTCCCCGAGACTCACACACTTTTTTAATCAATACTTATTTACACTATGACATGACACTTATGACACATGACATGACACTTGACATCATCCCGATTTTCATCGCACTTTTGATATTTGATAAAATGTTTATTCCATAACGGCCACAACCTTAGTTTATTTTGTCCTGTTCTAGATGTCACTTTAGGTAGATATTTATATCAATGAATGAACATACCACACAATACCTAGTAAAGTTAAATGTCAGTATATATTATAGCCTGATTTAAATACAAATTAAATAAAAAGAGTGGCTAAAATTACGACTTCAATAAATAAAATCATCAAGTGTCGACGTCTTTGATTAAAACACCGGGTTCCGTAGATGAAAGTTAGTTGACGACCAGTCTGGCCTAGTAGGTAGTGATCCTGCCTATGTCCCGGGTTCCAATCCCGGTAAGGGAATTTATATGTGTGATGTGATAAGCATATTTGTTCCTGAGTCATGGGTGTTTTTTAATGTATATAAGTATGTATTTATCTATATACGTATGTATATCGTCGGATTTTTATGTATCTCCTTGGATTTCACGGGCCTAAACGTAAATCCCGGTCTTTTGATAGGCTTGCGTAGGAATATAGATCCAACACGTAGAGGCCCCTTGGAGAGCTTTAATGTCATGTAGAACGCCTGCTGGAACCCGTTCATAGGGGCAACAATAGACACCCATGAACCGGACGCAGCAGGCATTGGGACTATAGTAGAAAAAGTGAACAGTATAACGGTCTATGGATTGAAGTTTGAGTGGACAATGAGACTTGGTTAATGCAAAGAGGTCCAGACACCTACCATAACAATGTTTTCACTAGTTATCGAGGCAGGCGGTGACTCGCCGCCCACTAGATGGCTGTGAGCGGCTCAGGGGTGTCAAGAGGTGTACGCCGCTTTCTACCCAGTGGCCGATAACAGCCGCGTTGGCACAACTCGCGTCTTATGCAATTTTTCACTTCCACCCCTAGAGCATTTAGCTCTAACGACTCCTCTCTCGACGGCCAATGAAGGCAAGCCAGAACTGAGAGTCCTGCGGGTCCCCTTGGGGTCCACTCCGACCGACGAAGACACGCCAGATACTGAGACCCTGACCGACTCTCGGGAGCACTCGGGTCCGTGGGGTCGTTACTCCCCAACAGCTCGCCACAAGCTGCCCTGCGGATATTATTATTATGTTTATTATTTTACTTTTTTGTTGAATTATTCTTATGAAGATCTACTGAAGAAGATTAACTGTTTTTTTAGAAAAAATAGTTTTTTTAATAAAAAAAGCCGGGAAACGAAGAGTTGCAGGCAAAGTAGATTTTTTACATACTGTATATATATATATATATATATATATATATATTTACAAATATTCCAAACCAAGAAAGCAAATGTACTAAAAAACTACACAACTGCGAGTTTAACCCAGTTAGCTAATACGGCTGTACTATTTACTATTCTTCGTTTTTATAATTTTATGATAAGTATGCCATATATTATATTTCAAAAAAAAAATCTGTCTGTAGCCTCAAGGAACTCCATTAGGATAGGTACGATACTTAAAAATAAAAAAGTTGATGACTTCGTATAATTTACTGCCGCTAGTGAGATATTAGGTACAAACTGAATAAACCAAAGATTATAAATTCAACCAAGGTTAGTTGGTGAATAGGTATTTTTGCAAATGTTATCTTAAAAGTTTATCTATACGAAATTCTTAGAAAGGGAAATGAATAAATAAATAAATATAAATATTATAGGACATTATTACACAAATTGACTAAGTCCCACAGTAAGCTCAATAAGGCTTGTATTGAGGGTACTTAGACAACGATATATATAATATATAAATATTTATAAATACTTAAATACATAGAAAACACCCATGACTCAGGAACAAATATCCATGCTCATCACACGAATAAATGCCCTTACCAGGATTTGAACCCGGGACCATCAGCTTCGTAGGCAGGGTCACTACCCACTAGGCCAAACCGGTCGTCTATCGAATACCTTTGTACTACACATTTACGTTCTATCTGATGTAATCAATATTTCTTTTTTCTCGTAGAATAAAATTTACTTTTTTTGGCTTATGGCTTAAATATCGAGCGATACGTTTGCTCGTTTGTCTGCAGTATCATTAAAAAACTGCTCATCAGCATAATCCGGGTTTTTGGTGCGGGAATGACTTCGTGTGCTTATAATTTTGTTTATTGTAAAATAGTTACCAAACTATGAACAAATATTTATGATAAATTGGTAGTAAGCTCCAAACCGGCAAATGCAGAAATGTTCAACTAGGTTCTTTTTAGGATTCCGTACCCAAAGGGTAAAAACGGGACCCTATTACTAAGACTCCACGGTCCGTCCGTCCGTCTGTCCGTCTGTCCGTATGTCTGTCTGTCGGTCTGTCCGTCTGTCCGTCTGTCCGTCTATCTGTCTGTCCGTCTGTCCGTGGGCCCGTCTGTCCGTCTCTCCGTCTGCCCGTCTGTCTGTCTGTCGGTCTGTCCGTCTGTCCGTCTGTCCGTCTGTCCATCTGTCCGTCTGTCCGTCTGTCCGTCTATCCGTCTGTCCGTCTGTCCGTCTGTCCGACTGTCCGTCTGTCCGTCTGTCCGTCCGTCCATCCGTTCGTGCGTCCGTCCGTTCGTCTGTCTGTCTGTCTGTCTGTATCTCATGAATCGTAATAGCTAGACAGTTGACATTTTCACAAATGATGTATTTCTGTTGGCGCTATTACAACAAATACTAAAAACAAAATAAAATAAATATCTAAGTGGGGCTTCCATACAACAAACGTGGTTTTGAGAGTCCGACTCGCACTTGGCCGGTTTTTTTAAGTTTTTACCTATTTTTTGGCTAGTGTAAAACATTACCGCACCCAAAAATCCGGGGTAATCATCAGATGCAGAGCTAAATAATACATCACCAGAAAAATGTCCACTGTCCAGTCTATGCTAATACAATCTATTTCGGGCCGGCAACGAGAAACCAGATTTTAATATAATCTAAGTAGTAAAGAAGACACTTTTAGTATAAAAGGAGAAGGCCAATTTTTGAGGGTCAGACTGTGTTCGGACGACCTACCTAGCAAAATGGTGAGTACATTATTTTCGGAGTGATTTCATAATTCTAAACTATTTTAAACTTAACTATTCAGATTTTTTTATCGTTTTTTGAAACGCCTAAAAAAATCTTTTACTAATTTACTTCATTAATTATGGCAATAATGATAGGCGTGTACTAAATTTGACAACGAAACTTAATTAAAGTCTACTATAATTAATTTAATGTAAAATTGCAAAACTTCGATAAAATTTTACGAAAAATAATTTTGCTGACGTTAAAAACATTAAATTGAAGTTTATTTAAATTGGAAGAAAGTGTCAAAATATGTGTATATTTACTTATTAACCACATTAATTACTCTTTAAATTATTAAATAATAGTTAGGTGCCTTTTTTAAAAGATATAATATTTTTGTGCTATACCTATCGTACATCGACAAACGCTAAACGAAAACTAAAAAAATATCGGGATGACAGACACACAAACACATATAAACAAAAAATATATCGGGATGACAGACACACAAAACATATAAACAAAAAATAAATAAACAAGAGCAAAACTCAAAACTGTCCTTTCCTACAACACTTCTGCATACATGGTCACGAAGCAAAATTGTCAGTACATTGGGTCAACACACATACCCACGATACGACGTCGTCTCACGTTGCGGCGTCGTGCAACGTTACGGCGTTGTATCGTGGGACCAACACACATACCCACGATACGACGTCGTCTCACTTTGCGGCGTCGTGCAACGTTACGGCGTTGTATCGTGGGACCAACACACATACCCACGATACGACGTCGTCTCACGTTGCGGCGTAGTGCAACGTTACGGCGTTGTATCGTGGGACCAACACACATACCCACGATACGACGTCGTCTCACGTTGCGGCGTAGTGCAACGTTACGGCGTTGTATCGCGGGGCCAACACACATACCCACGATACGACGTCGTCTCACGTTGCGGCATCGTGGAACGTTACGGCGTTGTATCGCGGGGCATTGGCAGAGCCGTATGTTGCTTTCCTTGGTAATAGCCCTTTATAAAACAAAGTCGTTATTTTTTTCCTTTCAGTACAAATGGTATTTCTAGTATTTGGATTTACTATTGTAGAATATTTCCATATAAAATTAATCTAAATTAGTATTAGCATTAAACATTCGTAAATTTTGAAGTAAAACATTAGTTGTAGTAGTAGTAGTAGTAGTAGTAGTAGTAGTAAAACTCTTTGTTGTACGAAAATGAAAACAAAACAGAAAAATAAAACACTCATCATTAGTACAAAGGCGAACTTATCCCTTTAAGGGATCTCTTCCAGTTAACCCTTGAGCAATTGAGGGTGAATTGGAGACGGTAGACATCCGTACTGTACAAAGTGGCGCAATACTGTACAAATAAATAATTAGAAAAGGTATTTAGTTTACTTATAACCTACAATATACATGCAATGGTATATGACCTACAACAAATATATACATAAACAATTAAACATAACATTATTTTAGTATAAACGGAGTAACCTCGAAAAATAGTCTGACTAGACGAGATCATATGCATCGGGGCACGAAGTACGGGATGTTACTTGTTAAGACCGGTCTGGCCTAGTGGGTAGTGGCCCTGCCTATGAAGCCTATGGTCCTGGATTCGAATCCCGGTAAGGGCATTTATTTGTGTGATGAGCACGGATATTTGTTCCCGAGTATTGGGTGTTTTTTATGTATTTAAGCCAAAACACAAGCCTTCTTGAGCTTACTATGAGGCTTAGTCAATTTGTGTAAGAATGTCATATAATACTTATTTATTTATTTAAGACTCCTTTTTTTGAAGCACTTCATGTAGTCTTTTCGTTTCCTAAGTGTCGTCTATGAAATTTAGCTTAAAAGGCAACAAAGACATAAAATTCTAAAACAAAAGTTAGTATTGATAGGTAAAACCTAATATATGCCGGCACCATCTGTAAAATAATTTCGGAACCACATTGTTTTATTTCAATGTGACTTTTTTCCAGAAATTCCTAGTCGCCTTCGCCCTGGCTGTGGCCTGCGTCCATGCTGACGTGTCCCACGTGGTCCGCTCCGGCGAGCAGGCCGCCGAGGTCGTCAGCTCTGTGTCTGACGTCCGCCCCGACGGCTTCAACTACGCCTACGAGACCAACAACGGCATCCAGGCTCAAGCCGAGGGTGTTGTACAGGACATAAACTCGGTGAGTTATTCCATGCCGTGGTCCGGTCCGGCGAGCAGAGATCGTCAAGTCCGATTGTTCCCACTACGTTAACTGTTATAAAATGTACACGATGAAGTTGAAAATTATTATTTTATAGGTCATACTGAACAACTTTTACTACAACTATTACTTTTACTAAATGTCAACGTCGGACCATCTAAAATGTATGACACGGCCAAAATTTTTTTTCGTTATTTTGGGGTTTGTCCCATAATAAAAGTTATAAAAGTATAATTTAATATTTTTCAACTCCTGATCATTGATTCAATTTTATCGTGTCGTCGTGTGACGGGACAGGGGAACATCAATAATATCATGATATATGTCGCACGATGTTATATAACATTGTATAACAGCCAATGTGGGAGCCTCAGTTTTATCAGTAGACTGAGTAGACCTAAAGTCGCGAACCGCGGAGCGCCTCCATTTCAGCTTGGGCAATGCTTTCGTATACCCGGCTGTCCTAGGTTGCATTTCTCAATCGATTCTCGATAATTTTGTGAGTAGGTTCAGTAATTATTCATAGCCACACATTTAAAGGCACTATTTAAGTCTGTCTAAAATAAATATTAGAATGATTAATATTTAAATGTTGGTTGCGCCACGCCATCATACTAAAACAGCAGATAAGATTTGGAGAATATATGGTCATTCTCAAATTTTATTTTTGTGGTCAAACTCAACTTCGTCAAATTTTTCATACATTTAAATCTGGCGAATGACCCATATAATGCACCGATGGTTTATAACCTGGTATACGACATGGGACACCTTATGCCTGAAATTAATTACAATTATGCCACCAGCATGTTTATACTACGTCGATGGCAAGCAAGCATACGGCCCGCCTGATGGTAAGCAGTCTCTGTAGCCTATGTACGTCTACAACTCCAGAGAAGTTACATGCTCGTTGCCGACCCTAACACTCCGCACCCTCGTTGAACTCTGGCAACCTTACTCACCGGCAGGAACACAACACTATGGGTCTACATAGTATTACTTGGCTGTGGTTTTCTGTAAGGTGGAGGTACTTCCCCAGTTGGGCTCTGCTCTAGATCTGGAATCACATCCGCTGTTCTGTGCCCTACCACACAAAGCGAGATGACATTCACAATACCCATTCCTCTCTTTTGGACGTAGTTTAAAGTCGTAGCATATGCCTAAAAGTGAAATTAATTGTAATCTCCTATTCCAGGAATACCCTAAACAAGTTGTCCGAGGATCCTACAGCTACCGTGGAGATGATGGCCAGACCTACCAAGTCAACTACGTCGCTGACGAAAACGGCTTCCAGCCCGAGGTAAGACATCTCAAACAACCAAATCTTCTTAACAAAGAACATCAGTCCATAATAACACTGTGACTTATCATGTAGCATGGAGAATAAATCGTGTCATTTACGAGAACGCGTGCCTTGACTCGTATCGTCATATTATTAAGGGTTAGATTTGGCAAATCTGCGCGTCATCGTGGATGACACGAACTATGAGTGCCCACTCCATACACCGATTTCTCGAGTCAAAACGATTAAATAAAATAATTTCATAGTCACTACACTAGTTCGCAAAGGCTCTTTTTTCATCAAAAAATTATGGAAAAGTTGAGTTTTAAGCAAAGTGATTAGATGAAAAAATGGAATTATTTCCTTATGTTGGCCAAGTCAATGCCACAAGATTGACTTATAGCATTTATAGTTAGTATTTTCCTCGCGTTGGTGTGTTGAAAATTATTATTTCACTCGGTAGCAAAGTTTGTTTAACCCTCGTGACTTGAAACCCTCGCAAACATGCAAATTCCACTTTTTCAATTTTGAAAATTCGCTTGTTCGGGTATCAATATTAGCAGAATGAGTTAAACGACCACTATATAAAACAAATAACTTTTGTTTCGCTGATGTAAAATATTCTAAAAATGAAATTATTGACAGCAACTTATTTTTATTACAGGGTGCCCACCTCCCCGTACCCCCAGCAATCCCTGAGGCCATCGCGCGCTCCATCGAATACATCCGCACCCACGGAGGCCAGGAGGCCGTCCGCTCCGCCGCCCCCGTCGTGTCTGCCCCCGTAGTCACCGCTGCCCGCGCTGTTGTTGCCCCTGCCCGCGTTGCTGCCACAGCCTCTGCCAGCACCTTCAGAAGACCCACCAACCAGTTCGGCCGCTTCTAAATAAACGATAGAGCTCCATTGACCACTGCCAATAGTTAATAAATGTAATTGATTGAAGTTTGATTTTAATTCTTATATTTAACATCTGGATCCGCAAATTTTCCAGCGTCGCGCTACCTGCTTTCTTGGCTTCGATACACGTTCCTAAAAATTTTAGCCCCTTTCCAACGTGAAGTCTCTAAAATGCCCGAACACAGTCTCTAACTCGCCTGTAAACCCATGTTCGCAAAAACAGTGGGACCAGCCTCTCAGTCGTCTAACGAAGAGCCACTGGAGCCAGCACTTATTCCGACAAAAGCTCGTCTGAAACCTCAAAAACGTCACTTTATCAGGACATTGATATTAATCTGCAGCTATACATCTGGCAGTGATGCTGCAGAGCAATGCTGTCGCAATTATATTCAACCCTTAAAATTTTCGCTGCCAAGGAAAAAAAGGCGACGTGGTGGGGGTGCCCACGCCACGCAAGTTTTAAGTCGTACTCTTTCAACTTCGTATGCAGTTGCTGGCAGCTGGGTGGAAACATCGATGAACTTGAGTTCGAGTTGGTGGCGAAAGGGTTAAGGATAGTTTCAGCGGGAAATGCATGTCACTGTCATCAAGTCGACGTCTTTGGTGTCGCGTTTAAATCCATAACTAAATAAGGTCAATACGGGATACGATTAAGTGTGGCTACGGGGTAGGTCTAGCTGGCCTTCACATTAAACACTAACACAGAATAAGTAATAGTAATATCGTACAGAAAACAAACTTCGTACAAAACCGAAGTTTGACAGCGATTTAGGGACGAATCATGCTGTCCCTTTCTAATGTATGGCACTATCCCTATTCCTTTTTAGGGTTGTCAAAATTCAAGTCATTGTCTTATCTGTCGTCGTGCACGCAAAGGGAAGTCAAGTTGTGCCCTAATAATTGCTCGGAGCAATGCTGAGCCGAACGGAGCCGAAAATGCATGATTGCTGCAGTTTCTCCCCCCTGACACTAATAACTCGGAATAAACACTAATCAACGTGTAAATAAGTCCCAATAAGAAGGCCAGCCACTTTTATCCCGCAGCCACACTTATATCTATTGACCGTATATCTGTCGGCGGCTGATCGTAAGATCAGGCAGATCGTGAAATTCCTAAGCATATCGTAGAACGTGAAAATCTTTGTCCCGTTCCATGAGTTGATGGAGCCCAGCTACGTGGAGCTCTTATTTCTGGACAGTTTGCCCTTCGGACATCTAAAGCAACCTAACGAACCTATCTTACTTATTTATTGGTTTAGTTAAACATGAAACACACAGGAACATTAGCACGAGTGCGCCGCGACACTATCTCACGCGCGAGATCAATTAGGTACCCGTCTTTTTCTATCTGTATTAATCAGAAAAAACGGGCAGACCATCCCGCTCGCGTCATAATTGCGCACACTCGTGCTAGTCGTGCTAAAGCCGCTGTGCACTGTCACTAAAAATTCAAAGATAAAGAGAGTAAAAGAAGTCAAACTAAGAAACCGTGGAGTCATAGTTTCGTAACTTTAGTTCTGTGAATCTAGTTTAAATATTTAACTTCTACTTACTTAACATACCTAATACTCCTCAGCTTCAAGACTGACTGAGGACCACCAAGGTGCAAGACTGGTTACGTCATTATCATTACCAAACTACTATATAATATAGTTGCATGGCCGGTAGCCGGCCGGCCGGTATTGTCAGGTAGAGTGGACCAAAATGTTAGCGGAATAGTGGCGGCTCGGCTTTCGGACGAAAGGAGCGCCTGAGGGCCTACCGCGAACCACTTTCGACGTGTTGCCTCTCTGTAAATTCGTACGTTAGTGTGGCAGGGAGGCAACATGTCGAACGTGGTTCGCGGTAGGTCCTGGCGTCCGTTGGCTCGTTGGTTGGACGACATATGGAAGATCGCGGGGCTAGCGAGACTAACTAAGGGCGGGGACAAGTGGCATAATACTCGAAGAGAAACCTATGCTCAGCAGTGTGCGGCATAAGTGGGTTGAATCCGTGGTTAACTATAATATCTAGGGGCTCGGCAGTGCCCCCGCCAACTTACTTACCTTTTCTTGAAGCGCTTCATCGTTTTTTCGAACCCTCATAACTTGGGTTTTGATTACACCAGATAAACAAAATTCTCGGGATATAATGTCAATAGTGGACTTATTAAGCATAATAAATTTCTGTTGCATAGGTCTTATATTTTAACTATTATTCATATCTAAAAAAACCCGATTTCGTCATGGACTCACTCGATGATGATCATCAAAAGCTTTAGGGTACTTCCTGAAATCCTAGGAAGCTGAAATTTGGTATGTAGGATAGTACGAGTACACAAACAACAAACCAATTCAAAGATTTGAAATTTTTAGCCCCTAAGAGGGTAAAAAGGGGGGTGGAATTTTGTATGGAGAATCAATAACCGCTGAACCGATTTAGTTCAAGTTTTAGTTTAAAACTGATCACAGATGTAATTTAAGTAATGTAAATGGATTGAGACATATCAAGCGATAGGTAAAACTTAAACTGTAATGTGCTAAACTTCCAAAAAAATACATAAATTTACTCCTGCTCGTAAGGCATCCTTGAGTGCGGTATATGGTCAGGAGTTATATAGTTATCCCCTGGTCGTAATGGTAACATTGTCCACCCAATAAGTATGTTATAAAACTCGTAAATCTTGTAAAACAAAATATGTTAAAATATTTCAAACTGATCACAAACGTAATTTCAGTAATGTAAATGGATCGCGACACATCAAGCGATAGGGAAAACTTCAATTATGTGGCCCGGTTTTAAATATTATGATGTGTGAGTCTGACGGGAGTTTTATTGCACTATGTAGTTAAAATTAAAACAAAATTATTTGAACTGCTGTAGTTTTTCTTCAAGTCAAGCCCGCCAATTATATTGTTTATTTTTATTGCACAAAAAGTTCAAAAAAAGTAATCCTTGGGCCAAGTTACCTGGGTTTATAATCTTCATTCATTGATTACTATGATATTAAAGTTGAAATTGCATACGAAAGGGTGAGATGGAACTCCAAAAACGAATAAAAAATTAGAACAAATAGGTAACTGTAGCATACAACGTATGTACGGATTGAGGGCTCCACTTATATTCCAACAAATTGCATACGATTTTGGATAATTGCCGGCTCAGTACATAGTACAATGAATTCAATCGATAGATCTGAAGTCACAATGTAACGCAAATCGCATTATTGATGACGAGTGTAGATGCCTTTGGAAAATTTAAAAAACGGTAGTTTTGCATACTTGAATAAATTATATTAAAATAACTAAACGATCAAAGATTATAAATAAAATCTTGACATTTTATTTTGATACCTGACATATTATTGAGCCTTGATTATGACAGAATACGAATTACTGACTTAAAATTATGAAAATATCTTTTTTCCAATCCATAATTACGTATCAACTTCCTAGCGGATTTTTGCCACGGCTAACAGCTCATGGAGCCTGACTGGCCTTCTACTCGTAATCTAGAGGAGAAATTAGGCCGTATTAGGATAGTTTTCGGGTTTCTTCACAATGTTATCCCCGAAAAGGTTCTGGTAAAACATCATCATCTTCCTAGCGATGTCCCGGCTTTTTGGTAAATACGAGTAGGTATCTGACGATATTTCGACATACATTCCTAAAATCTTACCTACTCACGACCGCCAAGTTAAAAATTGTTCCACAATTACCTACCAGAATATTTTTGAAGCCTCAATTAGTAAATGTATGTTTTATTCCTTTCTTACACATACATAATTCAAAATTACAGATAAAGACAAACGATTAATAGATAATTCAAGTTTGTAGTGCATTCATTAATATTGAAAGTTTGAAAGAGGGTGAGGAAATTAATACACATTCCTAATTTCATTATTTAATTCCCGCTGTCATATACGGACAGACTGACAGACGGGCGTAAAGAAACTATTTTTTAATTTGTAACATTTTGGCTAAAGATACCTATAAATGGACGTCTTCGACAGTGGTGTCGATTCTTTGAGAATTAACTTGTCTATTCAACTATCCTTGAGTCAAGTAATAAAATCTAAATCTGTAATTAAATTTATTAAAGACGACACGTTTAGTATAAAAGGATAACGATATTTTTCGATGGTCAGACTGTTCTTGGACTCCGAAGCGGTACCTATAAAATGGTAATATTAGTAGTAATAGTAATATTTTACATAATTAATGCTTATTAATCCAATCTTCTGCCGTTTTCTGTGATGATTAGTGAATATTATTTATATTTAGTTACGTCAAACAGATTCAAAAGAATTTGTAAATTACAACTACTTATATAATTTAAATTTATTATCGGAATTTAGATTAATGACTGTTAGGTAGCTCGGCCTTCAGGCTAGTCACTAGTCAGTTTAGAATACTAATAAAAAATCCGGCCAAGAGCATGTCGGGCCACGCTCAGTGTAGGGTTCCGTAATTACTCTTCCGTCACAATAAGCTAAACTGGAGCTTAAAGTATAGTAAATTGTTAACCAAGGGATGAAACGGTACCTTTCACATAGGCAAATTTGCATAATTAGTACCTAATTAAAGTAAGTCTTTTTACGATGAAGGGGAAACTTTTTGCGATAACTCAAAAACAGCTAAACTGATCATGTCCGCTATAGTTTTCATTTAATGTATTTTTTAAGCTCTACTTCCACGATTTTTTTCATATTTTTTGGATATTTTCAAATGTTAGAGGGGGGGGGGGGGGGGGGACACATTTATTTTTTCTTTCGGAGCGATTATCTCCGAATATATTCACTTTATCAAAAAATGTTTCTTGAAAACCCCTATTAGTTTTGAAAGACCTTTCCAACGATACCCCACACTGTAGGGTTGAAAAAAAAAAATTCACCCCCAATTTACGTGTAGGGGAGGTACCCTAAAATAAATTAAATTTTTAGATTTTATTGTACGACTTTGTCGGCTTTATTGATTTATATATCCATGCCAAATTTCAGCTTTCTAGCACTAACGACCACGGAGCAAAGCCTCGGACAGACAGACAGACCGACAGACAGACAGACAGACAGACGGACATGGCGAAACTATAAGGGTTCCTAGTTGACTACGGAACCCTAAAAAACGGGTCTACAGCAAAAATCAACAATCGAAATTTCGTTTCTGTCTCTTTATGTCTCTCCTTGTCTTCTCCTCTATGTATATCTCGTTTGAATAAGCAAGAGTGATAGAGAGGTAGGTAACGAAATTTCTATTTTCTGGGTACTGCTCTGCATTAGCAAAATTAATCGTGAATTTTATTCCAGAAATTCCTAGTTACTTTTGCACTGGCCGTGGCCTGCGTTCACGCTGATGTGGCCCACTTAAGAAATTCTGAAGTCGATGCTCAAGTACTGAGGTCCGATGCCGATGTGCAACCTGACAGATACAGCTACGTCTATGAAACCAGCAACGGTATCTCGGGTCAAGAATCTGGTGTTCTAAAGAACGTAGGCAAGGTGAGTTCTAAGATATTACCAATAAACATGGTTTTGACGAAAGGTATGGAGTGTGCTAGTGTCTATATGCCTGATTGCCTGTCAAATATCAAAAGTATGACCAAAATAGGAATGATGTCAAGCGTCACTATCGTCATAGGAAGTATTGAATTCAGAAACAATAGGTACGTGATTACGTAAATTATTTGCCTTTGTAACAGAATATTCCAAGAAATAACCATCCTAAATACAGATTTTCGTATTTTCCAGTCTTTACGTTTTGATACGGCGGCGACCGGTATGAAGCTCAAAAGTGGTCACGTTTTTTCATTTGCAGTCTGTCTCTTTCACACTCATGAAATGTTTATACACGTGGTGATTTGCCTTTTGCACACTTCGAAAATATTTAAGCGTCTAGATCGTATCTAGATCTGTGGAGCCAACTGATTCTAACAATAAAAAATGCACACTTTTAGTTAGCATTTCTGTGTATATATGTTTGTACATACATGTAAATGTTTGCTTCTAATCTATTGTTACTTAAATATGAAGCCCAGTGCCTCAGTGCATCTTGATTCAGTTGAAATTTACACAAAAAACTTGTCACAATTTTTTTTGAGTTTTTTTTTTAATTGTCACCATAGGACGAGGCTGCTTTGGAAGTCAAGGGTAGCAATCAATATACCAGCCCTGAAGGCCAACAGATCCAAATCACTTACACCGCTGACGAAAACGGCTACCAACCACAGGTAATTTTTTTTTTTACAAGCGTTTCAATTTAAATAGTATGGTACCATCGAGCTGATCTGACGATGGACCCAGGAGGTGGCCATAGAAACTGCGTTATAAAACAATGCAACCTAATTGTGTTTGGGTTTGTTAGAATTGTCTTGATGGGTAATTGCCTGTTGAAAGAAAAATACAGTCAGAGATAAAAGCTTGTATCAAAATTTAAATTATTGACTAAAAACTAATTTTAATCGCACATACAGTACAATTTTCCATTTTTTTCCTTAATTTATAATTTTTTTGCATCAATTTTCTCAATATTCACACTGACTTTGATGTCATATGTTTCACCGTTATAAAGATACAAGAAAAAAAATGTTTTTTTGTTGCGATAACACGTTGAAAATTTCAACTGGTTTCCTATCAAGAATATTGTCCGCTGTTAGACGTACACGCAAAAAGACAGTGGAGACAGCTCTAAAATTGGCACCTTTCGGATGCCCACCCCTAAAGAACTAAATTAATGATAAATATTATGGGGGCAATCTTACCCAAATTGACTTAGTCCCACAGTAAGCTTAATAAGGCTTGTGTTGTGGATTCTAAATGACGTTATATATAATAGATACATAGAACACATCCATAACTCAGGAATAAATATCTGTGATAAACATACAAATAAATGACCTTTCCAGAATTCGAACCCAAGACCTCCTATTTCATAGGCAGGGTCACTACCGAGTAGGCTAAAAGGCCGTAAAAAATAAACTCCTAAATAAAAAAAAAACAAAAAAATAACTTTTTTCTTTTTTTCAGGGTTCTCATCTGCCTACGCCCCCACCGCCACAAGCGATCCCGGATTACATCCTACGTTCCCTGGAATATATAGCAGCCCACCCGCCTAGGCCCGAAAACTAATTTTAAGGCGTATTCGAACGATCCTTCACCAAACTCTTGAACGACGATCATCGCTGCCTACTAAATAAATTATGTTATTGGTTTGATATTCCTTTTATTATTTATACCTACAGGTTTATAACATAAAATAAACCTACCTATATCTTTGCAAAATCTGGGTTCAAACTACTTGGGTTTCTTTAGCCCAAGAGGATAACATTGCCCAGTTGCTCACCCATTATTATGTACAGTCAACCAATTTGAATCCTAGGCCACTATAGAACCTTGTCGCTTTAACTAGTCTATACGTGACATGCATCACTCAATAAGCACTGTCGTAGAAGTCATTATGACATGGTTCTATAGTGGCCTAGGAATCAAATTGGTTGACCGTACATGGAAGTTATTTAAAACAAAGTCATTTCGTTTAATCGTTTGGTTGTAATGGAAAAAAAATCGGTTTGCACTCCGGGAGTGCCGGCAGAAGTGAAAACTTAAATATTAACGTTGTGCATTTTTGATATTTTGGAGAAATTGGGTAGCAGTTTTATAAAAAGAGATAATTCTCTATTATACCTAAGTAAATAAATTTGAGTGTGGAAGATATTTTGAAATTCGAATTTCAGTGTTAATATATAACATACAGAGTAATTCATGAGACGTGAGCAGGACTGTAGTGCCTACACAATCAGTAAATGTTAGTGAATCGTTCACCAACATATTAAGTAAAACAATCACGCTTCTTTTCTGTTATTTAACTTTTTGGTAAGGAAATATTTGAGTATCTACAATCATGGACACCCAACAACACAAAGATACAATACAACACAATTAACAAAGATTAAACCTCTTTAACCGTTATGAGTTATGACAGCACTTTGATTATGAAGAAAATAAAATGTCACACTTGAATGAGATACGATTTTTCAAAAGTAACCAGAGGGCCTACCGCGAACCACGTTCGACGTGTTACCTCTCAGTCGCACTTGTACATTTGTACTAGGCCATCAGGCTTCGATGACATTCAATTTGCACGTCACCATGATGTCACGTGTCCGTCTTACGAATTTTCAATGTAATATTTCACAGTGTATTTTGAACGTATAAATATTAGGTAAATAATCTGGGGGGCACGGTCGTGCCCCGCCAAGACGAGACAAAGGGCAAAATTTTAGAACCCTCGTAGTTTCGGTTTGAATAACGCTAGAGAGCTGGAATTTTTAAGGTACTATGCAGTCAGGAGACTTATCAAAAATACTAAGTTTTATTAGGCTACCTAATATACTTTAGATTTTATAGATACCTTAATATTCACTGTCCGAGCCATATGAAATTCATGTCAAAGAAAATATAGACTGCTTCCTGGAGTCTTAGAAGGCTGAAATTTGGCATGTAGAGACGGGTCTGTATGCAAACTCATGTGGTCATCAGAAAACTGTAACTTTCACCCTGCAACTCCGGGGGTACCTAAAAATTCCTACAAACCTGAAAACATTGGTTCCTGAAGTTCTAGAATCTTGAAATTTTGTATGGTAGCAGTGATTGGAATGTTAATAAAAACAGCAATAAAAAAAAAACAAAGTGATGATTTGAACCGGGTTCACGTAAAGCCTCCAAGTAGCGTCCTCTATAGTATTGCCACTGTTTCTTGTCGTAAACTTTCTAAAACCTTACAACTTGTTACAACTTAATGAATGTATATTTTAGGGTTCCATAGCCAAAGTAGATTTACTCAATATAGTAAGCGTCCTGAATACATTTATTTTCTTTCTTTTATTGGTTAAACAGTACAGCTTTGCCAGCAACGAAACGCTGTGAAATTAGACATGCTCGTGGTCAACTTTTGTGACAGCAGTGAAACAGCCAAGCTGTACTGTAACTTAGAAGTTTGATTTTTTTCACAGCTCCAAAGGACTGTAAACTTTAGTATATCAATCGAGTCGAGTAATACACTCAAATAATAATTAAGGAAAATAGTTTTAACAATACTTAATACAGTACTAAATGAATTGTAGATATTATGGAAGAACGGTGCCTCCTGGCAGAGATTATTTTGTTAATAACTTACAAGGAGATGCCTGCCATTGTAATATTTATTAATACTGGTATTTAATGAGAAAAAAAAATTTATATGATTTTAATTTCAACTCAATACCAGACAGACAGAGAGACGGACGGACAACAAAGTGATCACATAAGGGTTCCGTTTTTACGTTGTGGAGCCCTAAAAAGATCTTGAGGAATTGAAAACATCCTTCTTCAAATCTTGCAGTCAGCTAAAAATGTTGGCTAGTGAAATTATTTTATAGTTTGTGTGTACAGTTAGCAAAACTGTTCGCTTAGGACCACTGCACATTTTGATATCAGTGATAATGAACACAACAAATGACAATGCAAATGACAAGTGAAAATTCCTTTTCAGCAGTGGCAGCATGGTTCCACTTTTATCGCTTGTAACTTTGCCCATCACTTTCGCACTTACATACTTGTTAGAACGTAACAGGTATGGTGACAAATGATAAAGAGCCGACCATCTTAGCCCTACAGGTTTCAATAATTTCAGAACCATATCGTACTTTGTCACGGTGACTAGTATGAGGTCCCTAGTGACTTTCATATTGATTGTCACTTTGATAAAGTACGAAAAGGTAGGGAAATTAAATTATTTGGCTGTAAATTTCTGTTTAACGGCTTCATCGTGCGCTTACAATGGCCGCTGCTGGATACCATCAAGGATTTCCAACTGAAGAGTGTGCTGTTTCGGCTTACAGTGCCCAGGGCTGGAATCGCACCAGCGTCTCCAGGTTTCGAGACTAACACCATAACCCTTAGTCTACCTGGGTCAAGGCAGCACTCGTCCATTCGAATCATCATATCAGCGTTTTATCGCCCACTGCTAAGCACAGGCATCTCTTCGAGTACGCCACTTATCCCGGTCCTGAGACAAACTCATCCAGAAGTGACCCACAATCTGCCGAATGTTGTAGCCCAACGATCCAACGGATGCTAGGCACTCCTTTAGTCTGAAAGCGGCCACCATTCGGTTAACACTTTGACCCACCTGCCATCACTATGCCTGGCAACTTATCCCGTCCAGCTCCATTTTAATTTGGTAGCGGCTCTGTGAACTACCTCATCTCACCAAACCTAGTTAAGAAAAATGTACAGTAACTGAATTGACAAATAAAACCTAATAATTGTCTAACCAGCTCACAATTTTCTCAAGAATCGGAGGAGTAATGCGCCCTTTCAGATATAAATAAATAATAAATAAATATTATAGGACATTATTACATAAATTGACTAAGTCCCACAGTAAGCTCAATAAGGCTTGTGTTGAGGGTACTTAGACAACAATATATATAATATATAAATACTTAAATACATAGAAAACACCCATGACTCAGGAACAAATATCCATGCTCATCACACGAATAAATGCCCTTACCAGGATTTGAACCCGGGACCATCGGCTTCATAGGCAGGGTCACTACCCACGAGGCCAGACCGGTCGTCAAAGATATACTACAGTATTTTTGCCCAAACTGAAACGGAGACGGCTAGCCCTTTGAACGCGCCATTGTAAACCTTATTGGAATACACGAAGGCCATGAAGGTTAAAGCCGTGCGCGTCTATAAACGTCCTTGTCGCTCAAAGGGCAAGGGTGGATAATCATGGCATAAATAAAAAGAAAATATTATATATTAATTTTATTGACTAATGGCAGTGATCGTTGTTGGTAGAAAGGTTGTTCTAGAATCTGCGGGTGGATTTGCCGAATGGAGATTGGGCGGGGAAGCGCGCAGGAGCGGGAGCGGGAAAGCGGGCAGGAGCCGGGGCAGGGAAACGGGCAGGAGGAGCGGGGGCGGGGAAGCGGGCAGGAGGAGCCCGGCCGGGGACTCCGGTAGAGCCAGGGCCCTGCTGGAACCTGTCTTCGGGCTGTGGGTGTGCTGCCAAGTACGCCAGGGCGCGGGCAATCAGCTCTGGTACTGGCGGCGGTGTGGGCAGATGCTCTCCCTGGGAAAAAATAATCGTTAGTATTTTTTATTCCTTGGAAGAATGGAAACACTGGAAGGATGTCGTAATTGTGGTCGTCCTATACAAGTTAAGCGATGTTCAGTATAAGGGAGACACTGAGGTGAAGTGTTCCTGGAGATCCAAACTGCTTACATGCCGTTGGTATATTTAGAAGAAACTTAAACTTGCGACTAAACTTGTATTTAGAGAATCTGGAATACTCGTCATGCTTTGCAACTTCTGCTGCTGATTGTACGATACAGTAACATAATACTCTTATTATTAATTTACCTGAGGTTGGAAGCCATTTTCATCAGCGACATAAGTGACGCGGTAGGTTCTGCCATCGTCACCAGGGTAGCTAAAGTCTCCGTTAACCGACAGGGCTGCGTTTTCCTGCAAGAAATTACAGAATACCTCAGTTGATTTAGAAAATAAAAATTAAGAGAGATTATGTCTAGTATTCAGGAAGTAGTAGTAGTGTTCAGTAGTATTCGGAAAAGGTTTTAATGATACTGAAAATCAAAAAGGTGGACGTGGGTTTGAAGTCTGACTCTGTATCAATAATTCAAAGAAAGTTCGTTTAATTTTAGTTCTCTAGCTTTCCGATGAAGGAAAACATCATCAGTGTGAACTTCCTAATTAAATTTGATGGATCAGCTTTCCTAAGTAAATGTGTTCAGTTTCCTAAGAAAATATTTAATAGGTAAACACTTGTGAGCTATAGGGCTGATGGCGTTGATAATATAAATGATTAGGATAAAAAACATGATATAGAATGGAAGCAATTTTTTTTTCAGGCTTTTGCTTAATTCGGCAACGTCCAAAATAACATAACTTTCGACCCCCTTTTTTACAAACTTTTATTAAACTTCCCCTTTTAGTAGGTATGTATGTATGTTAGTGTGAGTCAAATCTTGGAAGCGAAATTTGACCCACTGGCCGATTTCCAATTGGGCTGAAATTTTGCATATATATGTAAATCGGAATGTTTTTAATATAGTGTAAATCGGATGACAATGTCATATTATGATAACGTGGAGCTGATCTGATGATGGAGACAGGAGATCATGGGAACTCTGTGATAAAACACTGCAAACTTATTGTGTTTGGAGTTGTTAGATTTGTCTCAATGAGTATTGTTGCTCGTGAAAAGAACTGTACAGTCAGCGATAAAAGCTTGTACCAAAAATGAAATATTATTTGTATTTTCTACGTTTTCCTTTGCTTAACATGGATACCGCCCAGTTCAGAACGTGCAATACTTACAGAGTTAGGGTTTTTAACGATGCCGCTGGCGCTTTCGATGATGCCGTTGCTGGTCTCATAGGCATATGAGAAGCCGTCAGGGTTGACCTCGGAGTCGGACCTCACGATCTGGGCAGCGCTGTCAGCATTGCGGTCAGCGGCACAGGCCGCGGCCAGAGCGAGGACAATAAAGAATTTCTGGAACAAATTTAATTTTGGGATTATTTTGATCTGATCATCCCTAAATCAATGTTGCAATGTTTTATTATTGAGGTCTTATTGAAGCATAATCATACCTATTAGGGTTCCGTAGCCAAATGGCAAAAAACGGAACCCTTATAGATTCGTCATGTCCGTCTGTCTGTCCGATTATGCCACAGCCACTTTTTTCTATCGTGTGTTTATTGGTTAGCAAGAATCATTTAAAAGTTTTATATTGTCAAAATGAAGCCTCTGGTCACAACGGAATTCGCTCGTGGTAACTGTATTTAATGACAAATATAAATAAGTACATACTTATTTATGTAGAGTGAATACATCTTCAGTTTGAATATATATCTACCCTACCTACCTACGCTTCAATTTCAGGAATTAGTATGCTATTACTGGATTCATTACCGTACCACTGACTAAAATCATTTTATTGTTTGCATCTGTCTTTTAATGTACCGAAAAGTTAAAAACAACAATATTATTATAAATATATATAAAGGGTGATATTAATATTTCGAAATTATACACATGCCCATAATTTCGATAGCTACTCCCGAAAATGAAGTCACAACTACAAATCAAGCTCCAGAATTCTTAACTTTAGAGTACAGGATTTCGTTTCTGTATATGATCCAGTTCTGTCTGGTCAGCACTTTCCTTTGGCTTACCCAAACTTTAGACAACTATAATTGATCAAATTGTATTACTATCTAGTTATATCAGTGTTCTAGTGACAGCGTAATGGGCTCCTTTGCGTCTCGAGGGGCGCTGGGCAAGTTTTATTTTTTGTTTTAGTTTAATTTAGGTTAAGATTTTTGTATTTGTATAACTTTGTGATTAATAAGTGAATAAATTAATCTATAAATTTAAAAAAATGTCACAATATATTTTAATGCACCAAATATTGCTCACCATTTTGCAAGTTCGGTCGTCGGAGAACTGTGATCTGCATTAATTCGCCTACTCTTTATATACCAAAATGACATCTTTCTACACAAAATTAGCAATCTGGTTCTTTATTGTTGACCCAAAACAGATAATGAAATGCATATGGACACTCCCATGCCATTAGTCATGCATATTAGTGAGTTAAGGTCATTTCTCGCGCGTGCCAAAAATAAATAGACATTTAGATCAAGATAAAAGATGTTGGATTGGATCCGAGTCGTAAAGTAAGCAATGGTATTGGAAAAGACGACGCGTCTAAAGTATTGTTTTTCCCACAGATGTAAAAAAAGATCGTGACGAAATCAGACGCAATCAAAAGGCGCAGTGCAGAGAGCGATCTCTTTCTAACAATCTTCCTGACAATTTTTTAAATTCAGGCTGACCACAGGATACACACTTTTATTTAGTACTGCGTATATTTGTATATAGGTATAGATATGTGGAAATCGATGCCTCAACCTGAGTGTCCAAAGCCCTAAATCACACGGCCGCGGTAAGCCTAAGAAGAGGTGGAGGTCTTGATAGCGGACACGGAAGAGAACAATCTCACGCCTGAGGATGGCGAAGACTGCGCAAAATGGAGAAGATTAAGTAGGAAAGCGGACCCTGGCGCTAGGCCGGGGAAACGCTATGTTGAAGAAGAAGGTTGTTGAATAGATGTGTGCTACAACTCTCGTAACTTGGTTGAAATTTAAAGTTCTATTGTAATTCCGAAGAAAATGCAATAATATACTTAAATGGAGCTGATATGGTAATGCAGTCGGAAGGTAAGTAAACAAAAGAACTCAAGGGAAAAACACAAAGATAGAGTGAAGATTCAAATAAAATGAAGTTTACAGTCAGCAATAAAAGTGTGTCACAAGAATGATTTTTAACCAAGGAATAAAAGACACTCATTTCTCCGTGCGAGCGCCAATAGTCCGAGGCTGAAAGGATGTCTTTTATCCGAGTTAAACCGTCTACTTTTCATTTCGAATACGAGGAAAGTAAAATATATGTCAGTTTTGAATGCTTCACTACACTTAAATCGACCGGGATATAAACCGTTACCTTTTATATTGTTTTTATTGAGCTCCCGATATTATATAACTCCACGCCGTCATTGCCGTTTGGATGCATGTAACTGCGTCGAAATATCCCGGTCGATTTAAGTGTAGTAAAGTATATGTGGTTTTTTTTAAATGACTAAGTATATTTTTATATAATTTCTTAAGGGTACTTTCAATTGACGATTTAGGTAAAAGTATCGTTATTTATGGAATGGGGAGTTAAATATCGGAGTAGATATTGCATAAGAAATCCATTTGAAAACAAATTTCAATTGCTAATCGTAAATTTTTTAAAAAAAAATCGTACTTGCGAGTTAAAATGCTCTAGTGCAGAAACGTATCATTTTCTGCACACTATTTAGAACAACAACTACCCACTTCAGAGCATGAGGAATGTACAATATTTTTTGTCAGTAACCTGTTTAGAATGCAAATGAGGTGGGAGCTTAGGGAGAAAGTAATTTTATTGACAAAAAAATAGACGATCAAATTGAAATCATCATATTTCTACTCCCTTCAGGGGTCTAGCCAAGATGACAATCGACAAACGCCGAAAAGAAGAAATGTACCAGTATAACCGTGAAAATCGAAGTTCGACAATACGATATACATCAGATATGTCAGAGTCAAAATTGCCGGTTTTGTTTGAAGAAACGTCACTTTTGAAACTGACATATCCGAACCTAGTATTTGACGTATCTTAAAGCTTAGCGCCGTAAGTATATTTTATATTTAAGTTGTATACAATTTTTCTCTGTACGAATGCATGTTATTTAATATTCTACTGGATTTTTGTGTCTAAACCTGTGTGTTACTGTTTTTTGTCCCGAATAAATAAATAAAAAGAGTCCACAAAAATTAAATATAATTTTTTTTTTTTTCGTTAGCCTAGCTCTCCTCGTTTTCTCCACTCGACCCTGTCATTGGTATTTTTCCACCATTTTGGATAGAATGCGTCCAAGTCATCCCGCCATCTCCTTTTCAGTTTGTCTGTCTCCGTCCTGCACCGTGTGGTGTTCCGCGGTGAGTAACCATTTTGGCCCACTTTTCCGTGTGCATGCGGCAGACATGTACAGCCCAGTCCAATTTAACGATAATTTTAAAAATCTATTCAAATAGTGGAAACTGTTAACTGCGTTTGAAATACTACATTACTACAGAGGCAAAACGTAAACGTAAACGAAATGGAAACGTAAGGTTGCAAGTAGATATATACGGCTGAGCGTAGCGAGGTCTGCTAGAGATACGCGGCCGGCAACGCCGTTTCTCGCCGAGTTACACACTATATAAATAGTGCTTTTCTCAAACTTGCAATCAAAACAAAAAATTGTAGTCAATTTGTTTTGTGGCGACCTACTCGGCTCGCCACTCTACCAGCGGTGCCTTACGCGCGTAAGTCGACGCGCGCCTGCGCAACGAATATGCACAACAGATCACCGTACAGTCAGCATCAATAGTAACGAATGAAACAACGCGCCAAAAGTATCTGATATTCCAGATAACTTTTCCAAATATAGGTAAATCTCTAAAATTTACGTTCAAAAGTATTTTTTTAAATCTTAGTTGTTCTACATATAGCACCATCACTTTTTGTTAAGCTGTTACAGAATGCTTGAATTAAATACTTTTGACACCTTGTTTGATCAGCTACTTTTGATGCTGACTGTACTAAGCTAACTGAAAAATATTATTTTCTCAAATTTGCTACGTTGTGTCACAATTTGACGTTAAAAAAACAAAAGAAGGTTGCTTTAGGCTTTGTAAGGCAGTATGAAATTCCTTTACATATCATCTTCACTCATCGCACCTGAAGTAAGTCGTGTCATCATTTTATAGCAAGTTGGAAAAAAGGTTGATTAAGTTATTGTAACCCAATACTATTACAATATAACAGACTCAAGGAAAAAACCACGTCCCACGCGATTACGTAACTTAGCCAACCTTCCGACATTTGAAGATGCAAAAAAAAAAACAATGCGAGCAGAGAGTGTGGAAGTGCATCACCGAATAAATTTCAAATGAATTATTAAACTTAAGTACAGGTGTACTGAAGGACAAAGGCCTATATTATTCCCATGGGAGTTATGGATTGTGAAAAAATCTATAACTCCCTAGGGAGTTAATTGTGTCACTAATTCATACCAACCGTGTATGTATAAATGAATTTTACTTTCAAAACACTTACTTTTATATCTTTATCTATATATCTTTGCCTTCGATGCCTAACCTGTCAACGAATGACACTATGGCGGACGAATGTTGGTAATGCCATCGTATTTAAGAATAATTTCGCTTAAAATTTAGTTTTTTGAAAAACATTGAGTGTAACTCCGGGGATAAGAAAATTGCAAACACCAGTCTTTAATGTACCCCAGCCTGCGGCTGTCGTTCATCTAATGACCTCGTTTGCAAAATTTCACTTACCCCCCCTTGTTGCACAATGTACTAAGAATTTATAAATATTTAGGATAAGGGAGGACTCCTTAAGAGTCCACATCATCAAGCTCGGATCTCCATACAAACGTAAGTACGCTACGGTAGGGTAAGTAATTGAAGGTTGTTAATTTTAAAACGACTATCTAGGTTGCTCTGAAACTTTGTATTTTCAATAGGGTAAGGTATATATATGCGTGTAATAGGGTTGTTTCCAATTTTTTGAAACGCTTGTATTACGTTCTATATTAACTAAAAGTTGCCCTAAAATTCAACTTTTATACTAAAAATGGCTTTAAATATGTTAAATTAACAAAATATACCTACAAACACACGTAGAAGATACGAACTGTCAACTAAAATTTTTTCATTTGTTGTTTATCGCCTAACTGTCAACAGTGTCAATTCGAGAGTTGTGACGTCATCAGAATCTTCAAAGACGTTTCGAGTTTGGTCACGTGACGTGTGCCAAAAGATATTTTAAATTCAATATTTACAAAAATATGGTCATTACAGGTACCCTAAAAGTAGTTTAACATGTTCTTATAATCCAAAAGAATTTATTGGGATACAATTCTGCCCTAAGATTTGTAGACGGAAACAACCCTATTAGTTTATTAGTTTTTGTTTTTATGTAGCTTCAGATAACATAGTTAAAATACAGCGAATTTAAGTTTTTCATACAAAATTGGTTTTTGTCCTATTTCGTTTATTTTATAAGCTGGAGGTATATAAACTAATTTCAGCCCTAGCTATACCTCATTTCATTTGATGTGCAAAGTTTGTGTGTTGAGAAGCGCTGGTGACCTAGCGGTAAGAGCGTGCGACTTGCAATACGGAGGTCGCGGGTTCAAACCCCGGCTCAAACCAATGAGTTTTTCGGAACTTATGTACGAAATATCATTTGATATTCACCAGTCGCTTTTCAGTGAAGGAAAACATCGTGAGGAAACCGGACTAATCCCAATAAGGCCTAGTTTACCCTCTGGGTTGAAAGGTCAGATGGCAGTCGCTTTCGTAAAAACTAGTGTCTACGCCGATTCTCGGGATTAGTTGCCAAGCGGACCCCAGGCTCCCTAAGTTCCTAAGTAGATACCTAAGTTCTAATTCTAATATTTGCCTTCTTGTCTAAATCAATCGATAAAAAAAAAAATTAAATGTAGGTCGATAAATCCGATTGAACTGACATTGCAGGCTCCAAAACCAGTTTGATGAATACATTGACTTCATAATCTTAAACTTGATAATCAAATGTCACTATTATAATAATATATGTTAAAGTTAAAGTTCATGATAACTATCTTTATGATTACTGGATACAGGTCATAGCAGTTGTCATAACTGCCTGCCTGCTTATTAAATATTTGAGTCAATAACCTCCAAAAATATGTTCGCTCCTAAAGGTTCCACTCAGATATCAACTACAGGTTTAACTGTTGAGACATAATTTATCAACGCCGCCCCTGTATCTGTCAATTTCCTTGATAAGATAGTCTTTATCTCTGGGAAAAATATGTTCGCTCCTAAAGGTTCCACTCAGATATCAACTACAGGTTTTACTGTTGCGACATAATTTATCAACGCCGCCCCTGTATCTGTCAATTTCCTTGATAAGATAGTCTTTATCTCTGGGAAAAATATGTTTGCTCCTAAAGGTTCCACTCAGATATCAACTACAGGTTTTACTGTTGTGACATAATTTATCAACGCCGCCCCTGTATCTGTCAATTTCCTTGATAAAATGGTCTTATCTCTGGGAAAAATATGTTCGCTCCTAAAGGTTCCACTCAGATATCAACTACAGGTTTTACTGTTGTGACATCATTTATCAACGCCGCCCCTGTATCTGTCAATTTCCTTGATAAAATGGTCTTATCTCTGGAAAAAATATGTTCGCTCCTAAAGGTTCCACTCAGATATCAACTACAGTTTTTACTGTTGCGACATCATTTATCAACGCCGCCCCTGTATCTGTCAATTTCCTTGATAAAATGATTTTATCTCTGGGGAAACGAGCAGTTTTGAATTTTTATATGTTTTCCGAGCAAAGCTCGGTCTCCCAGATATTGATATGAAGGGAGAAATTAATTATATTTAATTTTTACGCGACTGCAATAAAGATAGCAACAGGCGGGACAAAACTCGGATTATATTCTATTAAAATGAATTCCAGCTTGCCGTGCAGGTACATATATCTACTTTGATTGGCCTAAATATTTATTCATTATTTTGTACACTATCTATTCATTTCCGATACAAGAAACATTATGTCTTACACTCGTTTGTCGTACAAAATATCCAGAAAATGGGAAATTTTGTACACTAATATATTTTTAGAGCAGCGAACTGTAAAAAATCATTCAATGTAGTTTTGTTTCTTTTTAAAAATAAAATAATGTTTTCTTTATGTAAAATGAGCCAACATTAGGTTTTAAGGGACTTTCCCCCAGGGCCAATTCATTTTTCCCAACCTGTATATGAGCGCGCTCAGTATTTTATTCAATAGGGTTGTTTCCAATTTTTTGAAACGCTCATATTACGTTCTATATAAACTATAAGTTGCCCTAAAATTCAACTTTTATACTAAAAACGGCTTTAAATATGTTAAATTAACAAAATATATTTTGACAGATGCTTTCGCGCCCAAAACGCTCTTTGAAAATTGTGTGACGTCACAGTTTACGGTTTGACACATAACTACATACGCACGTAGAAGATACGAACTGTCAACTGACATTTGTCATTTGTTGTTCATCGCCTAACTGTCAACAGTGTCAATCCGAGAGTTGTGACGTCATCAGAATCTTCAATGATGTTTCGAGTTTGGTCACGTGACGTGTGCCAAAAGATATTTTAAATTCAATATTTACAAAAATATGGTCATTACAGGTCCCCTAAAAGTAGTTTAACATGTACTTATAATCCAAAAGAATTTATTGGGATACAATTCTGCCCTAAGATTTGTAGATGGAAACAACCCTATTGTAAATAAAATACTCAAATACAAGAAAATCTTTAAGTGAAGCGCAGATCAAATAATACAAAAACAGTCAGATCGGATTTTTCCTTAAGGAAGATAGCATTTAGACAAAACGCTGTTTATTACTTTATCTACATACAAATACAGGGTGATTTCTGGGTCGTGATCCAGAACCACTTTTTCTGAATCTATAAATGATTTACATTATCATACGGTAGTATTTGATTGAAAGATGATTAGTTTGATTTTTACTATTTCTCAAGTAAAATTAATCTTATACGAAGTAATCATGGTCACCCAATGACTTTTGACATACGCTGTATGGAAAGCGACAAGACGTCACATTGAGTAGGGTGACCAAACTGTATGCAAACATGTTTTTTTCTACTTGTCATCTGAAAAATAATGATAATTATTGGTGATAATAAATAATGAGCAACATAATTAGACTCATCTTTGAATTCTGTGTGATGTCTTGTTCTCTTGCTCCACGACCCCGAAATCACCCTGTATATTTATATTATTCCTTAAACCAGATCAGTGTTGCAAACAAGAATTCGTCGCTCTTTATAAAACACTTAAAATACTGGCCAAGTGTTGAACTATGTACCTATAATGCAGGGTTCCGTACATTCATAAAATACATAATTATTATAACTTTACTTACAAGTAAAATCCTAAAAATAAAGTAAGTAAGTAAAGGGTTCAAATCCTGGTAAGGGCATTTATTCGTGTGATGAACATGGATATTTGTTCCTGAGTCATGGGTGTTTTCTATGTATTTAAGTATTTATAAATATTTATATATTATATATATCATTGTCTAAGTACCCTCAACACAAGCCTTATTGAGCTTACTGTGGGACTTAGTCAATTTGTGTAATAATGTCCTATAAGTGCTTTGGTTGACTGTAAGCTAATTTGTGAAAATATTGATTAAAAATAAAAAATTTAAAGTATAAAAACCGATCTAACAAAAAACTCTTCACGGCGTACTTACGTCCGCCATACGATGCAATCGGTTGGGTTCAAAATATTTTATATATCGTTATTTCATTTTATTTGTTTCTTTGAAACGTAGATAAATAAATATAATAAATATTTGGGGATAATCCGACACAGATTGACCTTGCCCCAAACTAAGCAAGTCGTGTACTATGGGTACTAGGCGACGCGACGATATACATACGTATATAGATAAATACATACTTATCCACATAGAAAACACCCATAACTCAGGAATAGAATCTGTGTTCATCACACAAATTAATGCCCTTACCGGGATTCAAACCCAGGACCATCGATTTTATAGGCTCACTACTCACTAGGTCAGACCGGTCGTCAACATATTTATAAATAATAATTTATAAACACATTTTCTAAAAAATAAGATTAGAGACCGTTAAGTTCATAATAAGATGCAATGCGTTGACCAGTACCCCTAGTGTAAATTTAGTCGATAGCGAAACGTGACGTACGCGTTTGCGTTAAGTCTCATTTTGTATGGGTTTTTGAACAGCGCGCCAAGCGGGACGTTTTGGAAAGTCAAAAATCTCATACAAAATGACACTTAACGCAAACGCGTACGTCACGTTTCGCTGTCGAAAATATTTACACTAGGGGTACTGTACCCCTAGTGTAACTTTGATCGACATCATAACGTGACGAACGCGTTTGCGTTAAGTCTCATTTTGTATAGGATTTTGAGGTTCCAAAACGTCCCGCTTGGCGCGCTCTTTCGAAATCCAATACAAAATGAGACTAAACGCAAACGCGTACGTCACGTTTGGAAATCGAATTTATTTACACTACGGGTACTGATTAAAGAATAAACGAGCTATATGGTATGCCCCGCCTTAAAATTTTCTTTTTAATATACACATACATAAAAAAGTTACTAAATAAATCAGTACGTATACGAACGGACGTCTGTCCGTCTTGACGAAACCTAGGCTCCGCTTTTCCTACTTACACTAAGGAATCCCAAAATCATTAATTTATACGTTTAACAAAAAATCGTTCACCTTGCCACTATACCTACAAATCATATGATGTTCAGCAATTTAAATCGTTGCAAAATAACCTAAATGTCGATACCAGGAAAGGAGATGAGTATATAATCGCAGCTGCGTTTGCCAGTATCACAGTCGCAGTGCAACGCTTAACTTTGACACACTGAAAATGGTGAGTATCATATTATCAAAACACCTGTGATATTTTATTTAATCTAAATATAATATCACACTTACCTGACTATCAGTGAGCCTTAAGTTTCTTATTTGAAATATTTCTTAAAACAATGTACAATACCAATAAATCTTAAATAACCACGTATACAAAACACTATACTATACCTTATAAAACAAAGTCTTCCGCCGCGTCGGACGATGTGTATGTTTGTTCGCGATAAACTCAAAAACTACAGTTTTCACCAATCAATAGAGTGATCCCAGAGGAAGGTTTATGTGTTTAATTTGTATACTTAAAACTTTCAAAGTGGGGCGGCTCTCTAGTAAAGTATATTCCGGGACAAATTACGGAGGCATCTGTGAACTATAAGATATGTAAGAAAGACAACTTATGTCAAACACTATAAATAATTGTATAAGTACTTAATTAAAATACTATTATATAATACAAGCAAAACTAACTTAAATTACTTAATGCAAGTGCAAAATACCACTAAAAATACAAACAATTTAAATTACTTTGTAACAAAATATTTCAAATAGACACAATACTATTTAAATACCCTGGTCACGTTTTCCTTCGTATAATTTCGGTTTGTAGTGCAAAATACCTGTCTATGCAAGCTTGTAAAAAGCTATCATTTCATTGACCCCTTCATAGTTTAACTTGTTCATAATAGTCTATAACAGTTGTTTGTTTTTTGTCGGAATTTTGGCAGTTGTAAAAAATGAAGATTTGTAAAGATGAATGACTTGAATGGGCTTTTTTGTGTCAGGTTTTAGACACTTTAATTAAATTAGGTAACTTAGGTGTATATATACAGATGATTACTATAACTAGCTTATATCTAAAATAAGCCCTTGAGGCATTGTCATTTCTGTTTTCTAATGTTTGCACATTGCACCTCTTGTTAACCATTAGTTCATTATATTTCATACACATAAGTAGTTTGCTATAAACGATAAATTAAAGGAAAGAATCTTAAGCATAAAAACAAAAGTTCCCAAAAAAATATATTTGAATTTTAACCGTTACTGAATGGTCAGGTAAGTACATAGAGATCTCTCGAAGAAAACATCGTAAATTAGCTTAACATAATATCATACCGTCACTATATCTGTCAACTTTCTTCATAATAATATCAGTGACGGATGATCATCTTAACACATTTTTGATATGCCCGATTACCAAAATCACCGAAGATGCCCGTAATAACAATTATTTACATAATAGATATACACCGTGGGCCAATTAAACCCGACAGATTTCAAAGGTGTATTCTTGACCGCATTTAGAGACTAAAATGTCATACAATGTTTTCTGAAATCGGTCTTGTTTTAGAGATAATGACAATTTCTGTAAAAATTTGTTTCTTTTATAGTCTTAGTCAAAAAGACTTGGTTTAGACATACCTACTGACAGATATTAAAGTTTTAAAGTAAACTCGCAATTTTCGTCTGTAAATAAAAAAAAAACTTTACTTATTCGTTGTAATGATTTTTTTTTCACCAAGGTGTAAAAATAAATAACGTGTCGTGTGCAAAAAACGCAAAAGGAAATTTTTTTTCAGCAAAAAAAAAATTTTTTTTGGCGAAATTGGCGAAAACTTATATAACATTTTTTGCTCCTTATGACCTCAGGAATGCGTGGTTAAAATCTGTCGGGTTTAATTGGCCCACGGTGTATACAGAGGTATTACCGTAACTGTACACATCACAAATTCTAAACTAAATTAATAACTAGCTTAAATCTAAAATTGGCCCTTGAGGCATTGTACCAATAATGCTGGCGGCGTTTTCTCGTTGTATCGCAATGCTGCTACGTTATGCGAGGAAACCGCCTGCTCTTCAGTCAACCAGACGCTTTACGATTTCTGCAAAAACTTGTGCTCGCTGAGACCCCATGGACCTAGAGTTATTGTTGTTAATTTTGTGTGATCGTAATTCCAGAGAGCCTTCATCGTCCTCGCCCTGATTGCCGCGGCCTCGGCCGACGTGTCCCACCTCTTCAACAGGCCCGGCCAGCCCCAGCGTATCCAGCCTTCGGGTGGCCCTGATGCCCAAGCCGAGATCGTAGCGCAGTCGAGCGACGTAAGGCCTGATGGCTTCGACTCCAGCTTCCAGACCAGCAACGGTATCTCCGCTCAGGAGTCGGGACAACTGAAGAGCGTTGGACCTGTAAGTAGTTCAAAATATGTAGCAAACTACCCGGTCTGTGTAAAAGCTATGGGAGGTGCAAGCACGTACTTTTCGCCCATAAGATTTGGAGAAAGGCGCCTAGCTTTTCATATATTTCATACTTGAGAAATTGGGATGGGTACCGCCGTGGCAGGGTGATCCAGAGATCCAGAGCATTAGCCTCGTAAGCTGAAGAAGCCGATTCGATTCCAACCTCGTTTACTAGGGGGCTTGGTCACGTTTTCACTTTATAACCAGCAGTTGTGTTAAAAACCGCCAATAGTTCCAACGATCAAGTATTTATTTAAAAAAATGTTTGTAAACTTTATGTTTCTTTGAATTTGGCATATCTAATGACATGTTTTCTTCAATGATTGTAGCGTCATTAGCGTTAAGATGTACACGTTTATCGTCATTAACAATGGGGATATATATTTATTAGCTGCAAATTGCTACTCCTTCCTTACATTGAGTACTTATATCTAATTTCATGCAACATTGCGGAAGAGATTCCTATTATAACTTAATTTGTATTTTTGAACATAACATCCTTAAGTAATCCTAAAACATACATCTTACAAGATTCTAAATTAGAATCATGACTACACTGAAGGTATATAAAGTTGTTTTTGAGAATTAAAGGTAATATGTAAAACTAAATGGCTACACTCGCACTATAAGGGCTTACACAGTCATAATTTTGCCTTATTAATATTCACATAGTTGCATTTATTCTTAGAGTACTAATTTCATATATTATTTCAGGATAAGCCAATTCAAATCTTAAGCAGATAGGATAAAGTTAAGATTCTAAATATAGAAAGGTCAACCACTTAATCTATATTCTATTGAATAGTCATTATGATGAGCGAGTTAGCAAAATACCACAAATTATCAATAAATTAGTCTAAAGGTTATCATTTGATATTTGAAAAGACGATACAAATTAAAATTAATACTCAATTTGAAGGTTATGTGTCGACATCTATTCAAATATGTGTAATCGTTAATGATGTGTCTATCAGTGTTAAAAACGGAACGCCGATATCGATAGAATTGGCAGAGGAAATAAAATCGGGCATTAATATGAATGGAATATGACCGTGACTTGGTTATGGATGTACACGACCGATGAAGACATTTTTTATACCGTAAAATGTGCGTATTTGCTCTCCGCTGGGTAATTGTACTCCACAAAACAGCTTTTAATTATTAAAAAAACTATATCCCAATTCAATTTAAGTGTTACAACATCATAGTGGTAATGCTCTTCTTTAAATCAGCATATATATCAAAATAACCACGGTATAATATGTAACTATAAAATTTTAATAATAAATATATTTTAATAATTTTAATGAAGAATTTTGGAGCAAATTTTTGAGATTTTATGGTACCATGATAAAGTCCGTCTTAACACCGTCTTTGACCAAACAATTCAATACGTTATTTATAAGAATATGGTACATACAATGTTGGTTAGTAAAAGGTGTTAGTTCAGCATATTCTGCCGGCATAAGTACATCGGCGTAGAAATATTTACATAACTATTTACATAACAACTTAAATTAATCATTAATATTAAAATTCTGAATCAGAATAAGATTAGCAAAATTAATTAAACAATTCGTAATAAATATCATTTTAAAAATTCATCTACAGCTTAATGACATTTACCAAGCAACCACTGAAATATTTTTGCAATGTGTGGAAGTGCTATTTTAATGTAATGTTACTAGTTTCGTTTTATGATTAAGTAATTAGCGTTGGGGTGGTATTTTTTTGTGTTTCACTCAGTTTATTTATTAATCAATCAATAAATTAGCAAAGTTTATTTAACCCTCGTGACTTTAAGCCCTCGCTACGCTCAAGATTCCACATTTAGAACCACTCGCTGAGCTTGTAATTCAATTTTGGAATCTTTCGCTTGCTAAGTGATAAATATTAGGACGAGGGGATAAACATAAACAAAAAAGTTTAGACGCGCAGATTTGTCAAATTACATGACATTCCGCGTGCCTTGACTGCACGCGGAATGTCATGTAACTTTTTACTTCTGTGTTTTTCCAATTAAATTCAATTGGAAAAACACAGAAGTAAAAAAAAAAAACTTGAATTTTCGACTTTATTCTTTTTTTCGGAAGTAACTGTAATTTCCTATTTATTTCGAAAGAAACTTGATTAAAACGAGTCGTTTGGAAATTTTTCCGTTTTTTTTCAACGCTAATACAAGGGGGCAACCATTAGAAAAGTAATAGATAAGTATTGATTTAAAAATGTAATTTTTGACTGAAAGTTATTATTATTTACAGCAGGAGGAGGCCATAGCTGTGTCCGGGCAATTCCAGTACACCGCTGACGACGGCACTCCCATCCAGGTTTCCTACACTGCCGACGAAAATGGATACGTCCCTCAGGTAAGATTCTTTACCTGACCTGACCTGCGGTGGCAGCATGGTTCCATTTTTATCACCTGTCACTATGCTCGTCACTTTCGCACTGACTGACTGTCATATCATGCGTCACTTTCGCACTTGTTCGTGTTGTGTTGTTTGTTGTTGTTTCGTTTATTTTATCAGATGGAGCAATATATGTCATTGTATGTGCAAAGTTTCATTACAATCCGACACTTAGTTTTAAAATGAGAATGAAACTTCGTTTGTTTGGAAAGGTGAAATTCGATTGAGCTTGCCGGGGATGCTTAAATTGAAAATTTTTAGTATCGCTTGCTTGCATATGCTTAATAAAAAATTGTTTAGTCTCATGTTGTACTTTTTTCCAGGGTCCTCACCTCCCCACCCCTCCCCCGGTGCCTGAAGCCATCGCCCGCGCCCTTGCTTACATCGCCGCGCACCCCCCTCCCCCAGAACCTCAGCAAGCCCAAAAGAGGTTCTAAATTATGGAAACACCCAAACTTGAATGAAATATACTAATAGTTGATCTTATTAAAAATTATTTTATTTTTCCGATCCTTGAGCCCGATGTTAATTTAATGATTTGTTAAAGTTTTGGTATTTATTTACACATTTTTAGGGTTTCGTAGTCATCTAGAAACCTTTATAGTTTCGCAAAGTCCGTCTGTCTTTCCGAGGTTTTGCTCAGTGATCGTTTAGAAAGCTGCAATCATTCATGGATACATAAATCATGCATTGCGATAGAACGATAAAATAAATACTAAAAAAAGTTTTTTCAGGGTACAGTCAGCATCAAAAGTAGCGGATCAAATAACGCTTCATAAGTATCTACCATTCTGTAACAGCTTGACAAAAAGTGATGTCTTCTAGAACAACTAAGACTAAAAGATATGCTTTTGAACGCGAATTTTAGAAATTAATCTATATTTGGAAAAGTTATACGAAATATCAGATACTTTTGGCGCGTTGTTTCATCCGCTACTTTTGATGCTGACTGTACCTCCCATAATTTTTTTTTTTTTTGCTTTGACCCAATAGTGTGGGATATCGTTGGATGGGTCTTTCAAAGCGATTACGGGTCACCAATCACCATAAACTATTTTCTGATAAACTCCATATTTTCGAAAATAATCGCCCAGAAAGAAAAAAAATGTGTACTTCTAACTATTGAACCGTGGGTCCAAAAAATATGAAAAAAAAAATGGTGAATCAAAAGCTTAATAAATACTTTTAATGGAAATTATAGCGAACATGATCGGTCCAGTCGTTTTTGGTTTATTACAAAAAGTCTTATGTGCTTAGTAAAAAAACGTACAATAAAGCGCTGCAAAGATACCATAGAGAATTTGAAATAGAGGCGGATTGTCAAAGTAAACTTTGTAGCCACAGACTGTGGTCCACAGTAAATTTACTGCAACCTTTCGACTGTCATTTGACTGTGATCCTTATTATTTCACTAATATGTGTTAAATTTGTTAAATATTAAAAAGTGGCGCCATCTACTAGAGCTTAGTCCAAAGGTATGGAGTCATCTTTCGAGCGCCATACATTTTTTGTTTAATGTTTAAAAAGCTGTTCTAAGAGTTCTAATAAAAACTGACGATAAAGTCTTCCCAAGTTAAAACTAATATTTTCTTCAAGCAATTTAAGTATTCATCACATTTTCACCTTGTTATTCAAAGATAGGTTACAATACGATTACCTATATTTTTGACACATGATTTTAACCCTTTCTAATGTCTCCCTTATTATAAATAATATAAAGTCCTTTATATTACGCTGCCGAAAATAATAAAGTTAAACTGTATGTTTTTAATATTAAGGTTCCAAATCAAATGACATTAATATTTTCAGTCGAAAAGTAGATAAAATGGTGTGTATTTGGTGTAAAGTGGTTAGTGCACGCGAGACTGCAATCATGGGGCAAAGAAAACACCGTGAACTGCCACTTTTATTTGTTTTGACGTGTGATTGATATGCAATTTAAAAAAATATTAATGACATTGTAGAGTGGCTACATAACAATGCACACACTAAAAGGGTCACTTGATCCAGGGTTAGCCTCCAACTCGGGGTTAACCGGTTAAACTCGGCGATAGCAGCATAATTTAACCATGTGTTAACGGTTAACTCCAAGTTAGTGGCTAACTTGGCTAACCCAGGATTGGTGCAAGTGAGCCTTAGGGCTCACACTCTGCACACATATTATCTAATGCGTATGGAGTAAAGAATGAAAGTAATACAAAAAGCATTAAAATTACTCTTTTTTTAATACCGCGTCGGTGGCAAACAAGCATAGGGCCCGGCTGATGGTAAGCAGTCTCTGTAGCCTATGTACGCCTGCAATTCCAGAGGAGTTACATGCGCGTTGCCGAACCTAACACTCCGCACCCTCGTTGAGCTCTGGCAACCTTACTCACCGGCAGGAACACAACACTATGAGTAGGGTCTAGTCATTCAAATAATTACTCATTCAATTACTTACTTTAATTTTCAACTTACACCTTTAAATAAACAAAAACATTTACAAACATTTAAAAAAAATTTTTTAATTTTTATCTAATTTTATGTCTTAAAGTGTATTATTAAAATCAAATCATTCCTATACTATCATAAATACAAAATTACTAAAAATCACAAAACAACATTCGACCCTTTATTTACTCCACTATAAAACACTCTTTATTAATTATTCAGATTGAAATTAATTACAGCACTTGTTGATAATAAAGTCATTATGAAATTGTTGGCTACTAGTGATGTACGAGAATACTAAAATATTATTCCCAGGAATTTCGTTGGATATATTTCCGCGTGTAATATTGTATTGACACATTTAAATTCAATGGTTAAGTTAATGAAACATTTTAAAGTGCAGTAGGTTAAGGAAATGGATTTTTAAAAATTCGTAGAGCTTTTTTGGTTCAATGGCTGCCATCAATTTAATTAGTAATCTTGAAGCCTTTCTCGAGGGCTTATATTGATTCGGATCCTGAGTTTTTGATTTCCATTTGATAAAACAAAATCACGAACATAGGTCTAAAATGCACTTAAATATGTTGTAAAAAACTTTTTAACAAAAAATAAAACCGACTTCAAAAATTACCAAAAGCGCCATACATGTACCAATAACATTTGAAGAGTTCCCTCGACTTCAGCAGACCCCAACTTGGTGCCAACGGGACCATCTCGGGGTTATACCCGTTCGATAAAAAAAAAATTGTAAAAATCGGTTCACAACATACAAAAAAAAGTTCCTCCTTTTTTGAAGTCGATTAATAAATTATGCACAATAAAAGTATGGAAATTGCTTTTTAAAATCGGCAAAAACACGACGTTCCCTCGTTACATTCCTTTTTATTTATTTCAACGTACAAACGATTGAAATAAAAAAAAGCGGCCAAGTGCGAGTCGGACTCGCCCATGAAGGGTTCCGTACCATTTATGACGTATTAAAAAAACTACTTACTAGATCTCGTTCAAACCAATTTTCGGTGGAAGTTTGCATGGTAATGTATATCATATATTTTTTTTAGATTTGTCATTCTGTTATTTTAGAAGTTACGGGGGGGGGGGGACACATTTTACCACTTTGGAAGTGTCTCTCGCGCAAACTATTCAGTTTAGAAAAAAATGTTATTAGAAACCTCAATATCATTTTTAAAGACCTATCCATAGATACCCCACACGTATTGGTTTGATGAAAAAACATTTTTTGAGTTTCAGTTCTAAGTATGGGGAACCCCCAAAATTTATTGTTTTTTTCTATTTTTGTGTAAAAATCCTAATGCGGTTCATAGAATACATCTACTTACCAAGTTTGAACAGTATAGCTCTTATAGTTTCGGAAAAAAGTGGCGGTGACATAATCGGACAGACAGACGGACATGACGAATCTATAAGAGTTCCGTTTTTTGCCATTTGGCTACGGAACCCTAATAAGATATCCGCGCATCCGGGTATATGTACTTACACTTACATATAAGTGAGAGAAAGAAGAATACAAACTTACTACCATATAATGCATGCTGCTAGACTTTAGACTTATCAGTGACGGCTAATAACACTAGCATAGTGTAGTTTCTTGGCAATGTTGGCATTGGCATTTAAATTAACGTTACCTACGATATAAATCAATTGAAAGGTTATGACTTGTATTTGTGTATGTTAGTTCTAAAGTTTATAATGAGCGCCTATAGCTCACTAAACTGTATTAATTTATTGTTATTACTGTCTAGGATGGAAATGTACACTAGATTAAGTAATTACATTGTACTAAATTATGTTAAATAAAGAACTCATAAAAAAAAAAGTTCTAAAATTAACTTGAATTTGAAGCAATTCATGTTAAATAAAGTCTGTGCGGTACGAGAAGAGTCGTGGAATGTATAGGGCCCAATACATTCCACGACTCTTCTCTTTCCGAACAGACTCTACCTTACTGGAAATTTTGTTATATTGTAAATGTATTCATAAAAAGATTTTTTTTACATTAAGTATCGTAAAAAAATATTTAGCTAAAATAGGTAAACTAAATTGATATAATAGTAACATATTTATATTTCTTGCGTAACTTGACTGAATAAATTACCTGTGCCCGTAGGTCCGGGAAATTTCTCAAACGTTTCCAGTGTTTTTGGTTGCAATACTATTCTGAAACAATATTTGCGCCTCTTGACCCATCCGCCTTTGTCCCTTACGTAGCTATTTACAAGGCTCGGAACCGGTTTATAAAATACCGGTAAATACCGGTTTATTTCGACCGGTTTTCCTCCGAACTTTTATAAGAACCCGAACGTTTTAAGAACTTTATTGTAACCTAAAAAAACCGGTTTATTCGATGAGCGACGAAACGACCGGCCGGCCTGATGGTGTGCCACGTAAACATAAACACTGACATAGGAATTAACCGATTTTTATTGCTCTAAACCGGTTAATTTGACAAGAACTGTTCTCATAAAAACCGGTATAAAAATAACGGTTTTTCGAGTGAAACCGAAATTAAAAGGTTTTGCGCCTAGTACATGATAACGGTTTGGAAATTTAACCGGTTTCCGAGCCTTGGCTATTTAGGTGTATGCTGTCATTTCTGTCCTCGAATTGTTAACTGTGCGGTTAAAGAGGAATTTCCTCCCGCGCACGCTCCGGTTGTGGAATGAGCTACCTGCCGAGGTTTTCCCGAGGGTCTACAGTATGATGTTCTTCAAAAAAGGAGTGTACAGATTTTTAAAGGGTAGGCAACGCGCATATAACACCTCTAGCGTTGCAGGCATCTATAGGCTACGGTGACTGCTTACCATCAGGCGGGCCGTATGCTTGTTATCCACCATCGTAGTATTAAAAAAAATGTAATTATGACCATCACGTAGGCTGCAAGTATCCATTATTCCATTACAATCAAGCAGGCTGTGAGTTTTTTTGCCAGAATAACGTGGCATTAAAAAAAGCTAACAACTGTTACCTCACTTGTCTGATTACAATTCCCACGCCACTGTGTCCGGGAAACGTTTAATCGGGAGCAAATTTCGATTTATTTCCCGCATTTCCAGTATTCTTATTCACATCACTAGCTAAGACAATATTTGCGCTCGACCGATCCGCCTTTATCCCTTAATGTAGCTATTTGGGTGTTTGCTGTCCTCAAATTATTTAATGTCATGCAGATATTAAGTTTAATGAAGTTTCGTGATATTTCGAGTGAGCAAAGGCTGTCATTTCTCCATCCAAATGCAATCTGATATTTTTAATTGCAAGCAAGTTTTAATTCTAGTAATAAATTTGTTTGAGAGGCCGGAGCTCCCAACGCTTCGTGTTAGAATAGAATAGAATAGAAGCGTTTATTGGCAAGAATACGTAGGTATAAGGTGTTACATTAACATTGTTACAGTATTCAGCCACAAGAGCAATGCCGGATTTAGTGGTCTGGAGGCCTCGGGCAATAAAGGAGTGGAGGCCCCCTGGCCCCAAATTTTTTCCAAATAAAATGGTAAATTTTCCGAATTCTCTATTGTGGGGGCCCCTCTTTTGTGGAGGCCCCGGGGCAGTAGCCCCGGTTGCCCTCCCCTAAATCCGGCCCTGCACAAGAGCATGCAAATGTTGAAATGTACGTCTTGTACTGTTCTATGGAAAGCACCACGTGATCACCGATCAGCCGTCATGTCATAGCAAATGACGTGACACCTGGGCCCGGGTTCGACCCGGTCTAGCGTTAGTCATCTTTTAATTAATCAACCAGAAAACTACTAACCCTACTCATAGTGTTGTGTTCCTGTCGGTGAAAAAGGTTGCCAGAGCTCAATGAGGGTGCGGGGTTTTAGGGTCGGCAACGCGCAAGTAGCACCTCTGGAGTTGCAGGCGTCCACAGGCTACGGATACTGCTTACCATCAGGCGGGCCGTATGCTTGTTTGCAACTTACCTTTATCTATGAAACAAGTGATGATTGCATGACCACAGACCCTAACTTGTGTGCAGAACACTTGGAAATCACATACACACCACAAAGGAATGAGCCGAGCTTCGATTGCCGATGCATATTGCATATTTATCAGTTCCTGTCCCAGACCACCTCAACTACTAGACGGAGCGCGTAAGACAATCGGGGTTTTCACACATACGCGGTCACGTACTAATTTAGTATAAGGGCGCAAGGACTAACCTCAAAATCTCTGGAACAGTCCTGAAACTTGGTATGTATGTTAATAAGAGGTCTCTTTTTCATGTCCACACTGTTTGACGTTTGGGGACCTCGAGCAACTGCCGCCATCTTGGATAATGTTTACCATCTTGGAGGAATTTTACTCGGAATCTGAGTTCTCTATGACAGTTTGATGTAAGGCAACATTAAAGCCGATTAAATTGTATAGACAAAAGTGGAATTCATATACCTCCGAGTTTCCTATTAAGAGAGTGTCCCCTGGTAAAGTATAAGCGCTAAATCTGGATTCAGCAAGTATATTCCCTTAGAACATGTGTTTTTTTCTAGAGATATCGAAAACTTGTTTGTGTATAATTTAATCGGCATCAATGTTCGATATCATATTGTCATAGAGAACGTAGATTCCGAGTAAAATGAAAATTTCTTTAATTGGGTATGCCAAACCAAACTTCAGAACTGTTCCAGAGATTTCGAGGTTTGTCCTATTCCGATTGTGTTACACTTATTTCAGCCCTTAATTTTGCCCATTTGCTCTATATTAATTACGACCAGTACTTGTGTAAATTTAATAGTATTTTATGCAATAGAGATATAATGGAGAGCTTTCCAGTCGAGTACCGTGTAGGCCACGAAGTTTGCTGAATGGCCTAAGTAAGGTTGGGATTAAACAGCTTGATGGTAATATAATACTTACCTATATGTTTACATATATTAACTAAATTAAATAATACTATTATGAAATGAAAACTAGTTAAACCAAAAAATAAATTTAAGTATAGAAAATAACAAAGGAAAAATAAAAATATACTTACCTACAAAATAATAATAAACCCAATTACATAGAGAACACCCAGTCTAATAAGTCGGCCTGCGGCATGGACCCCATGACACTGGCGGCGTTACCTCTCTGTATCGCAATGGAGATGCGTTGAGAGAGGTACGCGCCAGTCCTGGGGGGACCCAGTTGTGTCCCCCCAGGACTGGCGCGTACCTCTCTCAACTGTTGTTTCCACCAGCCGCGCCGACAATGCCCTCATGAATGCTTTCATGTCGGCTGACCAGGGACCCCAAGTCTCAACCGCGAGCGCCATAAACTCATAGTCGTTGAGTAAGGCCGAGTATTTGCGGCGCTTGAGCATCTGGGCTTGGTCAGCCGCAGCGCCGGCCTGAATGCGGGTTACCCCAATGTGGGACTGTGCAAAGGTGTCGACACATGTTGCGTCCCATACCAGGGCCCTTCCCAAATTCCACGGCACCAACGTAGCTCCGTCGGGACGCTTGCCGCCGTCTCTTGCCATGCCCACGGGTTCTAAAACCGCAGGCACAGACACGGTGGCAAGCGCGCGACGGACTAAATCGTTTATAGTACCGTGGCGATACCCGGTGCTTCTTAAGCATGAGAGGCCATGGCTGATCCACACTTTTGCCGCAGGTGCACATGTGAGGTACACATATTCTGGACCCAAGCCTCAAGCATATTGCTATTCTTAAGCTATTTGGGTCCAGAACAGTGCCGATCTGTTAAGAAGAATAACAGCTTGACTATATAAATTAAGCATTAGAGGTATACCTGGGCTGCAAAAGTATAAAATGGTTTAGAATACAACTCAGGTTTGCTGCTATAATCGTAACATTTCACAAGTAAAATTGCACCTATATGTGTGATACCTCGTGTCGTCGCGTCTCTGTATACGCTTCATAACGCGGTGTGTGTGTATAGTCTGTGGTTCCTGTCCAGCCGCATTTGGCTACCAAAATAGGGCTTACCGGGATTGTATGTAGCCAACTAAACGAATTTTGGTGGAATAACTTTGTGTAGCTCTGTCCCGTTGTCCGAGAGACAATAGTGGCACAGTTTATTAGAATATTGTATCACGTTCTACTAACATGCTTAAAGTAAGAATGCTAACCACGAAGATTTTCGAACATTAACCCGCCATTGGCTATCTCTATCGTACGCGCGTAATTCTATTGCTGTCCCGCTCGCACAGTTATCTGTGCGATAGAGATAGAAAATGGCGATTCAATGTACGAAATTGTGTTTTTTCCATTGGACAACTAGCCGTAACCATGGCAACAAGTAAATACCTATGTGTGTTGACGTAATTTGTCATATTATGACTTGAGCGTTTTATTACATAATATTGAAGGTGGTCTGGAAGAGATTGCTGTTTAGTGATAAGTCGGCCTATTGTTATCTACCTACAGTCTATACAGTTATATTAGACTCCAATGAATTATCCTTTTTTTTTGTAATGTGCAATAACACCCGTTACGAATTTCCTATTTTTAGCACTTGTATCGTAAATAACTATTACAGTACATATGGTGCTACTTTACCGCACTAGTGCGAAAATTATCATATTACGTTACAGTGTAATGTACTATTACCATACAAGTGCAGAAAATAGGAAATTCGTAACGAGTGGTGATAAATTAAAACACGCGAGTACATAAGACGCGAGTTGGCACATTGGCTGTTATCAGCCAGTGGGTAGAAAGCTGGAAAGCGGCGTACACCTCGACACCCCTGAGCCGCTCACACCGGTGTTGCTCCTGGCCATCTTGGGCAGCAAGTCACCGCCTGCCTCGATAACTAGTAAAAACATTGCTATGGCAGGTGCCCAGACGTCTTTGCAATAACCCAGTCTCATTGTCCACCCAAACTTAACTACATAGAGAGTTATACTGTTCACTTTTTCTACAATGCCTGCTGCACCCGGTTCATGAGTGTCTTATTATATTATTTTTATATTTAAAATGTGTCCGTGTCTCACGGCAGTTTTGTAATTAAAACTAGTTTTTTTTATATATTTACAAGTATGTATTCTCAACCCGTAACTATTGACTTTGCTTTTTGCCATGTGAAACTGGAAGTCATCGATTGCAATAGTTTCGATATAGCTTGAACATGGCTTGAATCAGCTGCAGGTCCCAGGTGCATCGCATTAGGATGCAACATGATGCGACAGGTGTGAAATTGCATACGCGTCTACAAGTGCAACAAACGTGCACTTCTCGACGTCTATCGGACAAGTCGATTTTAGAATTTACGAGGGAATATATTTTCGATTTTATGGAACAGTACTCCTAGTGTACATTTATTCGGTAGCGAAACGGGACGTACGCGTTTGCGTTAAGTCTCATTTTGTATGGGATGTTGAGTTTCCAAAACGTCCCGCTTGGCGCGCTGTTTCTAAATCGCATACAAAAATGTACACTAGGGGTACAGTACTCTTAACCTGTACTTGTAGTGTAAAAGAATATTACACATTTGCCAAATTTCTTAGTTCTAGGCAAGCCACGGACCCGGGTATGTCCTTAAACTACGTCCACAAGAGAGGTATGGGCATTGTGAATGTCATCTCGCTCTGTGTGGTAGGGCACAGCACAGCGGATGTCATTCCAGATCTAGAGCAGAGCCCAACTGGGGAAGTACCTTCACCTTACAGAAAATCGCAGCCAAATAACACTAGACCCTACTCATAGTGTTGTGTTCCTGCCGGTAAGTAAGGTTGCCAGAGCTCAACGAGGGTGGGAGGGGGTTAGGGTTGGCAACGCGCATGTAACTCCTCTGGAGTTGCAGGCGTACATAGGCTACGGATACTGCTTACCATCAGGCAGGCCGTATGCTTGTTTTCCACCGACGTAGTATAAAAAAAAAGCCACTACTACGCCTACTAGATCTATCTAGCTAATGTGTCTGGTGGGCAAATCTGTCAATGTATGACAAGAGTCAGGCACGACTTCTAAGCGGACAGATCTCCGACAGACAAATCACAGACAAAAAGTATGGAGATATTGGAGATAAAAGAAAATACATAACCAAACATGTTATTTTTATACCAGTTCATTGGAATAAGGGTTGGTGAAACTATGTACCTTAAATTCAGGGGCGGATTAAGAAGACGCGGGGCCCTTAGCACAATAGATCGCGGGGCCCCCTGATTTGAAAAAAAAAAGATTAAGTGCGAGTCGGACTCGCACCCCGAGGATTCAGTACCATCACAAAGTTTTTACGATGTCTTAATTTTTTTCGACTCGTTCTCGATTAGTTTTTAACATGTTATGCAGTGTATTTTTTCGGGTTTCGTAGTCACCTAGAAACTCTTATATAAGTAGTTTCGCCATGTCCGTCTGTCCCTTTGTCCGAGGGTTTGCTCCGTTATTTTTAGTGCTAGATAGCTGTAATTTGCCATGGATACATAAATCATGCATTGCGACAGAACGGGTAAAATAAAAACTATAAAAAAAAATATTAGGGGTAGGGTATGGGATACAAAATGTTTTTACTTTGTTTTTTTTTTGCTTTGATGATAGTGTGGCGTATGGATGGATAAGGTCTTTCAAAACGAATAACGGTCTCCAAAAACCCTTTTTTTAAGTTATTATTTTCGGAAATAATCGCTCCGAAAGAAAAATGTGAACCATGGGCCCCAAAAATATATAAAAAAAACCGTGAAACAAAAGCTTAATAAATACTTTCAATGAGAACTATAGCGAAAATGATCGGTTTAGTCGCTTTTGGGTTATTGCAAAAAATCTTCTCTTCTTACTAAAAAGACGTACAAAGCGCTGCAAAGGTTACTCCCTTATGCTTCTAATGTAATGTAAATGATACTTACAAATAGCCACCGTTTGGCCTTTTTTGACTGAATGGTAACAATAATAAATATAAAATAAAAAGTAAAATTAACGGAGCCCCTACACAAGAAATATTTTTTTTTGTGTCTGTAGTTCGTGTCATCCAGGAAGCCGCGCCCCACTCCTCCTCCCAATCGCCTATAGTACCTACAAGTGTGGTATACAACCTTTTACTAGTATAGTAGTTCTGTCTATACACATTAATTAGTAGACATAACTACTAGCGCGTCCTTTGGCCTACTACGGGCTCAAAGCTGATCATAATTAGGCATTAGCTGTAAGGTGCAATTGGTTATTTGAAATAATAATTAATAAATAAATCATCCTTCATTGCTATTCACTAATATGTTTTTAAACACAGTATCTTCTTTTGTTCGTTTCCGAGCTCTATTTCCTGCAGCTTAGCCATGCACAAAAGTTTTGAGACACTGCACCTTCGGTTTTCTGCTAAACTCTGCTCTTGGTCTTTGCGTAAGCCTAAAAATTCTTTAAATTTGGTATCGTCATAAAGAAAAAGTGGCGGTGACATAATCGGACAGACAGACGGACATGACGAATCTATAAGGGTTCCGTTTTTTGCCATTTGGCTACGGAACCCTAAAAATAGACAGGATAATAAAATAATAATAATTGATCAATATTGTTACTGACTTACGAAAAAAAATACATTGTAAATAAAATGTGGTAGTTCAGGATCCGCGGAGTGCGAGTTCTACTTGAACTTGGCCGGTTCCGCGTGCCGAAATCGCATGGTCAGAGTCGAAGCGCGGGGCCCCTCTAGGCGCGGGGCCCTTAGCATATGCTTTTTCTGCTGTTCGGTTAATCCGCCACTGCTTAAATTCGCCTATAGTATCTATAAATAAAAAAGAAATAGTATGTTATTCGACCTAACTAACATAGGAAATCATTATTCCATAAATTCCACTTTAAATAATTGTATCATTGGCGTTTAGCAATTCAACATTTACGATTTGGAATAAGATTAAGTATAATTCCACAATAAAATTTTATAATGAAAAATTTTCTGATATTGATATATTCCATTTATCATTACAACAGTTTGTTTCTGCAATAAAAAGTACAGCTAATAATAATATTGATTAGTTAGTATATTTCAGCATACTTGCCAATTTTTTAATATTGTTTTCAACAGTTAGAGTCATTTGAGTTTTGCATGTTTTAATATTGATGTTAATTTCTGAGCAACATAATTTGTTATTATTCATTAGTGGAAACTGTTTGGCTAGTGAATGTGTAATCTGATTTACTATGTGTGTTGTTTTTGCCTGTTTGTTTCCCAAAGGTTTAAATAAATAAATTAAATAAATAAAAAATAGGCGAAGTTAGGGATGGGTGGCGAAGTTAGGTTATATTACTTAGGCGAAGTTGAGCAACAACAGTGAAGTCAGGGTTCTATGTTGTGGATAGTTTTGCCAACCCTAATTTTCAATGTACTGCAATATTGATAAAGAGGTTTTCTCATAACTAGCACCTCACTCTCTGTACTTAATACCAAAAAGCTTACATTTTACACTATCGCTAAGTATCCATTAATCATTTTTACCCTTGTATAAAAGTCATTTAACAGTACTAAAACTTTCTTACTCCTAAGTAAATGACACACGCTTGAAATGCTTTTGTTTCATCGATTTTCAGTTGATATTTCAAGTCACGCGAACAGACGATAAGTTAGACCCGTATCCGTACATCAATTCACTACACTTGCGGACAATTTAATATAGAAAAACCAGTATATTTCTCGCTTTGGTTCACGTAGAATTAGTTGAAGTCTAGAGGCCAAGTTTTACTAGACATTAGTTCAGAGTCGAGTAAAAATGGTTTATTGAAGAGATAGGCATCGTGGCTGATTCCTTGGTCGAGAATAATTAGAAACCTCTGTAATTGTCTTAATACACTTGAGTAAGCAATTTAAAAGCACTCGTGATTGCGGCAATTTTTAAATTTACGATTGAAACTCGTTTTATTTTGCTTTAGTATTCATTTTCGCATTAACTTTCTTTGTACTGTGAAATCCAGAAATGCCACTGAATTTAACCTTCGGTGACCCAGAGGCCCTTATATACCTAGGGCTTTATTCCAAAACGTAATTTTAACCTTGATTAAATAAGTCAAAGTTCCAAATTCAAAAACGGAACTAACTTAGGAGGATAAAATAAATTATTTTTGATTCTGTCACTTCCTTCCCTCGTTATGTCCCATCACGGGCATAACAGCCGTATATGTAATATGTACCTGTAGTGTAGAGACGTTTCGAGCGCTTACGTCATGGTAACGTCACTGGCAGTTACGGTCAGTCGATGTTAGACCGCCGAGCAGAATAGTCATACTACGATTGATGGAGTGTTGGCGAACCGTTTGAAATACATTATATCGTATGATTTACTAAGATAAATACATTACATTAAAGTACCTATATAATAATGGAAAAAAATAGTTTCAATTTGTACTTTATTGCGCGAGATTACGGTAAATAATTGGATAAGTTTTCGAAAGTTAGCAGTGGTGGTCCATGCGGCATAGCAGTGGATATGCTGCATGCTGCAGTAATGCTGGTGCAGACTGAATCCTTTTAGGTCAGTCAGGCCTCTAACCCTTTATTTATGGTTGTGTCTAGGATACGCGCAGTTGTCCCTACATGCACACATGGTCTACCGATGTTACTAACATAGAATATTTTTTTTAACTTTGTAACTGTTGTACAAAAAAAAATCAAGTAAAATTACATAATTGTTTATTTATGTAGGTACAGAAAAAGGTAGAAAATATGAAAAACGTAGGCGTGACGGAGCGATGCAATAATCTTAATTCACATTTCAATACAATTTTTTGTTAAATTGCCATGCCAAACTATTAAATATTTTTTTGCTAAAACTACCAACAATTGCCAGATAGAACATTTTTAGCTAAAACCAGTAAAATCCCTTTATTTGTTATTCTCTTTACAACATACATATTTATTAACAAAAATCTAACATGGAAACTTAAAGCCCCAGATACTGTATGTTTAGTGCTAGTTTATTTTTTGTGCATAAAAAATGTGAAAATATTCCGAACCCCGTTTCCAGTTTTACTTGACCTGCACTGCACCGATTGTTATACGAGTTAGTGGAGTCTGTGTGTGTTATCATGGCTCTGCTTACTTTGGCGGGTTAAAGTGACGGTTTAGCAAGTATGTTACGGTTTACGGCCAGTGAGGTACCGCGGGAATGTTCCAATGCGGGAAATTCCCTAAACAGGGGAATTTTGATTAAGCTTTGAATTTCGTCGCAGATTTTCTAACGCTTGTTTTTTTCTGTCACCGAAAAGCAACTGGTATATTTATTTCTGGTATTGGTAAGAACTGGCGTAAAAAAAACATCATAAAGTGTAACTTAGATAATAAAATACCATTAACATTTTTATTTATTTGGGACTGTTCTTGTGCTGTTAACTTAAGTTGTGTGTTTAAAAAACTTTTGATCCTGAATAAAGAAAGAAGAAAATAAGGAAGCTCTATAAACAGTTTCATATAACAGCACGGGGCCTGATCGCTGCGTTTACTAGACTATTAAATAAATCCAAAATCACCGAGCATCTTCTCCCAAAGAACCCGTTTGGGAAATGTTACCAGGATTGCCACAACACTACCTGCAAATGAGCAGGATTTGTTTGGCTAATGCGCTAACCCACCGCTTTGGAAATTTGGGAATATTCCCGGGAATGTAACATCACTATATACGACAGAGCTACAGTCGTTTGGCTCATTACACGCGATGATTCTCTGCCTATAATTTTACATTCCCGTACTTTCTCACTTCGGGGACATTCCCAGGAACATCACATCACTATTAACGACAGAACTGCAGTCGTTTGGCTCACAACACTCGATCGGCTCGATCCACCGCCTATATTTTAAATTCCCGTTTCAGGAACATTCCCAGGAACGTGACATCACTAGTAACGACAGAGCTGGAGTCGTTTGGCTCACGACATGCGCTGATCCTCCGCTTATGATATTTTTACGGCCGCCATATCGACGATTTGTGTTGCATTTCAATCGGCCATTTTGTCTTTTAGAACCACAGACTGTAACCTACAGACTCCGCAAGTCCCATCAAGTGTGATGAGGTTGGGGATGTGCAACACTTCTTGATAGTGTCAGGACTCGCAACAAGAGAGAAGAACTGTTTGAATTTAGGGTTATTTACTCGGTGACGAATCTTGGAGTGTGCCAGTGTGGCGAAACTTCTGCCAAACTACAAATTAATATTTTAATTAGTTTAGAAGGAAGTGTACATACCACTATATAGATAAGTATGTTAAATGTACGCATGTCTTTATAAGCCAGCAATTTCTGCTGTACTGTATGACATGCATGTCGCTTAACGGATCCGATTAGCAGGCCAATTCGAACGTACACTGACATCAGCGCCAATACACAGCGGACAAGTACGAGCGAAATGCACGATAACTGAAAGACATTATCTAGACATCTAGCTAATGTCATTCAGTTATCGTGCAGAATTACATAATTCTGATATCATCAGTGTATGTTCGAATTAGCCTGTATGAGCGGGTTTGATAGACATCAAACTATAATCACAGTATACATAATTTACTTAGCAATTCGTATTAATGATTAACCATGATCACTTGGCTACGCATCGCTCCTGGAATCTTGGACTCAACAATCGGTCACGCTGTCATACAAAAGTGTTGGCGTCGACACCGCCACTAAATATCGTTGTATATGTGTCATCTGGTAGGGTAAGTGATCTGTGTTGAAAATGGTATCTTTTGGCACTTAAAGACATGCCTTGGCTGGCATACCTAGGGATATTTTAGTAAGTTTCCGAAAAAGTGGCATATCTACTGCAATATGGAATCTTTGATTAAAATACATAATTTACCGTAAGCCGCTCCCATACAATTGCAGTTAAGCTCTCATTTTAAAACGACATGCTGCTGAAAACATTTTCATGTAATATGTTGCCAAGAGGCTCGCACTGTCAAAAAAGGTCTAGTTACTTACGCTCTATGCTACGCTATACGCTACGCTTCTTGGGATTAGATGCCAAGCGGACCCCAGGCTTTGCTTTAAGTATTGAAGGTATTTTCGCATAAAAAGTAAATTTTATTGGTAGAACTATATATCTCTGTCACTTTTTGATATCTGTCAATAAGGTTTTAGACTAGTGGCAACATAGCCATCAAAAAGGCGTTTTGCACTAAGTATGTAACGTGTTATTCATCTAGACGCCTGCCTTGACCCGTAATGACATGTTACCAAAGGTCAGATTTGACAAATTTACGCGTCATCGTAGAGGACACGAACTATAAATTTAAAAAATATGTTTTATTAAACTGGTATTAACTCTGAAACTAGGCTTAATCCAGAAAAGTTTAAAGGACATTTTAGTCTTTAAATATGATTAACACACTGTTATAATCTTTCGGAATCCGCATGAGCATATTATAGTGGCCGAAGAGATTTTTTTTTTTTAACGTAATCTTCTTCTTCCTCGCGTTGTCCCGGCATTTTGCCACGGCTCATCACGGCCCAAGATTTGGCGTAGGCACTAGTTTTTACGAAAGCGACTGCCATCTGACCTTCCAACCCAGAGGGGTAAACTAGGCCTTGTTGGGATTAGTCCGGTTTCCTCACGATGTTTTCCTTCACCGAAAAGCGACTGGTAAATATCAAATGATATTTCGTACGTAAGTTCCGAAAAACTCATTGGTACGAGCCAGGGTTTGAACCCGCGACCTCCGGATTGCAAGTCGCACGCTCTTACCGCTAGGCCACCAGCGCTTTTTTTAAAACGTAATAATATACTGTTTACATACTAGGAAAAACAGATCACAATCAACTTTCGTCCATCACCTCGCAATACCGCAGACACATCTGATACACAGCCGTCCATCGACTTGCAAACATATCACAATCTGGTGCCCATGACAGAACGGAGTTCAGCAGCCTTAGAGCCCGCACATCAGGCGAGTTTTTATGTGCTACAGTGCGTGTAATTGGGATGTGTTAATGCCATTAATCAAATTATTATTCGCGCACAAATATCAAATTACTTAATAGCCTAACCTAAGCCAAAGTTGAAAGTGAAAGTATGTTAAATAAGTACTTGACTTTTAGTCTGACCTATAGAGGTTAGGTTTATATGTTGAATAACGTGATATTGAATGGGATAATCGACATTCAATTTTAATAACAAATTTGTATGAGCATAAGATTCAGACATTCCTACCAATTTATTGTTTATTAAACATAGCTAGTATAGCCTCTTCATTTGACTATATGTTCGTAAGTGTTAAAGTTTTTATTTATAAGAATGTTTACATGTACTCAACTAAATAAATATTTTTATATTACACTACCTAATAACATAAAAAAACATAAAAACTGAATATAAAATATCTCCCCAAAGCTACCCGCTTCTGGAATGCTTCCTAGGGTGCTAGCAGCGTTGCTCCTTCACACTGCCAGGCTCAATCTTCTCAATCCTACTAAGGAATATTACGAATGCAAAAGTAATGAACTATGTTTGGCTGTCTGTTACCTCGTTACACTGTTTATTGTTTATTTGGTGGCAAGAGACCGACGGATTATGACATTAAGCGACATGTCTTGAATTATTGGTAGTAGAGGTAAGGACTACAATCTCCATGTGCCAAAAAGTGTCCATTAAAAAACCTACAATAACTAGAATATTTGAAAAATCATAGACAGCGCACTTCACTCCGTCAATAACGCCTAGGTTCATAGCTACTCTAGCGCTACTCTGGAGAGATTTGGAACTATTATTTATAGCTGACAGCTGGACACTTTTGCAACAGTTGCACTATGGAGATTGTATTCCTTGCCTCCTTCCATATCTTGAATGAAAAACGACCTGTTTTTTTTAACAAGATAATCCATGGTGTCCCAGTCGGTCCACGTTCTATGTTACAACAGACATTACGAAATGTTCCTGCTTCATCAAAATTATTAAACGACCAGACGATTAGGGGCGAGAAACTTTTTGAAAATTTAATTAAAACTCAGACAGTAAGGTACCTAACATGATTCTCTTCGTTTCTAAAGTTTCCTTATAAATCACTCTCGTAATTAGTGTCCATGAGATTATTTTGAACTCTTAATTTTCTTTTCTGAGAGAATTTTGCATATTAATGAGAGCGTCGCGCTCGTCTTCGAGTTTGAATATCAGAGTTCGTGTTTACACTTTAAAATGGCGAAGTGTATGTGTAATAATAAAACTTTTTAACAAAAAATAAAACCGACTTCAGAAATTACCAAAAGCGCCATACATGTACCTATAACATTTGGAGAGTTCCCTCGATTTCTCCAAGATCCCATCATCAGACTCTCTTGGCGCCAACGGGACCATCTCGGGGTTATACCCGTTCGATAAAAAAAAATTGAGAACCTCCTTTTTTGAAGTCGGTTAAAAAGAAAATGTCTAAAAAGTTGAAGTCGTTGAAGTTGAGTTGTTGTGTTTGACGACCGGTTTGGCCTGGTGGATAGTGACCCTGCCTACGAAGCTAATGGTCCCGGGTTCAAATCCTGGTAAGGGCATGTATTTGTGTGATGAGCATGGATATTTGTTCCTGAGTTATGGGTGTTTTCTATGTATTTATAAATATTTATATATTATATATATCGTTGTCTAAGTACCCTCAACACAAGCCTAATTGAGCTTACTGTGGAACTTAGTCAATTTGTGTAATAATGTCCTATAATATATTTTTTAAGTGGCATCCATTTTTACAAGCTTTGATTTATCTTTCCCCGTTAATAGGTATGTATGTTTGTTAGTTTGCAAGCTAAATTTGACCCACTTCCCGATGTCCGATTGAACTGAAAATTACATACGTATGTAAGTCGGGTGACAATGCAATATTATGGTACCATCTAGTTGATCTGGAGGAGGAAGTGGCCTAAAATGAAAGTTGTGACAAAAACTTATTAATAGGTATATCTAAAACTTTTTTATCTGAGAATTTTCTAGCTGAGGGCGTTAAAATGTACTTACCAGCAGAAATAGCATGTTTCCATTTTTATCACTTGTCACTATTCCCGTCACTTTCGCGCTTACATACTTGTTAGAACGTGACAGGCATGGTGCCAAGTTTTTATTAATCGTATGGCATGCATAAAGAATAAGGCAATCAGAGTATAGCCTTGAGGTCGCTAAGCCAGGTAACCAACTCAGGCGTGACTGACTCCAGATCTTCAGCTAGTCCAGAATACGAGTGAAGGGGACAGCGTTGGAAAATATGATCAGTGGTCTGCTCTTCCTCGCCGCACTCGCAGAGAGGAGAATCCGGTGACAAGTGATAAAAAGCCGACCATCTTAGCCCAACAGAACGTAAGGGATATTGCGACGGTTCCGTGGGAATTTGCCGAATCCTACACCAGTACCCCTAGTGTAAATTTATTCGATAGTGAAACGTGACGAACGCGTTTGCGTTAAGTCTCATTTTATATGGGATTCTGAGTTTCCAAAACGTCCCGCTTGGCGCGCTGTTTCTAAATCCCATACAAAATGAGACTTAACGCAAACGCGTACGTCACGTCACAATATCGAATAAATTTACACTAGTGGTTCTGAATGTGTATCCCGCCTGTAAAGATGCCACGTAAAAATAGCCTTAGATTCCCTTAAACTTACGATTTCTACAGGAAAGATGCGAACGAATTTTATATAAAATATGTATGGCCCATTTGTGGATGACTAATGTTTAACGTGACTGTTAGAATATAACAATAGATACACGTCAGGGATCATTAACCTTTCCACTTACTTATCTTTTGCCTCCCCCTAGCACCCTTATGATGTATTCACCTTTCATTCAAGGTTATATTTTATCAATGGAATACAACCCTATGAGCCACCCCACAGTAGCGTCTTCCAAGCGTCGGCTTCTAGTTAACTCTATGGGGTATGGCACACTGCGTCCGATTCGCACGTTGTCGCACGGAATGTCGCTATAATACGCGCATAGCGTTGTCTCGCTCAAACTTCAGAGCGACATGCGAACTGGACACAGTGTGCCATGCCCCTTAGGCTGCTGCTCGACGCAACGTTGGTGCACCTGCGCAGCGACGCTATTTTCCATAGCGCTGACTAGACAGACGCCGACGCTCAAGAGACGCTAGGTGTAGCTGGCCCTATGCAAAGTTAGCTTTGACAGACTCTATGATAGTTGTAAGTAGTATTCCTTTTTTTTTTTATAAACGTTCCTAACTCTAATAATATTTTTAACTGCTTGAATATAGTAATTTTAACCCTTAAATCGACATAAAACACGGTAGGTCATGAGTTCAAACTATTCGATATTCGGCCACCTGCCGAATATTCAGTGTTCGGCCGAATGTTGACTACTATTCGGCCGAATACTGGTGCACCTACCTATAACGAAAAATTACACAATAAAAATAACCAAAACTATTTAAAATCTATTCTTGGAAATTATTAAATACAAAGAACCTTTTTTGAGTTTAAATTGTTTACAATATATTTTTCACCACACCACACCCTTAACATGAGAAAGTTGCATGTTATCGACATTTGGGGCAAACTGGCAAATAATAAGTTGCAATTTTTTATTTTGTTTCCTTTCCAAATTTTCCGTTAGCTGGTGGAATCAACTTTTGATTTGATTGATTGATGATTTTGAATGAAACGATTTTTACGTTCATTTGGATTTGATTTGGTTTGATTTTTTTAAAGTTAATTCCACCAGCTAACATAAGGAAACTACTCACAATTTTCATCTGATTACTTTGCCCCACATGTGGATAAAATGCAACATTCTCATTAGTTTTTGAACAATAAGAGGGCCTTTTCCAATTGGTGTGTTGAAAAATAACTTATCGTGAACTTATTTATTCGATTTATTACTCGCATATAAGAATATAAAACTTTTTTTAGTAAAACTTCATGCTGCAGAAGCCTACTAGATTCCCGCTATCATGCTTAACTAGAAACAAATTGAAACCCAATCCCTTACAGTTATAACACAATTTCCAATAACTTCGTCATCAAGACAGACCTGCGCACTGGGTCTCACATAAAACGCATGCGTATTCACGGTGGCGTCGAACAAATGACAGTTTTGACAACAAACCCTAAGGAACGTTTTCTCTTCACGATTATTTTTAACTAAAGCTATCTCTGTACATTATTACATATATTTTCTCGTAAGTCATTGTTAAAAACTATCTGTGCTTGGTTTAGTATTTTTTTGTGAAAAACTTCGGGAGTTCAGTGAAAGTGAAAGTATTTTGAGGTTATTTTCCTTTTAGGATTGTATTGTTTTCTTCTTTAGTGTTCTGTGAATGTAAATATCCTTGAATGGAATAAAGTGAACGCTTTTGTGAATTGGAAAATCTTTAATTTGTGTTGAAAACTGAATGAGTTCCTGATGTGTTTTTCCTGAAAGTGAAAGGTAAGTTCGTCATAAACCATTCTTCATAAGAGTAATGTGGACAATACCGTCTATAAGCGAAGACCGTCTAGAAGCACTTTCGTTACTTTTAACGCTTCCATTTGTACACATAGTCTACTTATAGAAGGTGGATAGAAAGAGTAAAGCTCTTCCTTTCTGACTGTCTGAGCGACTCACGCATACAAATAAAATGTATTCATTCTGACGTCTCTTATCATGTAAACAAACATTACGTTCCAACAATACGATTCATAGACAATTTAGACATTGTAATATCAGATGTCCGTTCGTTACTGCAATTATTGATGAAAATCTTATTAGAAATGATATTTTTCAGTGGTTATTAGGTTGATTTTAATACTTTTTGAGTTTCTTGAAGTATACAACAACATTTTAAGTGCTGATTATTGTGTAATTCCAGAGAAAAGTGTGAAACTGTCTGTGTGTGTGTGTGTGTGTGTGTCTGTCTTCAGGAAGTGTTTGTTTACATAATAGGGCAAGTAAAGATGAATACACTTTTCGATACGAGAGTTCTTGCCCTATGGCAGTCTTCCCTGGAATACATTTTATATGTCGGTCTTACCCACGTTGACCTTCATATTATCACACTGTTCGAATTGTATGAATTGTATCCAATAGGAGGTAGAGCGGAACAAAACCATATCATCAAACTTGACTAATGACTTTTAAATTGTTCATGTAATTTAGTGTTCTTGGTGACGATTTCAAAAAAGGTTTTCCATTTCTCATGCTTTGAAAGTGGGTCGTTGTTATTCTAAAAAGTGTGCAGACAATGATACGTTTCTGCACGAGAGCATTTTACTTTTCAAGTACGTTTTCTTCGTTTATATTACGATAAGCAATTAAAGTTTGATATGAAATGGATTTGCTGTACAATTTCCATTATAATATTTAACTCCACATAGTTATTTTTTTAATACATATGTATTTTACTTTCCTCGCATTTGAAATGAAAAGTAGAGTGTTTAACTCGAGTGAAAAGCACCATTTATCCCTTGCTTAACAATCTACCATTTAAAAGAACGCTTATACGTTCATCCGAAAAAACCGGTGCAGTTAAGTTAATATTAGGATCAAAATTGGTCACCAACGTTATTTTACCACGCGAGTTTCAATTTACGGGAACTCAACGTATGGCCGCGACATGTCTAAAATTGTCACACACGCGCCAACTTCTTTGTTATAATAGCTTTCAATATCATAATATAAACGTTACGGGATATAATGAAAGCCTTAACAATTTCTACACGTTCTTCGCGCGCTATGAGTAAGA